>NW_005054309.1:12059125-12090254 GCF_000277835.1 Geospiza fortis | reverse complement strand
GTTGAAAAATGGAAGTTAACTTTCTTAATAGTAACCTTTCAAAGCTCTGGAAGCTAAACAGCTAATTTCAGCAGAACTTATCTGGAGTTCTGTAAGTTCTTCAAGCATGAAACTGTTTATGTTTTGGTGTGTTTTTTTTTTTTTTTCTTCCCTATAATGAGTTAAACAAATAGTCTGCAGTTAGAGCTCTAAGCCGTTACTTGATACTGATATGTCTGCTGGATCTTTGCTCTTTTGTAGTCCTGCTTAGAATTGTCCGATAATGTAATATTGCCCATGCATTTGTTAGTGCTATGTGTATGCATGTGGAGGTGGGGGCAGGAAATTAGTGTTTGTTTGTTTTGCAGAAATATTCCCAATTGACATAATATAACACAAGCTCTATTGAAATCTAGCGGACACTTCAAATTTTATCATGGGAGAAGCGAGCAGAACTGAGGTAGCACCAAGTATGTCAAATCAGCAGCTGAACAGAGGCATCTAACAAGGTCACCACAGTACATCAAATGAAAGTAAGAGGCAACTGCTTCCTACAGCCTCCTTAGAATAGTCTCACTATGGAGTGGACTGGATTCTTTCCACATGTAAGAGGGTAAAAAAAACCCAAACCACGAAACAGTTGATAACTATGGGAACTACAGATAAAAAGTCAAGATTCTCTACATGGGAAGTAATTCTGAAAAGAGTTATCAATATATAGACACAATAGAGAGGTGACTCAATAAAAAAAATGCAGTGACTTCCCCTGGAGTCTCCTGGCAGCTAAACGGTTGTATCGCTTTTAAAATGTTGCATATAGGAACATCCATTTCATCCTACTAGGTGAGTGTGCTCTTCTAAGATGAACCTTAAATGTGCCTATGTGCTAGTGAAAGCCACCTAGTACTGTGCCCTTAGACCGGTGATACTTATGTACCTAATGGTGTAATTGGAACTTGCATTTCTCACCCTGTCTCCACTAACAAAGTATGCCTGAAGTTCAGAAGCCCTGACCCACCAACTGTCAGGATAAAGACTGCCTGGCAAAGCAGAGTTCCAAAACTCATTTAAAAGCTCTGTGGGGCTTAAATTGTACTGGTAATTGCTGAGCATTCAAGATATGCTGAACAACAGTAAGACGTTACTGATGTTTCCTGTTTTAAGCAGCATGAACACCTTAATCTCTTGAACTGATGGTAATTCTCTATTGAAGGTAAAGCAAAGGTTAGATATCTGCCACAGAATTTCACTACACTGCCTGAAAGTTTGTCACTCTTTAGTGAATATGATACTGGTTCAAAACATTTTGTACCCACAGCCATAACTAAGTTAGTCTTGAAAAGACTTCATGGGATAAAGAAAGTTTTAGTAACTAGGTCTAGGCAGATGTCTCAAATGTCACAAATCCAGAACAGTGTAAATATTGCATAAAATTGTGTCTCAGCTGTTTTGGATTCAACTACTGTCCTGCTCAAGCTAGTCTAGCAGCTTCCCATTTCTTAATTGTCTGCTCAGAGTAGGCTTTTAAGTTGCTAGATATTAGAGTCTGGATGAAAAAAAAGCTTAGTGCATGACTTACTGAACTAGATAGCAATGCCAACTAAAACTCTGTGAAAGAAAAAAAAAAACCCAAAAGACTTCTTTGTTCCCCAAAATGTGCACATTACAAGCTTTATGGCAGACAGGTGTACTTGTGTGTTCCAAAATATGCAGTCAACTCTTACTACTTTTCAACAAGAAATGTTGCCAGGTTTCCTGTTATTCCACTTCTCTTTACGGAATCTGTCATGTGGTCTGCTGTTGGAGTAACACCAGAACTAAATCTTGCCAATTGACTCTTCCCCAGGAGAGTGCTGGAAAAAGTCTTTGATGAAGTCATATTGGTAAATGTCTTGGACAGTGGGGATTCAGCACACTTGGCGTTAATGAAAAGACCAGAGTTGGGCATCACACTAACAAAGCTTCACTGCTGGGAACTGACACAGTTTTCAAAATGTGTTTTCATGGATGCAGACACAATGGTAAGTGGCTATGTCTCATGGTACTTCTCAAAGGCCTAGTATCAGGGTTGTTGGATTTTTTTTCTGTGGGGTTTTTTTTAAGAGTAGGGATAATAGATGGACTAGTAAGAGTAAGAATGTGTGTGCCTTTTAAACTAAATTAACTGTTATGAAGTCTGTGGGGACTATTTATGTCAAGTATTGTCTTCTGTAACATGAACACTGATAAAAGAACTTCCTTTCATGTCTTAGTGTATTTGCCAAAATCCATGAAAAACATGATACCACAATTCCTAACCTAAAAGCATTTTTTTAAACTCCTTTACAATTAGGTTTTGTCAAATATAGATGAGCTTTTTGAGAGAGAAGAGCTATCTGCAGCACCAGATCCAGGCTGGCCTGACTGTTTTAATTCAGGAGTTTTTGTTTACCGACCTTCCATTGAAACATACAGTCAGCTGTTACAGTTTGCCACAGAGAAAGGCAGCTTTGATGGTATGTATTAATTTGTATTTCAGTGTAAGTTAGACCAAAATGGTCTAACAGTATTTGGGATGGCTCAGTAACCACATACATCTCATGGGGACTCTGTATGATAGAATTCTCAATGCAACCATGCAAAAATTGTATCCTTCTCAGAAATAGAGGCTATCATTACAATATGTAGTAGAATTACGTTTTTCAGGCTTAATGAAATAAAAACTGCGTTTGGCCTCCAGACTAACAGGTGTAGAATCATATAACAAGAAATGAAACTCCAGTACTATGCTTCAGACATTCCTAACATTCAAGGCTTGGATGTTCTATACTAACTCAAGCTGCTATAGAAAAAATAGTACTGGTCAACTTGAGCACAGCTTCAGAGAATCAAACATTTGAAGATACAGAAATCTCTTTGTATGCTATGTGATGGCTTCCTGTCATTATAGGGTAGGTAGTGACTGTCTCTTACCCAATATCAAATGCATGTAGTAGCCTTGGCTGCTTCCTACCATAGGTTACTTGGGATCTGCCACTGTACCAGGTTTCAGCTTGAGAAACCAAGTTGTGCTGTCCTGTAAGTCTACTTAATCTCTTACTGTTGCAGGAAAAGCTTATGTCCCTTGGAGAGACCTGTAGTTAAAAGCTTTGGAGTATCACTGTCTCCTGTCATTTAATTTCATTATGTAACTACTGTGGTAGAAAACAAAGTCTAACTGAAAAAAAATATAGAAAACGATGTAAATAAGACCATAAAATGAAACTCTCAGATAAAAGGTAATGTTGACTTACCTCTCAGAACTTTGTAAAAAGTAAAATATTCAGATGTCACTCCTAGTCTGCAGAATAATCCTTGTTACTGTAGGGATTCTTCTAAAGAACATTGAGCAGTTGCATGCTCAATGCTACCTAATGAAAATGAATACTGCCATGTAATACAGGTCAAAGGTGCAAACTGATCACCAGCTATAGCAAAATCTGTAGCATAATTCTGAATTGTTGCATTAAAACAAACAAAACCCCCCAAAACCAACCAAACACCCTGTCCTACCCCCTCCAAAAAAAACCCCAATCCCCGCAAAAGCAAGCAATCAAAAAACCCCCAAATGAATAGAACTATTTTTACAATATGCTTTTTGACATGAATGCTAAAGCCATGCAATGGTGAAAGTTCCTCTGTCCTAAACGCAAAGCAATTGTTGCAGCACTTAACAGCAAAAACAGTGCCTAATTGTTTTGTTATGGAATTTCTAGAACTGTAATTTGTACTTCAGCTTCAAAATCTTAGTTTTTATTAAATGGTAGCACTGATCTGAGTAATGATGCCATGGAGACCTAGACCGTCTGTATAAGCTACTGCTGAGCTCAGGAACTTGGTAGGGAGAAAGGGAATTGAAAATTAAATTGACCTAGAGAGTAATAAAAGGGCCTAGGAAACTTAGTAAGAGAAACCTATGAAGGGTCACTGCTTTTAATGGGACACAGGGATGCAAACTTAACAACCTACCAAACTATGTGTAGTTGAAGTCAAGCTGCAAGTGCCTTGTCTGCAGTAGGAGTAACTAGGGCATAGAAGACCTTCCAGAATATTTCTTGTATGTAACAGCTGACAGCTGCCTCCATTACTGTTGTCCAGAAATGGAAGAACGATGGCTACTTATGTAGACATCTACTCGGTCTGTCTAAACTTCACGTTTGTAGATAATAAAGAATATGTCATGTAACTACTCTAGATACAATCTAAAAGTAGTGGATAGGAAAGAAGAGTTTGGTTTTAGAAGAAATCTGGTGGTACTGCTACCTTAAGAATGTTGCTATTGCTTAGACAATCCTCTTGTGCTCTTTAGCCTGGGAACCAAAATAATCTTGCTGTATTGTACCTTAATATGTCTGTAAATATGTAGTTAATATTAAGTACTGCCTGATTTTTCACTTTATGTGTGAGATCCTGTTTATATAACAATACTCCTGTTGAAGTCTGAATTAGGACAGCTAGATACTGCATTCATTGTCTGCTTTGGCACAAATGCATGCAATCTGAAAAAAGGCCAAGGATGTAAACCAATCTGAGCAAGAGAAAGTCCTGTAGAGTAAGTTAAATACACGGTTGCTGCCCCTTCGGTTCTCTTATGATGGATATCAGTTTTTCAAAAGTGCTTTCCTTCCTTTATGGATTGAGAGGCAAGTCAGAGGTTTGAAATTGCTGGACCGAGTCTCTGGCTGTTTCTCATTTTGCAATCTGCATGTATGCTGACAGCTGTAACAGGATACCTAGAATTTATATTTGTCAGTGTACTGTCCGTACATCTAAGTTTATGCTCAGCGTCTAGATACTTCAGCTGCAAAAAGCAAATTCTGCTCAAATGGCACTGATGGTATAAACCTTAATACTGCCCTAAATCGAATCATAGGCCAATAAAAACCTTTTCCTGAGTCAGCAGAGACTGAGTGCTTAAGAAAATGAAACATTAAAATGAAACATTGTCTGCTAACTAAGCTATCCATTTACCTACCCCTTAACAATGCTACTTGTGCATGCAATGATAGGTGAAAGAATACAGCAAGTCAGAGGACTCCCTTCAATCTCCTTGATAAGAGGGATTATTACCATTTAAAGACTAATTGTATTCATTGTGATAAAGAATGAATGGATGTAGATAAATAAGTTTTCATTTCTCAGTTGCTGCTTATTAAGTAGTCTGCTCTGGCCTGAAGGCTATATTTATTTTTTAGCTAATCTACTACTGAGATACCAAACAACTTCAGATTCACTTAACCTTGTAACAACCTCTACTTGCAAACTAACACATGACCCTTCTGAACACAGATTGTTATCCTCATTTAGTGGTTAGTCAGGTGCTTTTTAGTACAGAATTAGGAACACCTGTTATCTGTTAAGGAATTTGATAGAGTTCTACTGTAATTGTCAAGAAGACTACATGTGCTTTTCTTATCAGATCAGTGTAGAGGTAGATGCATCTGGCATTGCAGGTCAAACAGGCCACTGATACCCTAACTCTGATAGTGAGATGATGTTGGGAATGCATCTGTAAGCATAAGTAATAAAACTTATTGCTGCCATTTGATCTTCTGAGCTACAGCTGAGCAATGCTCAGTTGTACTGTTTTATTGTGGGGTGTTATTGCTGTGTTATACAGACTGAACTTAAGCTGTAAAAGAAACTGAATGACAGAGTTTGTGAGCAGCTTCCTATCTTTAACAAAAGTAACCCCCTATATACTATTTCATTCTCTGCATTTTTGGAATATTCAAAGGCTGCAAGGTTTACAGGGTTGTTCACAAATAGGACTGTAGTGCTCTGTGCCAGACTTCGACAGGACACGAGAACTGCATTACTGACTCCTGCTTAGTAAAGTGACTGAAAAAGATTTTCAAATAGCTGTCTGATGCTCGTAGCCTATTAATGCTTTCTCTTTTAGGTGCAGATCAGGGGTTATTAAACACCTTCTTCAGCAGCTGGGCAACAACAGACATGAGCAAACATCTACCGTTTATTTATAATTTGAGCAGCACTTCTGTATATTCCTACCTTCCAGCATTTAAAGCGTAAGTTGAAAACTTCAAGAAGGCCTTCAGAGCTTACATAAACTAATTTCTTGTAACAGAATGAACAGGCATGATGTGAGCTTACACAGGTTTTTAGAAGTAGACTGTTCCTGCCACTCAAAATATCATAATTTCTTCTCTTTAAAAAAAAAGTTGAATTGATGAAAATCAAATTCAGCTGTATCTGCAGCTTAAACCACTCATCCCTGGTGATAACACTGAAGTTGAGTAAGCACATTTGGCAGGTCACTTGCAAAAGGAAAAACCACTCCTCCAGTACAGGATACAGTTTAGACAAGTTCTAACCAATGGCAGTAGGCTCTTTAATCAACTGGAGCTGACCTTCAGCATGTCACTGGTGGTATCCTTCCTACTTAGATAACTTGCCCTTTCTTCAGTCCAGTTACTTGGGGTATTTAACAACCAGTAGTTAAAGTTTCATCTAATCAACCTATACCATTCAAATAAGTGTGGTGAACAAAGATTTGTATCAAGCTAGAATTCTCTCCTAACAGTCTTTCTAGACCTCTGTCAGTTCCCTAAGTAACAGCAAGATGGAACAAAGAATACAGCCAATCACATATCACTGCATATTTCCTCTGTGACAAAGCCTGTATCCTCCCTAGCTAGCAGTGTTAGTGAGTAAACTGCATGGCAGAGGCAGGGTTGCGCAAAGTGTTATAACCATCCAGGAGAAAGGGGGCGGGGTGAGGGGGAAAAGAAGGGAAACTGAAGTGTTACACAGAAACTCTTTATCTATTATGAGCTACAGAAGTTGGAGGCAAGGAAGAGGGAAAGTGCCAAGTGCATAAAAACAATCTGATCTCTGAATGACATCAGGTTACTAGTGTCTAAAGCAGCAGCTGGCATAAGCAGGCCTTGCTGGCTCAAGATCAAACTATGTCTTGTGATCAGAATACTATTTGGAATCTTGTCATGCTAAAAGTGGAACACTTATTTAAAGAAATATATGCAAGCCTCGGAATGACTAAGTAGCTGGATAGCATTTGATAAACTAACATCTATTGTAAAGTATGCCCTCTTTCCGTGGCTGGCTGTTAGTCACATGACTTTAATTCTACAAATTACTTAGTTGCCACAGAACACTAATTGGATCTGAGAGTTCTTGACAAAAATTATCTTTAACTGATCAAATCAGTTGCTTAACTGAATTCATCAGACCTTCAAAAATAGAATGCTGGAAGTACAGCCCTTGTAAGCAACACTCCCTGCTCAATAGGTGGAACAAGTTCCCTTGGTTAGATCAGCAGCTACACTCTTGATAATCAACAATTAGAATATAGTGAAATTTAAACCTACTGACAGTAATAGCTAAGTTTTTTGCAGCTTTGTACAGTGAGACTAGATTTCACAGCAGTCTCAGTAATCCTTTTTCCAAAGGAAAATGCCAATTCATGACAAATGCTCTCTGACTTCAAAACATTGATGAAGGACTTTTCTGGGAGATGTGGAAAGACAGATTAGTTGCTGAGGCCAGTGTGGACATAAAACTTCCTAACAGTTGAGCTTAAATGCCCAAAAAAAGTATCGCAGGTCCAGAAATTATCTAGAAAGCAGATGCTGAAAACATTGTAGAAGCTTGGCATCTGTTGTTTTGACTGTAAGTAGACAGGATACCAAGAGTGTACTTCTCTATTTGCAACAAATGTCGTGATACTTCTTATGCATTCTATTCTCTTGATTTTTGAACAATAAGTTTCCTTAGAACAGCAGCAGCCCAAGATGAAGAAAACTCAGGTTTAGTACTGACAGCTAATAAAACTAAGGTAGTCTCCTTACGCTAAATCTTGACTTTTGGGGTTTAAAGTTAAAGCCCAGTAACTGACCTCTTGAAGACACTTTTTTTCATGCAGTTAAAGCAAATACTTGGCCTTTCATGCACGCACAAGTCTTCATTCTGCAGTAAGTTCAGTTGTATTGAAAACATTGAACATGAACATTGAAATATAGTCAAGGACCTTAAAATAGTATGAAACCTACAACCCCATCCAAATGCATACTTGGTTTGAATATTCTGTGGCGCTTGAAACACACCCATATGGTCTCCATACAGAAAACTCTTTAACAGCCAAGTCCTGGTCAAAATGACCAGCATCTGCTTAACAAAACATAAGCCAAGCTACTTGATGTTACTCTCCATTTCAGTCATATTATGTTGACAAGAAAGCCTAATGTGATACAAACGGAACTAGGTGAAATAGTCACTGTTAGCAGACAGACTAGTGTTGCTTGTTCACAAAACTGAATCAAGCTAAAACCCAGCTCTGGAACTGTAGGGGAATGACATGAATGTTGTCTCTTTCAGTGTTTAGTTCTTTACTTGAGAAGAGGTGCATCTCATCTTTACTTTTAATACAGAAGAACATACTGATAACAGCTGGGACAAAGCTAGAAGTCCATATTGAAAATAGTTTAAATGGTTTCAAAAAGAAACAAAAACAACCCACTAACAAACCCACGCACGGTTGCCCTAAGGTTATTTAGGAAGTAAGGGTTGTCTAAGGAAGACCCTGCTGCACCAAGATCAGGAGTGTTCTGAAATGCCTTGGTTATACAAAGTTGCTATTTTTCAAGGACATGGTCTCCTTGCAGCAGAGCCATCCAATGATCCATTTCTACAGGGCTATAAACTGAAAGGGTAACTCTTAACGCCGACTGTTCTCTACCTAATACTTGTAATGCTTAACTCTCTGGCTTGCTGACTTTGGAGTAGAATCTTTTTCACTTTTAAAACCAGTTCCGATTGCAACGGCTGCTTGAGACTGCTCTCCCCTGAGCTATGGACATGACCCTAAAGACTTGATTTGTCTGTAAGTATTTAAATAGCCCAGACCGCTAGGTTTTGGCTGTATTCTGACTAGTGCAATGTAGAATTCAGCTTGCATTTTTTCCATTGTTTCACAATGCTTTCAGTCCCAATAGGCATTGGCAGTTTGATCATTTAGTATTTAGCCACTTAAATATTCATATTTCTGTTTTCTGGACAAATACAGAAATAACAGGTTAAAAAAAGTTATGTCTGACTGTCTAAACTTGTTTTCTAGACACATGTACAACCTGACTTCTAAAATTTTTCTGCCCAACAGGTTTGGTGCAAATACTAAGGTAGTGCATTTCCTGGGAAGCACAAAGCCGTGGAACTATACATATGACTCCAGAACAAAAAGCATAAAGGGCAACATGGATGACCCTAAAATAGTTCACCCAGAATTCCTCAATATGTGGTGGGACACCTACATAGCTGATGTTTTACCATTACTAGAACAGCATGGAATTGTTAAAGAAATTACTACAGGGGTAAATATGGTACGTGCTCTAATAATCTTGTGCATCCATACCTAAGTATGGATGACAGGTTATTTACCATTGCATCAATTTCCCTTCCCTCTGTCCATCTCAAAGCATGGGTGTGGTTTAGTTTGTGGGATGCAGGGTATTTTAGTTTTCTTCTCTTAAGCTTGGAATAAATAATACTATAAAAGAGAAGCATGCTAGACAGGTCTTGGACATGGCTGTATGCTTGCCTAAAACAAACTGTGTACATAGTTAATGTAGCACCAGGTCTTATACTGTAGTAACTTCTTTGATGTAGTAACTTCTTTAATTTATACAGAGAAGGGTCTAAGTCTTAATGTGTTGCAGCTAATAAGGTTCTCAAGCAGAAGAACCCCAGTTCAGCATGCAAATATGTACATACAGATCTTGCATGGTGAATCACATTGCCTAGGACAACCAAAGTAATGCTTCTAACTCTAGTTCTCATTCACAGAGTTTAGCAGCCTGCATCTGACTGCGGACTTCTTAGTCTTAGCTTAGTACCTGAACCAGTTTAAGTTCTCAGCCTTTCTAAGACCAAAGTTATTGACCTCTTCAGATGTGCTTCTCTTGGTAATCTTGCATCTTTCTAACAAACTATTTGCAGCTATCGGGCTTGGTCTATACTCTGGCTTTCTCTTGTGGCTTCTGTAGAGAGGTATGAAGAACCGAACTTTTACTTTTTTCTTTCTTTTTCTCCTTGCTAACATCTGTAACTCTGCTTTGTTATTTTGCTAGGAAAGCTGCACAATCCCTACCCACTGGCAATGCATGCTACTGCGCATGATAGCATCAACTTCGTTGTCCCATTCTATGGCCTGTTGTCGCTTTAGCTGCGCAAAGTATTTCTGTATTTTTACTCTACCTTTCCTTTCAGGCAGAAGTTACAGAGGCAGTGTCCCACGTATCAGTATCACCACTATTACCAACTGAATCTTCAGAAGAACGCAAGGAACGGTGGGAACAGGGCCAAGCTGACTATATGGGAGTGGATTCCTTTGACAACATCAAGAAGAAACTTGATACCTACCTTCAGTAGAAGTGCCTGTCTCAAACAGTGGTGATGCAAGGACTTGTGCCAGAACTAACAGCTAGAAAGGTATAGATGGTGGTCAGTTACACTTGCTAGTAGCTTGAGGAAAAACTTCTTGGCTGAAGGCCTCTGCAGTGCTACAGACGAAGACTGAGCAAAAGCTAGGAAGCAGAATCCTTGGGCCACCTATTACTGCCCAATTTCCAATTCTCCATACTAGATAAAGCCAGGTATTTTCAGCTTAAAATTTCTTCTGTTTTGATCAATTGGCTCAACATATTCTTTAAACTGGGTTTGTTACCTCACCTCATTAGGTGATTAGCATTGATTCCTTTGCTTGCTGTTTTAGATGTAAAATCTAATTCACGGGATTGCTCATACACTGAGTGGTAGCCATTCTGCTTTACCATAAATGTATTAATGACACTGGGATACATACATGTAACAGTAATAGCACTGCTTTGCTCTTCCAGTCACAATTGCACTGAAATTTTGACCAGGTTCTTACGCACAGTGCCTGCAGCATGGCAGAATGCATTTTTCAGTTCTGTATACTATGGGACTAGTAAACTGAGTTTTATCTGTTCCTTGCAATGTTGCACTTGATACAAAAATAAAAAGTTGTCGTGCATTTCTGTCTTCCCTAAACTCTTGAGCAATTAAAAAAAGGAGCTTTAAAGCAGTCTAACTAAAATATTCAACAGGTGTAAATACCCCTTAAGCCTTGCTGATGTTACTCAAGCTCTCATTAGCAAATGTCCATCTTTTAGTTCATAATTATTTAGAAGTACTTAGTCATTTGCTAGGGAGTTGTTTAGGGCCAATCCCTGTATTAACTTGCCATAAATATAGGACAGGGCAAGGACAATATATGAGGACAATATATGAGGAAGTACCTACTGAAGGTGTTTACATTAGTAACTTGAAGTTTGGGAAGAAGGCATCCTTCTTTCAAGCGACTAAAGAAACACCATCCCTAATGTAAGCCCTGTACATTGAACTTAGTCATAAAAGCAACTGTGATACTACTTTGGCAAAGAAAGCTTACATAGCTGCTTAAGTAACTGTACCTACCCTGGTAAGGAAAACTACTCTTTCCATATATAAAGACAGTAAGGGAAGTGCTTTTTTTGCCACACTCAGGCTACATGTACTCCAAGACACATGGAAAAGCAGTAAAAATAAAGCATGCTAATGACAGACAGATTGCCTGTCATCTGTACTAAGGTTTTCTACCCTTTAGTCAAAAGTCTAACCAGATCAAAATTAGTGTTTTTTGACAGCTGTACCTTGCACAAATCCAGCAACACTACGAAAATATTAATTCCTTATTTCCTAGTAGAGAAGGATTTTGGCTGGAGTTTAGTGATGGTACTAAATCTTGAGCCTAGAGATAAAATAGACAATCAACAAGCTCTCACCATTTGCTGGTAAAGCAGAAGACATAATATGAGTGTAAGGGTTGGTCTATTTTAACTTGTTTTCACTGCTTAATTCCTCTATGATTTAGTTGTTCACCATTTAGAAAAAATGCTAAAAGATGAGGTCCAAACCAAAGTAGCTTGTAGCTACTTAAAAGAACATAGTATCTGAAATGCAGGTTGTAACTAGCCCTTTCCTGTATGGGTTTTTCTTTTGCTGTGTTTTGTTTGTTTGTTTGTTTTGTTTTGTTTGTTTTTTTAACATATAAATTTGAAGTTGTGTGAAAGCAGGAGGGATTACTAGTTACAGTCTGTAATGACAAAAGTATACTTTATCAAACAAATATTGGAGAGTTCTGCATACTCAAAGACTACTCTATGGAAAATGGTAACATACTCTTTTAAAGCCAAACAGTCTACCTTGTCCTCCCCTTGTCTGTATTCATACTGGAGAGTAGGGACATTACTTCTTTTTAAGCTTAGTTGGAGAGAACCAAGAAAGTATAAAAGTATGATACTTATGACCTGCCTGAAAATTTGGTTTAGCATGTATGTTTCGTTACATTAATACAATAAGATAAGGAGAGATGCTGAACAAGATGAAAACTAGCATGTTTTGGGTTAACAAATACAGTTAGTGAAGAAAGATAACCTGAGAAAAGAATTCTGCTGTAGCCTCTGTAACTCATACTATGCTCAAGTGTTTAACCATGGCCTCAGGAAAGGTATGACATCTATACCAAATTCTATGCAGCTTATTTTCAATAAAATGACCTTTATGTCATTATTTGCCACTATTACCTTCACAATTGCTGTAGGCAGCTTTTGCAGAAAAGCAAAAATCCTTTTTTCCCCTTGCAATAGCATCACTTGATACATCAAGCAGTTTTCTGCCCTAATCTGAACGTAGTCAAAACAGCACTATACTCTAAACATCATTATTCAGAAGAATCACATCACTGCTTAGATTGCAACTCAAATATTGGAACTTCATTTGCCATTATGAAGCCTATAATCTAAGGTTTTCCTTAAATGGTGACAGCTCAGAGCAACTCTTAAAAGCTTAAGAAGCATTTTTTCCATATACATCTTTGTTTTATGTATAAGGTAAGAAAAAAAAGAGGAACAAAAACCAAAATCCCCCAAACAAGCAAACAAAACCCAGTCAAAATCAGAATGACAGGCTACTAACACAATCTTTGGAATTAAAAATAATTCCAAAAGCTTACTCCTAGAACATACCATTGAAACGTCACAAAAGAGAATGCCAAAAGCCAAAGACTACTTACAGATAATGAAAAGCAGAAGAAAAATCCCAAACAGTCAGAACACCGAGGTGTTTAACCACTTGCTTACTGAACAGCTCCATCAAATCAGACAGGACTTTTCTGTGCTCAGGTTTTTTCTCTCAGATATATTAATGGCTTTCTTGGGAGAGACCATAAAGCTTAGTACTACCTTCAGTAAGTTATATATGGCTTTGGAACTTGGAAATAATAATCTAATAGATGAAAAAAATACTAGTAATTGGTTTTTGTTGTTTTCATAATCATACTAAGCCATTTTACAAAATGTCAGCATATGTTCACATGAGTAATGATGTAGCTTGACTAGCCATAGAAACGGTACTCTTGCCTGTGAAATTCTTACTTGCAAAATGGACATAAGAAAAAAAAGGCCAAATCTTCCTTCATAATTGCAAATTATTTTTCCAGCTTATCTCTAAATATCAAAATCTGTAACAGCAAAACACAAAGTTTAACTTACATAAACTCTATGCCAAACAAAAAAAAAAAAAAAAAGCACAAAAAAACCCCAAAAAATGGCACTCAAACCCCAACTTCAATCAGGTTTAGCTGTTTTCTTGTTCTTTTTCAGCTTTCCAGTGGCAAAGATACTGGGGTTCATGCTGTATTCCATTGTTTGTGTCCTTGTAATTCTTTCTCTAACAGACTTAAAGTATGCCCTTCTCCATAGCTAAGGTCCTGGCTCTCCAAAAATGGCATCAGTTTGATAGTTTGCTTGTTTTTACTTCCTTTCTCACTCCTTTCATTAGCCCACTTGCTTGAGATAGTAGATATCTTCCCTTTATTTCTCACTCCTTTTCCACTTCCTATGTTTGCAATTCCTCTTATAATCAGCAGGTTGATATTTTCAGACATAAGAGGTGAAAGGCTTTACAAGCTTTACGGGCTCCATTTCTCTGCTGTCAAGTACACTTCCCAAATCTAAACAGGACATAGATATAGCAATCTATGACTCCAAAGTCTGAGCATCACAGTGAAGGGAGCAGAATATGTGTTAGGTAAACACATTATCAGAAGACAAGAATCAAGTGGAAAGAAAGGAACAGACATAAATATTCAGTTAATGCTCAACTGAGATTCTTCAGTGCTGTTTTTTACTCTGTGGTACATGAACGGGTGTAGTTTACCAAATCCTTCCTCCATAAGTCAAGTGGCATGCAGATCAGCATTCCATTGAGACATACATATGGAAGTGAAAAACATGTCATTTTTCCACTGCAAGTGGAAAAGCAGTAAGGAAAACTGTTAGAAAGCTGGCAGCTATAAAATAATTTGTTTCAATTTATTTTGCAAAGACTACCTTATTCACTGACACACAAGTGGATCAGATTCTACTTTGCATCTAGCATGGTCTTATTGTTCAAAGTATCTATTGAAATTACTAGATAGCATATTGCAATACATGCCTATGATTCTAGCATTCCATCAAAAAAGACTTTACAAAAATCATTGGAGTTCTGTTAAGTAAAATATTAAAAGTAAGTGTTTCACAAATTTAAGTACTGCCTTTTTACTAAGTCCTGGGAAGTTATTATCAGAGGAACTCCCTCCTGCACCTGTATATTATTCAGAAATAGTAAAAAGTACTTTTAAAATTTTGAATTAAATACCATCTTTGGACATAGCCTGCAAAAGTAAGAATTCTTACCAAGTGTCACTGGCCACCTTTTCTGAAACAATCGGTCCAGATGATCTCTTTGTTTATCAGGCAATACTAAGATAGAAACATGAAACTAATTGATTTAGAGAGAGTTGTGTCTGAAGGAGAAGACACATTATTTACCTTTTATTGCCTTGTCACCTCTAAAATGAGACGAAACGCTTGCAGATAATGATGCCTTAGGTTTCAGCTTTTATATTTCTCAGCTTCTGTACTGCTTTAGTGTATAGTTCAGAGTTTCATATTAAGGGATGGTAAGCTCTCTTCACAGAGTAGCTAGACAAGACAATTCCTTTCCTAGCTTGAGACCAAGGACAACCACCCAAATTTCAGGCCCAAGAGCATAAACAACATGGACTGAAGAGAGAAAAACAAGAAGGATGGGACTTCATAACCTAAAGCTATAATTCGACAATTAACTCCAATATGCTAATGGACCAGAACTTATAAAAGTGAGAGACCTTGTTGCTGGTGGTCCATTTTTTTGTGATCATTTTGGGTTCATCTTGGATGTAGCTCTGGCTTGGCTCTTGGGCGCAAGGTGTATCCATTGAGGCCTTCTAATAAATTCCTACTTTATTCTTTAACTCCATCCAGCCTCTGTTCTAGGTCAGCCTTGGTATGGCATCAGTAAGAATGCATGAATACACATTTTGCTTTTGAGGGGTTTTTTGTGCTCTTAAGCATTGTACTAACAAGCAACCTTTTGAAGAAATGAACACTGGAAAAATTTCAGGAGTTTGCGTGCTTCTAAATTAACATTTAGGAGCAAATTAGTTTTTGTAATTTATTTGAAGCATTTCTATTTTGAGCACAAAGACAGCAAAACTGAAAATTAACATGGGACATGTAAACTGAAGAGAAGTATTATCCAAAATATTAAATATGTTATTTATGCAAAATACAATAGGATCAAGCTATAAATCAATCAAAGCCTTAACTTCATTAAATTTTTTTTGTTATATTTCACTTGCTGAAGGCTTTCTTGTAGCAAAGGCTCCTGCTGCAAGTTCCCTCTTCTTGTTCTGAATTTTCAGGATATTTTCTTCTACTGAATCCTTCACAAGAAACCAAAAAAAAAAACCAAAAAAACCAAAACACCCACCCAAAGCACTGAAATAAAGATGTTATTTTTCTCTAAATAAAAGTTTGAGATGAGAAGTTTAGGTATTCTGGGAAAAATGCTAGAGGGCTGAGTATCCTAAGTACAGTTGCATTATTTAGTTATTAATTTGTAAACACAGAGAAAAGGGTTGTAAAGCAGTTGGAGGAAAAGATGAGGTCTTTTAATTTTTCTGTGCTTTTTTTGTTTGAAACATTTATTGGAAGGATATCTATATCTTCTTTGCTACTTTTATTAGAAGAGAACTTGGCTTCAATTTTTGAAGTAGTATTTTTGTGATGGAATATTAATGAGGCAGGCTAGCTGCTCTTCCACAGCTAAACAAGCTGCTATGACAATGACAAAAGCATTCTACATACCTTCAAGATAATGAACTGTAATAGCCAGGCTAACCAACAGCTATACTACCCCATCTGAGTCACTCCAAATAGCTCGAGACATTTAATTTCTAATATTAAAATCTTACAATCCAAAGCACACTTCAACAGTCACTCTACAATTTAGTTTTACTGGTGAGACTGTGATGGCACAATTATTTTTAAAATACTGTAAAGCTTCTTGGAAAAGAATTATTTATTCACAACCAGAAAACTGTTGGGATTATCTTTTAACTGACCTTAGTAATAACAGCACTATGCTTCTGACCCAGCATATGACACCTGTCAAAACGCTGGTCTTCTGCAGTGGGATTCCAAGCTATTAGTAGCAGAAATGAATAAGTTAAATAACCTCCCTTCAAAACATAGTAGTATGCAGATGGCATCAAAAAGCAGAAATTGTACCATCAACATCATCTTCAACAAATACTGCCTGCAGGTGAATTACTCCCTGCCTAATACTCTTTAAGTATTCCACTATAAAGAAAGATTTTAGAACTTCTGGTTAATTGTTCATAACAAGCAGGAACTTCAGGTAAATGCTTTAAAAACAGAGTTTGTCAGGAATCTAGGAGACATCAAAACAATCCTGTTACTTTAATTCTGAAACAAACACTGCACACACTAACTGCTTCAGTACCTGATGGCAAAATCTAAATCAGCTGGACACAGGCAGTTACTTAACAGTAAAGTGGACTGTTAAGAAAGCCCACGTATGCTTTCATTAGTATATACAATAATCACCATGTTAGATAAACAAGAAATTTTGCCGAACACAAAATGATAGTGTAGCTGTTACTACTTATACTTTTGATGTAACATTAAATGTGAGGATCTGTGAAATGCCAGGACTGTGCTCTGCATTTTCCCAGCACGTTTCATCTGTCTACAGGTACAGTACTACTAGTTCTCAGAAGAGAGATACTTAAATCTACATCAACTCAAATAATGTTCTGTCTCTTATAAGCAAGTCTCGTGCAATGGGCTCGCCTTGTCATGTCACCCACATACTGCAGGTTGTCTAAGAATTCTTCTTAATGACTTGTTTTAGATTCTAAGAACCTCTGATGCCTACACACACTCAGAGACATCAAGCTGCAAAATAAGATAAGAGCCAAACAGATCTTGTTTCTCCAACCTATGGTAGTAAGCAAAAGAGCAACAAATAATGTATTTGTCACTGCAAGATGAACATTCCTGGCAAGCTATATACGGCAAACTGTTCTATTATTAATCTCACCATATGAGAACAACATGATGTCTGGAGGAAAGACCTAGCCCAAACATGCAGAAGTATGTTCCATTCTATTTCTGCTGTAGTCAAGAAAGACTGAAGTGTACCACTTTCACTCTTCTCTCATCAGTCCAGCACAGAAAAAGTGAATTACAGTACTTCCGTACCTTTCTGCAGTATCATCTCATACAAAGGATACTGTATTTTACATTGGAAAATATTAAAAACACCTCAGCCCTAGAGAAACATCTGTATGCTTGTGATACTCTCACATTAAAGGTTCATATTTCTTCCTAAAGGTGAGAATTCTACATCTATGATTGTATTTAAAAAAAAAACCAATTATAAAAGAGGGGGGGAGGGAGAAAGTTTGGCTGGCTGTATGTTGCAGCTAGGCACTTAGCAGGAATTCAGTTATTACCTCTGATGGAGAAACTTTAGGTGAGGTGAAAATGAAAAGGAGACGGATTCTGCGGAGGGTTTAATCCAGAGTTTTATTCCAGGGTCACCGATCTCTGAATCTTGGCAACAGCTCCACAGAATACCGACCGCATGGTCCCGTGTCTTTTTAAGCACGGGGAAAGGGGGGAAGGGGTAGGTGAGCCACCAACCAGGTGGGAGGGGGGAAGGCTCAGGGGACAATGACACCTGGACGGGCCAATGACCCCAGAGCTAAGGGGCATCTTTTGAACTTCTGCCAATCACACGACGCCCTTGCTGGAATGTTAAGCTTGACGGACAGCACTTAGCAGGGGGCAAAGGGGGAGGGGAAAGGAGAGGTATTGGCACACCTGGAAAACTGGGATAGCTGAAAGAGGATATTGCTTCACACTGCAACAAGAAAGTAATCTAGTTGGATAACTATTCCTCCCTTGCACTGTGGTATTATACCTCTCAAAGAAGGAATACAGCTCTCCAAGCTACAGTTCTACAATAAATCCACAGAATTTGAAAAACTGATTACTCCACTGGTATTTCTGCTTCTTAAATCCTATTACTGCTGCTAGTGCACTTCAAGGAATGCTAATGCATGAATGACTCTCATTTGGCACTGTTTATTCAAAAGTGAGATCATGAAGAAGGGATCATGAGGGCCCACTGCTCCTCCATCAAACATAAGCAGTCAACCACTGCCACCTGGGATGGTTACCATCACAGGACGGCTACCAGCACCATGAGAAGTCGCTGTTCAGTGATCTATAAAGGCAGCAATTATATTTGGCCCTGGGTTGTTAGATATACCTAGACTGTAGATGACTTGGTGTTAGCAATGCTTAGCTTATTTTCTTACAACTGCTTGCCGCAATACGATGAATTCATTATACCTCATTCATTATCTTCACAGAAGATTAAAATTATTTTGCAGTTTCTACAAGTATTCAGAGAATTGTTGAAAATAAAACAGTCAGACTTGATGGCATTATGGTAGTGTAGGTCCCTTCCAACTGAATGGATCAATGCAGTCCATACACAGACAATATTTGTGAAGATGCATTGTGATTCATGAAAAAAAATCTTTCATGGCAACTTCTCCATACTCTTACTCATACTTAATTTCTTTCATTTATTAAATAAATAGGTTTTGTCTTCATACTGTTACTATCCAAGACCTGATGTCCAAGCTTATACTTTTTCTTTTCGATTGGCGGTGACGGATGCCCAAGTCCAAAGCTAAACTATTGTTTTAATTTACTCTGTTTCTTTCAAGTGCAGATTTTGTTACAGTTTCCAACTGCCAAAAAGATTTGGGAATTACAGCAGAGGAGTGAACAGGGGAAGGCAGGAAGTGGATAGAAAACCCTTAATCTGGTACAACGACACAACACATAAATCGGTTTTGCTAAGGAAACCATTTTGTTATCAATAAAGGTAATTTACATTTTTATTCTTTACAAATAATTTTGCATTTCTGAGTGCTTTAATGAAAGGAAAAACACTTCCTAAATGTAAGTATTACCAGTTTCCCATGATCACAAAAGGTAACCTCAGACTAATGTCTTAATTTATAAATAAATTCTCAGTAATAGCAGAAGAGACTAGAACAGACAAGTACTACATTAAATATATACTGTTCCTCAAATTCCACTTTATGGCTTTTGAAGTTCATAAACAACAAACAGAAAGCCTCATTCAAAAGTATCAGAAAGAAAGAGAGATATGAAGAATGAACATAGCATATGCTACACTGTAAGATGTCATACCACTCTGTTAGTAGTATTACTAGCATTCTTTCCACTTATAGTAAATAAATGGACAGCAAAAAAATATAGTGTTAAAACAAGAAGATGCTAGGGAAACAAATGAAGGAAAGTTCTATTTGTCTTTTAAACAGATATTCATCATTGTCATTCTTTCTCAGACAGGTTTTCCTTCTGCCTCTTAGAAAAACACCAAAGAAGTTTCACCTAGATTAGGCCATATCATTATGAACAACCCATTATCACAGGATCATTAAAAACACTAGGAAAGCTGCTGTCACATTTAATCCAACTCCACCCACTTTCAGAGACAAAAGCATTATAGTTCAGGACCCTGCTTGGTTGCTTTGGAAACAACAAATTGCTTTCATTCTTTTCTTCTGTGCCACTGACCCATCCAAATGAATAAATGCAAGCCCTGATTCTCTAAAGAGAAAGTAAAAATGTTGAATTTAACAATCCATTTTGGGTTACAACAGGAAATAAATACATTAAAATCCTGACCTTTGCATATTTAAAACTCCATTTTCTTTGAGAGATCTTTCTAAAACACCATAAAAGGACGCGTTTATTGAAAATAACATCAGTTCTACTTACTTCAAACAGTTTTCTATCACAAGAAAGTTGTGAACTGACAAACAACCAGACATTTAGCAGCTGGACTTATCCCTCCGTAGTTCTACTAAAGCATGCATAAGAGCATTTATCTGAAATCAAATTAAGTATTTATCTGAAATGAAAGGAACTCATTTTAACTTGGTTAGAGTCCATTCCTACAGATGGCTTTGATAAAGTTCACATCAATTGAGACAAATCACTGTTCAGTAATATCTTTTAAACAAACTTATCTTGAATTCTGTGAGTAGGCTTTCTTCTAATTTCCATAGGAAACTATGGGTTCAGCATTTATAATAGTCACAAACTACAGGGTGATTGAGAGTGCTTTGGGAAGGAGAATTCAGAACCAATTTTCCAGACATACTTCACATTGTCAAAATCTGCAAGTCCTCTATCTCCAGGGTATATGGAAAATAGGAACAAAGTACTGGAACTTCAGAGAATAAGGCTTAAGCTATGGACAGCCCCAAGGCAAGTGATCTACCATAGCAATACTCAAGAAGTGAGAAAGGCTTCCCCCAGATATACTGAGGAAAATAAGGCATGCAAGACCCTTGGCTAGGTATGACAGGGAATAAGGAGGCACCAGAATCTCTCTTGGAACCAACATGAGAACAAAAGGAACAAGGAATAGGATGTGAGGCAGAAGAACGCTGCTAGTTTTCTCAGTAAGGTTTAGCTATGATGACATAAAGAACCACTAACTACAGAATGAAAGTAACTGCACCAGCTAAAAAGAAACAGAATAAAAATAATGATTTATTGTAGAGCATAATGTCTGAAATTAGCTCTTATGTCTCCACAAAAAGATTTTTAAGGAACAACTTTGTAACCAGCATTTGAAAGAACAATTTCTTCATTAAATGTTAAAAACTTAATGTTTCAGAAAAGCAATCCCAAAATGAAAAGGTCAACGTACAAACAGAAAGATACAAATTCTGGCAGCAAATGAAAGTGAGACAAAGAAAAATGATGTGGCAGAGCTTGAGAAACAAGTCTACAAAGTAAAATAAGAATACTGCAATGTTTTTTCTGACAAGAGTTGTATTGAACATATGCCCATTTAGTTTTCCCCTCTAGAGCAGAATATATATTGCTTAAGTAAGATTTAAGAAATTATTTATTTAGAGTTTGTTTCCAAGAGTAAATTAGGATTTGACTAAGTTTCAGTGGTTATAAAACTGCTCTATCTTCAGAAACTGAAACAAAAAGCAAAGCTCTTTACCCGAAGTTTTATTTAATTAACGCACATCTGTGTACCGAACAACGACCAGCATCAATTTACAACTGGTATTCCTTTTGTCTTGTTTCCCTGCTGCAAGGGAATTGCAGTTTGTTTGTGGTGTGATTTTAGTACACATTTTCTTCTGTGCTGGCTAGACATGCTCGACAGACTTCTAAATAATAACTTAAAGTATGTTATCCATACATATATAATGTTCAGTATATTTACACTATTATAGCGTATGCTCTACAAAACCGCAATGAAAGCTAAATAAAACATAATAGAACGCATCTTTGACTTAGATATCCACTCCTGATCAGGCTTCTTTTCATTACTGGAGTCTATTTCCTCCTCTAGGGGAGCATTCCACCAAGCTGTCTACTTGAAGCTCATTCCTACAGAGAGGGCATTTGGCTGTGCAAAAGCCCAAACAACATTAAAAGAAATGTATTAAATCTAGTCATTTATAGTGAATGATAAATACCACCTTTACAAAGCACCTTTTATGTGTTTACTATATTGATGTAAAAACATCCTCAAGGATTCATTCTTGTAACACAATTTCTCATTTCTGTTGTGACAGTCAAAATATTTTATTTGCAAGATCATTAATATGACCTAAATGCTGCACATGTTATAAACACTCAGCCTTTCTTAATTGGTCTTCTTTCTGAGCACATTTATATTGAAATATGTATCTTAAGGTTTTAAAGCAAGGATATATTTGGGCTATGAGGGTAAGATAATTTAAAATATGAGAAAAATAAACAATATTTCAAAGACAATATCTTTCTTAGTTACAAACAAAAGAATGACCTTTTACCCTTTTTCTTCAAAGCCTGCGCAGAAATAATAGCAGTCTGATGAAATATGCTTTGTCAGGACCAGACACAGGGTATCTTCTCTTTTTCCCCAACAGACACATGAAATGAGACATAATTTAACACCAAAGCCTTCTTCTCTGAAGTACATTCTAGATAAATCAAAATTTATTCAATAGCACTTTCATAGGATTACTAAGAAAATTTAATAATAGACTGTGTGCACTATACAAATGGACAATTTTGTGAGGCAAAAATGACAGACATGAAAAACTTCTGCCTAACGAAGCAACCCTTTAAAATTAGGTAACACTGTTTATATAGAAATCTGGCCACAGAACCAAGGCATCTTTAGAAAGGATTCAAATCAGACCTCAGAAAGCACATGAATATTGGGGGCTACTAATCTGGAATGAATTGATAGCCAATTAGAGAGACTAGCAGTCATAGTCTGATCCATTAATTTATTGCAGCAATAAAGATATCTTTTCAACAGGCAGACTCTTTAACACAAAGAAATTTGAAATAACAGTTTTCCAAACATAGTGAATGAATGAGCCATTCCTGATTTGGCAGCAAACCCAAAATCCTCCAGTGACAAGCCAAAATAAATTAATTCTATTAAATCTGAAAAATATTTTCTGGAAAAAAACCCACAACCTCCTAACAATGCTCACAGACTTTTTCTTTTTTAATAAAAAATCCACATTTTTATGCATCCCTTCTCCACTTTAGTACTGTAATTATAAACAAAACACAAAAGTCAGATGAACATTGCCAACACAGATACTGAAGACTTATGGTAAAAGCATGTGAAAATGACAAAAAAGTCTTAGAATGAACAGCTAGAAGAAAAAAAAAATGTTCGAATGCACATCTGGCAAGCTTTTGTAAGAATGCAGTTGATACACAAAGACAGATTACTACAGAGATCTTACAGCTTCATTGTGGCTTCTGCATAGGATTTTTACTTACTTGCACAACTCTAAATACAGTCTCAACAGAAGACTAAAATGAAGGTAGTATTAACTCTCAAGCTGTTACATACCAAGAAGTTTTTCCAATTTTGGTAAATGCTTTCAGGTTAACATTAGAAAGATAAAATGATTTCCAAGTTTGTAACACTGTGACATGCCAAACTTTTCACTCAGCAGTTTTGTGCTTGCAGCTTCACATCTCGTTTGTATTAATAATGGAAACCATCATCTTGCCTGGAAGAATCCTGCTTGAACCCAAGCTGCTCTGGGGAGAGGGTATGCAGTTTATTGGTCTGCTTCGTTTTCAAGGTGACACCTAAAGTACTTTCCCATGTTATTTACTATGAGAGAATTGCATTGTAACTATTCAGGCACAGAAACTACCCAAATCAAATGCCCTATCATGTGGAAACAGTGAATTCCCCAACTTTGGAATTTAGATGCATTTAGATGCATGTCAGAGTCAACTTTGGAACTTACAGATGCATGTTTAGATGTCAGTGTTTTGGCTAAAAGCTGCAAAAACTTCCTTGACAATCAGGAATCATTTTGAAGGTAAGAAAGCTTATTCACTCACTGTTTTAGAAACTTATGATAGTTCAAAAGAGCAGAACCCATACCCACCTCTGTTCAGACTTCACTACTGTGAAAGCAATCTATAGACCAACACAGGATTGGACAAAGGTGGTAGTTCTGGAGATTCCATGGTCCTTTCTTGGCAAAACATAGTAAGCAACTTGACTTTACAGTCAAGTAGTATATAATGATGATAATTCCATCACATCATAACCCGGTTTATTTCTCTCCATGTTAAAAGCACCAGAAGGTTCAGTAGGGACACTGACTTCTACAACACATCAAGAACCTCTGCACTGGAAAAAGGCCTCTGCAAGTGCTCTTTCCTTCACTAGTTTCCCTCAAATTTATCAGAAACTCTAGAGAGTGGGATAGCTGCATCAGAATTTTGTGTATCTGGCAATGGAACAATGTCAGTCCAGAAGCCAGACAGAGTACCCTTTCCACCTCTGTCTTCTTAGGTTGCTGACTATGCACAAGTAGGGACTAACCTGTCCCTCCCTGCTTGTTCCTAATAAAGAGCACCACCCAGGTTTGTGCTAACATTTGCAGCTCTATTCTGAGGGGGAGTCAGAACAACTCCCAAGAGTAAATGCAGCAGAACTGGATACAGATGGTGAGACTACCATGCCATTATATTTCCCTAGAAAGGGCAAATAAAAAGGAAAAGTATATCTTAGAAGCACACAAGAAAAATAAATACTACGGTTTTCAAAAGAGCAATTCAAGTATACTCATTCACAAGCTTTTTCTGGAGAGAGCCCAGAGAAGGGACTAAAGATGGCCCTTTAGCAAGACAGCTATTTCATTGTCCAAGTTTATCAGCTTTGGAAAAGGAGTGTAGACATGATTTTAATTCAACAGTCAACTTCCAATACACAGCTTTGGTCTCTTTTAAGCGCAATAATATATATGATTTGCATCATATCACATACAAGCAGTGAAGAGGCACCCAGCCATGTGGAGGCATACAATGGCTGCACACTTTTACCCCAGGGAAAAAGCAAGGTAAGAACTACAGAACGAGCTTTTGAAAATAGTGATAGACCTTACCACTGTTCAGTTTGACAGCTACTCTCTCCATAGATTGACTTCAGGTCAACAGTTTTTACAAGCCAGATGATAACTAGGTTTACACGCTTCACAACTTAAACGAACAAGAGCTTCTGGTGATAGCAGTTCATTGCTTTTGAATTGCTATTAGAATTACTTTTAACCATAGAACAACCAACCTCTTCATTTCTGAGGACTTCAAAAATACATGCTTTACAAAACACATGTGCACAGTGTGTTATCACAGGAAGAGTCAGTGATTCCAAGCAAACTGTGCATTCTTCATCTGAACCAGAGCTCAGAACCAACTTAATTTTACTCACTAATGTCTCACACAGTTCTTTAGGAGTTTTATCATTTGCAAATACAGAAACATACTTAATCCCAGAGATTTCCATACAGGAAACATTCTGATCTCTCATACTTCAAAACAGTTCCATTGATCAAAATGCAATCACAACACTTGATACACAGTGAGGATATAGCCTAAAATGCATAAAAACGCAAGCTGCCCCATACTACAGAAAATTCTGGCCTAACATTTCAAAATATATTAAGAGTAATCCTACTTGGAAAAGCGGTACTTAGAACTTAAAAGTATGTGCAGTGATAAGTATGTATGCAACACAATGCCTAACAGGAATAAGCAATTTTCCTGTGGCAGCTGTTCAAGTAGCAATTATACTACGGATGTGACATTATTTATAGTTAAGATTGCTTTAAATTTTAAGTAAAGAAATTCAAGCCATACTTGGTTAATAATTAAGCTCTAAATAATTATGGAACAATTTTCAAATAATTTTTCCATCCAGTATTCTTTAGGAAAATAAACAACAACCTTCTAAAAAAGGTTCTGACCATATCTCATTGGTCTTCCGGATCCTGAAAATCAACAAGGGTGTCCTCCTTGTTGTCTTACAAAAACTGCAAATAACACTAATGTTCAAATGGGTGAAGATGTTATATTTTGACCTATTTCTTTGGAATACCCTAGTACTCTTATATTTCAAGAGCAATAAATCTTTTTATTTGGCACTTCATTTGATATCCTTTACTAATATTTCATTCTAAGCATATAAGCAAAAAGGCATCTGTCTCCTCCCTCTTCCTTGGCTGGTTTAAGGAGTGAATGACACAATCTCCAGAAGTGCCAAAGTGAATCTGCCTAGTCAAAAGCAGGTAACGGAAAGTGTGCTCACTACTCATAGAGTAGCACCGTAATTACAGTACCACCTCAGTTTTGTATTTCTATCAAATAAATCTCCCTCCGGAAAGCAGATGTGTATGCTTTTATTATCAGGACTGACCACAGGAAGTAGTACTTGTCTACCACCACACCAGTACAGACTACGCTGACACATGAAGACAACACAGCAGTGGGATACCACTCCACCTTTCGTGCAGGCCTCGGCAGCGAACCCCGGCACCCCGCGGCCGTTTCCGTCGGTCTCGGCGGCGGACGTATTGTGGCGCAGTTGGAGTTCGTCACCTTAACGAGGCACCATGGTGGGAGACGGGATCCTTGCGGCTGCGGGGGGAGAAAGGGCGTTTGGGAGACGGGATCCTTGTGGCTGCGGGGGGAGAAAGGGCGTTTGGGACCGCTTCTGTTGCGGCACTTCAGGGGAGTTTGTGACTGCACGTGCTGCGGCAGGACTCGCAGGCAGTCTCTGCTTGAAGCTCCCGTGGTAGTTCTAAGGTAGAAGGGTTGGGGAGAAGGTGAGAAATTAGTATGAAACCTTATTAACTTTAGGGGAGGCGAGGCATAGAAACCGACCGATAGCTAGCAAGACGAGATATGTGCAAAGGAACTCTGTTCGGAGCAGGTACCTCCCGCGCGAAAAGGCGAGGGACGAACTGAAACCTCTGTCCAGGCGGCGGGGAGATAGCGGGACAGGGCATGGTGGCCGCCGGCCGGATCTGTATGCCGGTTTTGGGCCGCCCTGGCGCGTGAAGCCCTAGAGGGCACGGCGCGTGCTCGAGGGACGGCGGCGGTGAGGGCCGGGCCGGACGGCGCGCGCCGTGAGCCGCTGGCGGTGGGGGGCCCGGTGGGCGCCGCGAGTCTCGTAGCGGATCTGCGGGACTGGAGCGGAGACTGGAATTTGATGAAGCTACCAAAGCAACGGGAAAGAGCACCCAGACAACTTGCTCTTTCTTTTCCACCTCTGCTTTTTTCTAGATACACTCTAACAGTAAACTAGAAAAGCAGCTTATTTCCATCTCAGGTGTAAGGCAGTTGAGGTATTGGGAGATTAAACATACATGGCACAGTTGCTTAGACTCGAAGGAGCTAGATTAAAGCGGGCAGATTATATTTGATTGGGACTCTTAAGACGATTTCACGTAGGAATATGTGTGAAAAAAAGATGTACTAATTGCTAGGGCCTAGGTACTGGTATGCTTATTATAAAGGAAAAGGTACTGAATGGTCCTGTGCAGGAAAGATTCTTGCAACAGTTACCCAGTATATGGTGTGGTAACGAGTCAAGGAGATTGGGACGATATTATATAAAGGTCTTCCAAAAACTAAAAGAAGAGTAAAAAGAGACTAGGCTGAATATTAAAGATGGAATATATATGCAGCATTGTAAGGGATAATGAATTTGTATTCACCCATGTGTTCATAGGAACTATGTTGTCTTTAGGATCTTCCCATATTCACAAAGTCAGTGCAGGTCAGCAACGGTGAGTAGTGCCTTGCCAGCAGCCAACAACTTGTTCTCTTAAATTATGACTTAAGGGCAACCAGGGAATATTGCAGCAGAGAAAGATCATGGAAGATACAACCCACGGGCAAGTGGCTCCATGTCTCATTATCATTCTCTTTTTACTTTGCAGCGTGAATGCATATCCATCCACGTTGGGCAGGCTGGTGTTCAGATTGGCAATGCATGTTGGGAATTGTATTGTCTTGAACATGGGATCCAGCCTGATGGTCAAGTGCCTAGTGATAATACTATGGGACGTGGAGATGATTCATTTAACACTTTCTTCAGTGAGACGGGAGCTGGTAAACATGTTCCGAGAGCAGTGTTTGTAGACCTAGAACCAACCGTAGTTGGTATGTACCCAACATTAAAGATCTTAAGTGAAAAAGTGAGGATCCTTTATGGATTCCCTACTGTCTTTTTTTGTTTGTTTAGAACACTATAGATTTTAAAACGTGTGTCTGGATGCTGCTTTGACATTTGTAGTTATTGTTATTGGAAAGAAATTAAATAATGGTCTACCAGTAACAATATCTGGAAAACAAGAGAACTCTTTTTTTTATCTGGATCATCTTTTCAGACTGCTGCACTGCATACAGAGTTTTGCTTGAGTGCTATCCAGTATTGTGTCTGTACCTGTAATGTAGTTTTCTGAGTGATCTCTGTGTTCTTTGAGTACAGATACTGCTTTGTGTGTGCCTGATGTTTGCCCTGAAACAAAGGGGCAAAAGTTGTGCCCATTTCTTAGACTAGTCAGACAAACTGTGTGTAGTCAGAAATGCTGTCTACACTCTTTTGACACGTGTGCTTTGTGTGTAGTCACTAGGCAGCACACACAGAACTGAACAGATCACATTTATGATGTGGTATTTTGGGTTTTTTTGTAGATGAAGTACGTACGGGCACGTATAGGCAGTTATTCCATCCTGAGCAGCTCATTACTGGGAAAGAAGATGCAGCCAATAATTATGCCAGAGGCCATTATACCATTGGAAAAGAGATTGTTGATTTAGTGCTAGACCGCATTCGCAAACTGGTAAGGATTCATGCTGTAAATTAGTATTTAAAGTAATTGATACAGCTCTATAGCAAGCTATATTGATGATTTGCTGGTTTTTTGTTAACAATTTTGTGCATAGTTAATTGTTCAAAACAAAATAAACCTTTTATTTCCTGGTGTGCCCCATCCCCCCTTTAAATAAAAACTCAATCAGTTAAACCAGAACCTTTCAAGAACACTGTTTTTTAAATAATAACAATGTAAAACCAGCAAACTTATGACAGAAATGCTTTTGAATGATTATTTTAATACTGATTTCTCCAAAAGCATCAATAACTTTTTTCTCCCATTTTTTTCCACCTCGTTATAGGCTGACCTCTGCACAGGGCTGCAAGGCTTCCTTATCTTTCATAGTTTTGGTGGAGGCACTGGTTCAGGGTTTGCATCACTGCTCATGGAAAGGCTATCTGTTGACTATGGCAAGAAATCTAAACTGGAGTTTGCAATTTATCCAGCACCACAAGTTTCCACTGCTGTAGTGGAACCCTACAACTCAATTCTAACTACCCACACAACATTAGAGCATTCAGACTGTGCCTTTATGGTAGATAATGAAGCCATTTATGATATATGTCGTCGTAACCTGGACATTGGCCGTCCTACTTACACCAATTTAAACCGATTAATTGGGCAGATTGTTTCATCCATCACAGCTTCACTACGTTTTGATGGAGCCCTCAATGTAGATCTTACAGAATTTCAAACTAACCTGGTTCCATACCCACGAATCCATTTCCCCTTGGTAACATATGCCCCTATCATCTCCGCTGAAAAAGCATATCATGAGCAGTTGTCTGTGGCTGAAATTACCCATGCTTGCTTTGAACCAGCCAACCAGATGGTCAAATGTGACCCTCGCCATGGCAAGTACATGGCCTGCTGCATGTTATACAGAGGCGATGTTGTGCCCAAAGATGTCAATGCAGCCATTGCCACTATCAAGACTAAACGTACCATTCAATTTGTGGATTGGTGCCCAACTGGATTCAAGGTATGTAGCCTATTAAGTACTGGATATCTGAGTGATTAAGAATTGTGTAGTCTTCAGAGATGACAGTCGTGCTACAATGTTGTAATGTCCCTGTTAAATATTTTGATAAAGTACAAAATTAAGCTTTTTTATTTACTTGTAATCATGGTGATTTTTGTTAACAGAAATGAGTCTTTAAGCCTTGGCATTTCTAAGGAAAGTTTTCATTTGTTTTCTTGAAGGTGGGCATTAACTACCAGCCTCCAACTGTGGTGCCAGGTGCTGATCTTGCCAAGGTGCAGCGGGCTGTGTGTATGCTGAGTAACACAACTGCTATTGCAGAAGCATGGGCTCGGCTCGACCACAAATTTGATCTCATGTATACTAAGCGTGCCTTTGTGCATTGGTATGTTGGGGAGGGGATGGAGGAAGGAGAATTTTCTGAAGCCCGGGAAGACCTAGCTGCCCTTGAAAAGGATTATGAAGAAGTTGGCCTAGACTCAGTAGAAGCAGAGGCTGAAGAAGGAGACGAATACTGAGAAAACCAAAGCCTGGAAAAATCTGTTTACCAAAACAAAAAAAAAATCGCAGAACCCTGTTTGTTTTCAAATGTGCTTCCAAATAAAGTTCCAAAGATTATACTGCTGCTTTTTTTTCTTCTTCACTATTAATGTGCATATTCATGAAGGAAGGACAATTTGAGATTGCAGGTTTTGGTAGTGGATCTGTTACCTGCTTTAAAAGTACATAGTAATTTTTAGCTTCCTACATTAGCATAGTAAAAAAAAAAATCTCATAAGCTTTACTAGTATGGTCTCATGAATAGAGCTTTAGAGACACATGGAAGCAGCTCTATCATTGGACATTCAGCTTGTGTAGAAAGTGCTGACCCAGCCGGTTACAGCATGGTGCTAACAACACCAAGGTTGTGGTTTCAATCCTCGCATAGACCATTTAGCTAAGTGATCCTTATGGGAATATCCTGTGAAATAACTAGGCTTTTGTTTAGGGGGGTTTGTTGGCTATTAAGAAAGAATTGGTGTATTTAAGTACGAAAAAAGTCTGCTTTTGACGCTGGGAGACTGGAAGAACCCAGGTTTCAGTAGCCTAATGCATTAGGTGTGCTCCTGCTGGCAGTAGCAGCTCCAAGCCGTGCCCAAGTGAAAGCTGCTCTGCCCACAAACCACCGACGAAACACCCGTCAGCAAGGTCTTCCATTCATGAGCCACCGTTCCCAGTCCTCCGTCTCACACTCCTCATGGATCACTCGCAGTTTCTCTTTCCACTCGACAGCTCCACCAGTGTACGGCGCTGCTCTACCATGATGGAGGATTCCCGGGGATGCTCACCCAGCAGCTGAGCCACGCCAAGGCCATACGGAACCTCGTACGAGAGCACCTGTGCCGAGG
>NW_005054309.1:12039528-12058460 GCF_000277835.1 Geospiza fortis | reverse complement strand
CGGGGGGGGTTATTTGTTTGTTTTGTTGTTGTTGTTTTTTGTTTCGGGTTTTTTTCTTGTTTTTGGTGTTTTGTTTTTAGAGCACGGAGTGGGGATGGTCGTTCCAGCCCATTCCACAGCTTTTCATGAATCAATTGGTCCATTGCTTTCCATGGTCTGTAGAGAACAAAACATTTCCTCGTTAATGGATATCAGAAGGCGGGGAGGTGGGGGGAACCTTGTGTGCAATCAGAACTTACAGAGAGGATTCACACAGGAGTTACTCTGAACCTACATCTGTAAGTCTTTGCTTTTAGTAGTGTGTGAAGTGTGTGCCCCCTAGCAAAGAAACTCGTGCTTTGTATTCAGTTGAGGAAAATTGGTGAAAACTGTTTTTGGAATTTTTTTTGTAAGAGTTGAGACTTGAAGATGTTCTTTGTAGCATACTACAGCAGATAATGAGCTCAGAAACTGTAATCTATTTTTAAATGATTCTCAGTATGACTGCTTTCTTTTAAGGAGACTATCTGGTGACAATTGAAGAAAAAAGCAAAGCAACTTTCCTAAGAGCATATATGAACTGGAGATGCATGTCTGCAGGGAGTTCTCGTGTGTGTGTCCGGATGGTTGGTCACAAGATGGAAGAGTCATACAGTGAAGCCTTAAAAGAACAAATGTCAGTTGTTGAAATGCCACTTTCAGATCCTCCCCTGTGCATTTCATGTTGTCCTGTGAATGGAGATCTACTTGTGGGCTGCAAGAATAAACTTGTCATATTCTGTTTGAAATACCGTGTCATAAACCAGAATTTGACTGTATTAGATTTTGAACGCTCCTTAATTTTGCACATTGATAACCTCATTCCTGCCGAAGTTGCATTTTGTGCCAGACATATAGCCATAACAACAGAGCTGGATGTTCTAATCCTGAAACTGGAACTGGTCCAGCAAAGTGCAGACAGGACAGAGCAATGTGCTCGGGGAGTCAGTGCACCAGAGAAGGCTGTGGATGGAGGTAGGTGCTGAAATAAATTTTTAAATATTTTAATCTCCAAGAATCTGCTAATTGATTCCCGTTGTTCTGAAAGTAGTCTCGAACAAGGTCTTTGCCCTTCAAAAAATATTTCCAGATTGTCCTAACACTGACTGTCAGCTGAATATTCTAGAGCCTGAAAAGTTGTACCAACCTGCAGTTGGAGGTAACATTTCAAACAAATACGCCATCGTGCTCACCTTCAGAAGATAGCACAGCCTCTGCAGACACAGAATTAGGTCCCTCTTTTAGGATGCCACCATGGGCCAAGTTCAAGTAGTAGTAGTTCAGTGTGCTGTGTTCAGAAAAATATTCTATCAGTGTCACTGCCTAAGTAACTGGCTTACACAATGAAGAATGTTTCTGTTGTGTAATCTGTAAAAAAAGTATAAAAGTATATCTGTATACTTTTTTAACTGTTAGGATCAGAACCTGCCATAATCAAGCAAATTCTCCTTTTCCAGTCCTTTATCTTATTCAGGAGCTTGTCTTAGAATTATAGAAATCCCAGAAATAGATGTACTCAGGAGGTTTCATTCCTGTATATTGCAGGATATCAATCCATATGTAATCAATTATCAATTCCCACTTTTCCAAACATATATGTATCAGATCAACACCAACAAACCTTAGGAAGGTCCTTTCTTTCTAATTGAAGAAACTTAAAAGGAAGGTCATTTAGAAATGGAAACTGTACCTAGAAAACATTTATAGGTAAATAAGGCTTTTCAGATAGGGACAATTTAAATGCGATGTTCTTCACTGAGTGAAGATGGGTCTTTTCTCAGATAATAATGTCCTCCCCCTGTTGTTTTTTTTTTTTTTTATTACTAAAACCACCTAGAAAAGTTCTAGTTACTTTCTGAGTGTTACTAGGATTTGCTTTCCAGGACTTAAGTGAGCTAAAGATAACACAGCTTCCTGTAATAGCTGCATTTGCCTTCTCAAAACCTCTTCAGCCAAAAGTGAGCATTTTTTGATGACCAGTCATTCGTGGCACCAGTTGCCATTGACTCACTTTCTAGTGAGCACTTTACCTGTTAGGGCTTTTTTTCCCCAGAAATCTTGACTCTTAAGTATTCAGACTGTTAAGGCTTAAATAGGAATTGTTCCCATCTTGTAGTATGGCTGTTTTCAAAATCTTGTGGTTTGAGGAAGCCAATGCTAGCAGGGTAGCTGTAATTGGAGTATTTAATCAATTTTGTCATACTATTTTCTTACTGCTGCATGGAATGGTTTGAATAATTAAGATAGCATTTTCATTGCTCAGGTGTGAAAGATGAAAGTCCTTCAGCACATCCTTTACAGCTTGAGTTAGATGAGTTCATCATATGTCAGAAGCCAGTGGAACTGCTTGGGGAAGAAAGTAAGCTATGTGAGATACCTGTCACACTGGAATCTACAGAGTTACCTGCAGAAGACACAAAGCACTTCCAAGTGCAGTATCTGCTTTTCAGGTATTACAGATGTATTTTCCATGTATTTTCCCTTTTACGGGTTAATTTACTACAAAAAACCAAACTGCATTGTGTGTTTTGTCTTTTTGAAAGGAAACTCCTGATGTTTTGACTTCTGGGGTTTTTGTAAGGTTTGGTGTTTCTTTTGAACTGAGGAAATCATGGGATACTGAGGAAAGTCCATTTTTTAGTATCTTGGAATATTTCAGTTGGAAGGGATCTGCAGCAATCATCTAGTGCAATTGCCTGACCACTTCAGGGGGGAGCCACTCCTAAAGTATATTGTTAAGGGCACAGTCCAAACACCTCTTAAACAGTGACAGGTCTAGGGTATCAACCATCTCTCTAGGAAGCCTGTCCAGTGTTTCACCATTCTTGGTAGGAAAATGGTTCCTCACATCAAGTATAACCCTCCCCTGGCACACCTTTGAGCCTTTCCCAGGATCCCATGGAGAACAGTTCAGCACCTGTGTCTCCAGGTCCCCTCATCAGGAAGCTGATTTAGTCTTCCTTTTTCACCAAAATTTCTATCAAAAGCTAAGGAAGAATTGATGCCAGGGTCCATCAGTGAGTTCCAAAGCAAAGCAGGAAAATGGATGACACATAGTAGGAAAAAATAGTGTTGGACATGGCATGGTGTTCCATATAGCTCAGTGGACTAAAAAGAAAGATGAAAAAAAAAAATTTAAATTGAGGTCAAAATCAGTTGTGGGATTTCTTCAGTGATGTCAAACTTTGACATGCATCTTGCAGACAAGCAAAGAGAGAGGATTTAGGTTGTAGGAACTCTATTAATAGAATTCCATCTAACTGTACCATGTTCTTCTTTGCATTGCTGTTAATGGCATTGGTAGTAGGAGTGTGCATTGTTGTTGAGTGTTAAAACATGAGCTTTGCCTCTTTTATCCAATGCTGTTTACTTGTCCAAAGTATATAATCATAATTTTTCACTGCAGTCCCATGATTTTTTGGACTGTTTTCCTAGACGTTTTGCACCCGACCAGTCGCCTTTTGGGTTTTGTGAAGAGATGAAGTTGCACTCTGTTCAACTGCTTCCTGTATACCAGACAGGTAAGTGGATATTCATGAATACACCATGGACTGTGTCACAGGAGGCTTGCGAAAGGAAAGACCTTCATTGTGTATCCTCTTTTATACACTGTGTATGATTTGTTTTTAAATTGATTTGTTTCTAAATTGAGATCTTTTCTCCCTTTTCAATGATTTAAACTGAGCTTCTGTTAACAAAAAAGTATTTAAGTTCCCTCAAGTTCTACATAAAACTTGAACTAAAATACCAATTCAACTCACAGTAAGTGTGACTAAATCAGCTTTTATCGGTTCTTTACCAATAAATTTTGTGTTGCAAACCAGTTACTCTTTACATTACATTAATAAAATTTTCCTTAGTCTTACAAGATACTAGACTGCCGCTCAGCCAGCCAAGGAAATCAGAGTAGTAAACCTTAGTAATCACTAAGATACTGGTTACCTTTCTGAAGGGCCTTAATTAAAATTGGAAGGGATGAATGCAGATTTTAGAGGTGCATTAGCTCAAGCCCCAAAAGATCCATGGAAGAATTTAATGCTGTATGTTAGCAGTCAGATTTTGTAGAATCATAGTATGTCCTGAGTTGGAAGGGACTCACAAGGATCATCAAATCCAACTCCTGGGCCTGTGCAGGAGAACCCTAAGAATCCCACCAAGTGCCTGAGAACATTTTACAAATGCTCCTTGAGCTCTGGCAGGCTTGGGCCATGACCACTGCCCTGGGAAGTCTGTTTCAGTGCCTGACAGCCCTCTGGGAGAGGAGCCTTTTCCTAATAGCCAACCTAAACCTCCCCTGACGCAGCTTCATTCCCTCAGGAACTGCGTGTAGAATGCTCTTAGATCTCTCCTCCGTCTCCTCCAGGCTGAACAAACCAAGTGTCAGCCACTCCTCCTATGGCCTTCCCTCCAGACTCTTCACCATCTTTTTAGCCCTCCCTTAGTCTCTTGTTTATATCCTTCTTGTATTATAGTGCCCTAAACTGCCCCCAGGGCTCAAGCTAATGCTGCCCCAGTGCAGAGCAGAGCAAGACAATCCTATCCCTGCCCCCCTCCACAACGCTGTGCCTGATGCATCCCAGGATATGGTTGGCCCTTTTATTAACTCCTCACTCAGTTTGAGATGGTTTACTGTCTGCTAAGTAGCAATGCCTCATTTAACTTGCAGCTGACTGAAAAGAATGAGCTACTTGCCATGTAACTCCAGCTCTCTTATGCTCTTGTGTGACTTACAGGCTTTGTTAAGAGGGTCTGTAGAATATGATCACAGCTGTTACCTGCTAAAGTGGCATTCTATAAATTCTGCAATTTCCAGCCTTTCCTTCCCTTAAGTAATACCTACTTTTTTGTGAGCTGCAGCTCTGGATGAGCATTCATTCCAACTCAAAAAGTAATTGTCTAAGATCAAGCTTTCAGTCCATGGATGCTTAGTTCTGGTGAATTTAGGACTTTCTAATGCTGTTACATCTATAGAATTTCTTCTCTAGGTGCTACATTCATATTTTTGTGAAAATGCTTCCAAATGAGGTTACATGTCATACAATTTTTTGACATATGCACTGAGCTTCATATAAAACTTCTTTTTACTAGCTACTAAGAAAACTAGTCTGCAACTTGGGCAGGTTTGATTCTGTCCTTTAGGCATCAGGCTTGGAATGGAATTGGTGGGTTTTTATTTATGAAGCGCATAAAATGCCTTTCTCATTGTTATCTTTAGGAATTCCTGCAACAGCCTATGAGGAAACTGAGAACAAGAGAAAACTTCTGAGTCTCTTCTGCTTTTTCTCTTTACCTCATGTTGGATATCTCTACTCTCTTGGGAAGTTAGTAGAACTAATTTCTACTTACCAATATTCAGAAAAGTCAGAGCAGGCAGTCCTCACTCCACAGTTCCTACACGTCATTACAAGGTACTATGCTTATGGTTTTACTGATAGTATTACTATGTTTCTCTGTGCTGCTGTCCTTTCAAAATTTTTTCCCCTCTGATGCATCCTTCGTAGCCTCCTGGAAATCTCTGGGCAGGCTCATGTGCTAGTTCAACATACCCTCCTGCTTGGACTTTTAAACCCATTTCTTCAAAGGAAAAAGAGCTGATTAACTGTAGTCTTGGCTACCTGACTTTTGCAAATCTTAATTTCTTTTCTTCATTGTTGTGTTTTCTTCTTTTCCTCTAGTCAGAACCTGCAGTGCTTCACAGTGCGATGCAGTGCAGCAGCAGCTCGTAGTGAGGATCCATATATTGACACGACTGTGAAGGTACACCTCTCATTACCTCACTAATAGAATGGGAGTAGTGGTATGGCACTTAGTTGACTTAAGGTTTAAAATCCTGTTCGTTTCTGGTGGCTGAACCAATAAATAACATCCAAAATGAATGTCATGTTGTATTTTGGTGGTCTACAGATGTCTCAATGAAACAATCTATTATTGCCATGTAAAATTTTAGACCATTATAGAATGTTTTCAAAAACATGAAAAGCAATAAAATCACTTATTTTTAAAACTGCATTCCATGCTTTTCTGTATAAAATTGAACAAAGGGTGCAGAGTTTTATTTTTTTGTATGATGTTTCTCTCTCTTAGGTGTCCTTGAAAAAACAGTTTTTCTAAGAGGCATGTAGACAATCAGACAAGTCTGCTACCAGATACTTAGGGCATGTTTTTTAGAAGGAGGGCTTTTGATCCTTGGAGGTCTTAACTTTTCTGCTTCCTTAAATTGCTTATCAGTAAAAATCTATTGAATGTAAAGATTGTGATATACATGAATAAAAGTAGTAGGAAAGATAGACAGAGGTATATTCTAAGGTAGCATTTAAGGATTTTTTCTGAGCATGTAGACAGCAGATATAAAGAAACCATAGGACATTAGAAGTTTTATAAACTTTTCAAGAGCCAAGCATGTATTCTCTGCTCTGGATAGCTAATACCAGCACGTGACACAATCTCTCCTGTCCATTCTCTAGTCTCAGCTTTCTGCATTTTTACTGTGCGTTACATTGACATCCGTCATAGTTCCTCCAGTCAGCCAACAGGCTGCCTCCTGTGTCTGTAGGAGTTTTGGAGAGGTGTGAAGGCTGCAGTCCTACACAGATTTCCATGCTGCAGCTTGCCATCCACAGCTTGCCACCTGGCATGGATCCATCCATGGGCTACAGTCCCTCAGGGACATCCCTGTGCTGGTGTGAGTCCTTCATGGGCCAGTTCCCTCAGGGGTATCCCTGCCCCAGTGTGGAGTTTGAAATGTTATGGTGGTTATTTTTATTATTTGCCATTATTATTTTTCCTGCTGTTTTTTTAAACCAGGTTTACCCCTGCCTCATTCTGGGTCTCATGAGCCCAGGGCAGTCTAGAGCCTCCAGAACACCACTGTAGGCCTCCACCTCTTACAAGAGATTGAGGTGTCTTCAAAAAGCAGGTTACTCATGTAACGCTGTGTTGTCTTGTTTCACTATATATGTTAATTTGTAAGTGTAGTATTTTATCTCTTTAAAGCTGTAAATTTAGAATATTTCTGTGCAAATGAGGCTGCATTTTTCAATTTTAAGTCCAGTATAGATGATAGCATATGTTGTACATGAAAAGTGCATATAGAACAAATTGGGAAAATAATACTGGCTATGTAAGGTAACAATAGGCAAGCAAATATAATACTTCTATCTGTAATTGCTTTTTATAGGCAACTAAAGACTTTTATAATCAGCGGCCAAAATCAAACTAATCAGGATAAAGTTTTCTGTGTTAGGCATCTACTTCAGGTTCAATTATTTTGAGAAACATAGCTGAAACTGTGCAGTTGCTTTGAGGAATGAAATAATTTTTTTTCCCACTCATTATTAAATAATTATTTTCAGGCCTTTATGAGTATTTTTATTCTTGCTTATATGATGCACTCAAAGTTAGGAAAGCCAGTGGATGTTTTTAATGTCAGATCATTGTACAAAGGTTACTTTTTTTTCTGATTTATTTAAAAACTCAATGTGCATACCAAGTGAAATTACAAAACAGTCACTTTCCTTTATAGGCTTGTCCACCTGTCACACTGGATGTCTGTACATTAAGAATGCAGCTTTTTATAGGACCAAGAGCTATCTGTCATTTCAAAAACCATATAATTCTTTTGACTAAGGCAGACACAGAAGATATTACTGAAAGAAGAAAGCCTACAAGAAGGATGCTGTAAGAATTTGTGTCTTTTAGGGAGCTGGTACTTACAGCTCTGTGTACAGTGTTGAGCTTGTGATATTGCAATTTAAGAGAGGTTCTTCTGTTGAAAAACTCTTGAGAAATAGTTGCCTTCTAAGTGACTGAGAAGAGCAATCAAGCTTTTATTTTTTTCAATTCTATTGTATTTATTGACATAGAGGAAATGAGCATAAAGTCACAAATGCCTGAAATCAACAAAATGTTAAAATAGCATTACTAAGAATTTATCATGAGAATTTACAAAGTACTTATCTTGAGAAAAAATGTAGAGTACCAAAAATATGTAGTGCCATAGCTACAGGTTACAAAATATGTCGCAGCACAAAATTAAATGTCTTATCTTTGCCTAAGGGTTCTTGCCAAGAAAGTTGCGAACATCACTGTAGTTATCGATGACAAAAGTTGGTCAGACTTTGCCCCAGGTTACAGTTATAGCATGTGTGTAGCCAGAAGTATATCTGACTTTTTACAAGTTTCCAAGGAAACTGCTATTCCCTTTCCATTTTTGAAGGCTTTTCATAAAACAGCTAAGGAGCTATTCTAAGCAGTTATTCAGAAACCACATTTATTAAAGTCAGCTTAAGTTAATTAACAAGAGTGAGCCAGCTTTAGTTGATTGAGGAGTTAGTTGACCCAGTATTTCATAAAGTCTAGAGCAGACATTATGCCGAAGAAGATATGGAAAAACCTGTCAGGAAAAACGACTATTCCAAATACTGTAGTTTTCTTTTATAAAGCACATTTTCTGCCAGTTGCATTGTTTCAAATATTCAAATATTCTATCAAATTGACGTTTGAAGAAGATACACTTTTTGCCTTCTGTAAAAAATGTAATGGACAAATACTAAGCTACGTAGCACAATCATTTGAAAATAAAGATGTAAAAATCTTCTTGTCTGTACAGTTAAAATAAAATTTAAAAACAGAACAAAAAGAGTCTGTTTTCTTACAGTGTTTTTAACCTTAGGGCTTTATAGACCAAGCCAAAGTTTTAGAATAAAAGTATTCTGATACCTCTTTATGCCATGTGTTGGCAAACACTTTGATAGAACTGCAGTGGCAACCATGCACTAAGTCCTTACAGGAGATTAAACAGCTAATTTAAATTACTTAACTGTTCAAGGTGTGCTTGGATAAGGCTCTGGGTAGTCTGACCTGTTCAGTGCGTGGTATCCCATGCCTATGATGGGAGGGTTAGAACTAGATGATCTTTAAGGTCTAAGCCAAGCCATTTGATGATTCTATGATTCCTGATACTCCCTGGTGTTAAGCACAGGAGAAGATGTAGTGGACAGTTCTGATGATGACTCTTATGTGTGAATATGCCTATCCCTGTTCTGTTATTAGCCAGTATGACTTAAATTCAGAGCTTAACTCCCCAGCCCTTACTGGTCTGCAGACATACCTATTTATGCATTTGCATTACAAAATGAGTGGGGGTTTTTTGGTTGCATAGTGTTTATTTCAACACTGACAACTCAACTTTTTTCTCTAGGTCCAGAAAGGCTGACAGCATCAAATCCAGAACAAATTCTGAGTCAGAGCTGGGTTGGAATTTATATATTATAAACACTGTTTCAACAATTCAGCTTTACAGAGAAATGGTATTGCTCAACTCCTACTTTTGTTATTTGCTAACTAAAAATAAGTACTGCTAGTTAATCTCTGATGCATGTCATTGCTGAATATGGTGTAATATATTTCTTGTGAATAGCCCATAGTCCTATTTCAGACAGATGCTGTCCTCATTAAAATTGTTCCTGTATATTCTTAATTTTTGTCAGCAGCCTAAGTATATGCTGTGTCTGTTCTAGGTAGAATATAGTAGAACTTATGAAAATGTTAAAACTGAGAGCTGCATCCATCTTTTAAGTGAGGCTCACTTACTGGTCAGAGCAGCTATAATGGACCCTCATTTCCTTAAATCAGATGAGAAGGAAGATCTTTTAAGAGCATTCAGAGAAAGTTGTGCCTTCTTAGGAGACTGCTACAGCAGGTATGTTTTAGATGTCGAAGTGGCATAGGCATGTGTTTCCAGTGGTGTAACCTTAAAATGAAAATCCATAATTCTTTGCTATTTTACATTAATATTGCATATGTCATACAAGCCTTTCTGTTTTACAAAACCAGCTTAGTCTAGTCTTCTCTTCTGGTTGTCTTTATTGTCATTAAACAGAATTATTCAGAATTATGTTGAATTCAACAGAATTATGTTGAATATGAACAATATATGCAGATAACTGATGTGCCTGTGACTTTGTTTGATGTACTTTTAGTTCTTACAAAGAGTGATGGCAAAAGCATTGCCCTTAGTTGTTTTGTTATTTTTTTCCTTTCTCTCTATTTCCTTCAGGTTTGACACAAAGGATTACCACCTTGCTTTGCCATACTACAGAATGTCAGGTTTATCCATGACTGAAGTTTTAAAGAGACTAGTTTCAGAAGGTGATGAAATACAGACATACGAGAGAGGATTTATATTTTACTTAACTCATTCTCTTAATGAAGACTCAAATGAAGAATTAAGTAAGGTAGAAATAAGTTGTTTTAATTGTAATCTGCTAATTTAGTTTTGATTTTAAGAATTGTGTATCAAGTATTAATCACTTTCCCTTTGAAAATGCTGAGCTGCTTTTTTAGTTTTACAGTTATTTTTTTTCACATTATTTTTATTTTCCCACTGTTGTTGAATAGCAAGCAGCACCTGTGATGCTTTGGACTGCATTCAAGCAATGTCTTACACGTTTGGCTATCATGATGCATGTTGCTATGATCTGATTCCCACTTGCACAGAGACACTTCTGTTTTAGGAAAGCCCTGCCTCAAATTTCTGTCATCTTCCATTTCTGTAGCAAAACAAGTTGTTTCTTTGATCATTGCTAAGTTGTACCAATTGCTTAAAACAATTCATTTTGGTGGTAGATGTTTTCCTACCATGCCAGAATATGAGTTGAATGACTACCAGTTAGAAATCCTTTACTTTTACCAGTAGGGAGGAGAGAGGCAGGGAAGGTGCTGTGATTTGATAGCTGAGCTGAACTTGTCTGTTTTTAAAAAAAAACAAACAAACCTGCCACAAAAAACAAAACAACAGAACTGCAGTACTTTCAAATGCCATCGAAAAATGTACATCTGAAAAGGTCTAAACTGTCAAATGACTTTTATTTCAATAGGAATCAGGAAATAAAGTTCTCCAGATACTCTATCTTGCGGACCCTGTGCAGCTGCCTGATATCCTTTGCAGTCCCAGCATGAGAAACATATGTCCTTTGACAGCTGTGAAGTATCTTCAGAAAGTAGAAAAGATGATGCCATCAGTGGTCCTGACACTTACTAAGGCTTTCTTTGCTCTTAAAATGGGAGACCTGGCAATGTATGAACGTGAAATGCACTCCTATAAGGAGGTAAAGTATGCCAAGAGCGTGAGCTGTTCGTGCTTTAAAAAGTCCAGGACAATAGTTTGACTTGTATTTTACAGTAAAAGAAGCTTCCAGTCACTCGTCTTTCTCCTGATAGGCTGTATAGGCTCCACTGAATGTCTGCAGTAACAGTAGAATGGAGGGCTGACGTACACTGGGACTGTACAGTTTGCCCTACAGGTAGGGTAGTCTTGTCTTGGTGAAAACTTACAAAATAAGCAAATTTTGAAGCTCTTTATTCTTGATCAATTAGATGTTGTTTTCCTGGGATGTTACCAACTCTGCCAGTGCTCTTCAGCTGCATGGGAGGGTTGTATAGTAGCATTTCTACACCTCTCCACCTGAAATTAATATGAGATATGCCCATCAAAACACCTGTATACAAACAGCCATTATAAAATTTTTCTTGAACAGAATATTCGTTCATTGTGCTTACAAACTGAAGTTTCTGTATACACTTTCACATCTTATGTGGAATAAAAGCACTTAACTCTTATTAAGACCAGATCAGAACCTACTTCAGAGCTATGAAAGTAAGAATTCCTCATCACTGGGGGCAAAAATGTTAGTGGAGCTGTCTCTGCCACAGATGTTCACATTGTGTGAGACCAGTCTGTAAATTACTTCTTGTTGAGTTTGATCAAGACTGTGGAATATTAAAAGGTAATAGAGACTTTTTCTTATTGTGGAATATTGGGAGTCTAAACACTTTTGAAATAAATGGCTAGCTGTTTCAAAGTTAGATATCATGCTTTGGTGGAAAAAGTCCTGCAGAGTTTTTAAAGTTAGCTGGTTTTGAGTTGCAGGGTCAGAACTGTGGGGAGCTGTTTCAAAAATTATATTCAGCACCACCTGCTTTTGCAGCACGATCAAGTGGAATTGCCAGGTTGTGAGCAAACACACTACATGGTGTTATTTTGAGAATAAGGTGGCTTAGGCTTGAGTGGTTTTGGTTGGAGTTTCTTTCTTTCTAATCTGATCTGTTAAATATATTCTATTGCTCTTCACCTTTAAAAAAGCATTTTATTTCAAAGTAGGAAAAACACTTCCCGAAAGCTAATCTTAATATTTCTTCTAGGTCTGCCTTATATGTCTTGTGTAATTCGTGTAATTTACTTAGGCATTATTTTGCCGCTGTCTTTAAAATGGGAATAATATGTTATATTCACCTTCATAAGCACTCACATAACTCAAAATAGCTTCTTGTTACACAAAGTGAAGCACATTTTGATCATTGTTTCAGGGGTATTTTCATAATAAAAATCACACTTCTGCAAAGTAGACTCTTGAAAAGTCAGCCAGTGATTTTTCAAACCACCCTGTATATCAAATATCTTGGATTACTTAGTGAAATCCATTTTATGTGCACACTAACTCCATCTTTCAACAGAATATTACTTTCAGAGTTCAGGTACAAGGCCTGTTTTTCAGGAGTTGCTGCTCCAGAATGTAGTTTGGATCTCTGTCTCTGGGGAGCTACTCTGTGAATTGCAGAAAGGATTTGCTTTCTTCCCTAACTGCTTCCATCTAAATTTCACTGCCAGAGGAAATACTGAGTTTACTGAGTAGAATAATCTATATATTGAATTCTTTACCTGATTTGTATCTGTTGATGTTTGTAGACAACACTGGCTTGCGGCTTCATTGGGCAACCACGGCTCCTGCAGCAGCGTAAGGAAGGAATTGTTACACCAACTGAGTTTGCTGTTCACCTGAAGGAGATGCAGCCTGGTTTACTGGTGGCTGCCGCTGTGGCTTTACATGAGAACAGTAAAATTGAACTAGAAGAAGCAGATACCTTTTTCAAGGTTGGCCTGTGATCATGTGTTCGCTTCTATTTTTTTCATAGTGACATTGTTGTGGGAAAGAAAAGCAGCCTCAGCTGCTCCTTCACACACATTTCAGCACTTCTTCAGAGAGAGCGAGATGACAGGTGGAGATATTCTAGTCATGATAGATGGTTACAGAGTCAGAAACCATACCTTATGGAATGAAATACTGGTTAAGTAAAGCAAAAAAAGAAAGCAAGAAACCAACCCATTAAGTTCTTTGCTTTTAACCTGTCATTTGAATGGAAAATACACTGATCTCAGAACCCTTTCAGTGGCTTCCTAGTAATTGAGCTTTCTAAGGCCATGCAAATGTTATAGAATTTAGATAAATTAATTCCATAATCTTCTTTTAAAGAAATCTTCAGAATTAAATATACTTCTAAAGAATCCGACTTAAATATGTAACAGATATGTAATGTTCTGATGATCTGTATAAATCAGTGAAAGAAAAGTATATGTCTGCGGTTTTTAAGAAATAATAATAGCTTTTCTAGTGTCCCTGAAGTTTTCTTTCTCTCAACTGGGACTAGACAGATGTTTTTTTTCTTCATCTACAATGAATAGAAACACTTGGGTTAAAAGATATGTTCTTCAATGTACATGTGTTGCAGTCTTAAGTATATCTGTTACTGTGAAAGACCTATATCAAAAAGAGCAAGTCATGAAGTTCCAATTAGAACAAGTGTTGTTGTTTAAAACCATTTGGGAACCAAGTAAGAATTCTTTTTGGTGGCACAGCAAATCCTAAGTCATCTTCCTTGTGGGTTCTACCATGATACCCAGCTGAACTGCGCAGCAGATGTTATAATGGACTATAGAGACTTCTTTTCAAGACACTTACTTGTCTATCGGCATATGTAAAAATGCTCCTCATTAGCAGTCTGTAAATACTTGCTTAGTTGTACTGACATTTCTGGCAGTAGAGTTAATCTTGAAGAAGAAATCAAATCTGTTGGTCAGAATTGATTACCTTAAAATCATCTAATGAACTTTTTACTTTGCATAGGAGTGTATTACATAGAATCACAGGACAAAAATGAAATCAAAATTCTGCTTCTAGTAAAAGTGAAAAACTGTTCCTCCTGTTTTTTCTAACTTTTGCTACTAATAATCACCATAGTCTAACTTGCTGTCTTCTATCATTTTTGTTCTTAGATGCTGTGTAATAGCAGTGAAAACACTATTCCCCAGCTCCTGGTGGATTTCTGGGAAGCTCTTCTTGTAGTGTCCTCTCAGGAAAAAATACTTCAGGAGCTCCTACTGAGGGTTACTTCTCAGTATGTTTGGAGAATATCAAAGAAGCAACTTCCTGAGACTAAGCCATTGAAAACAACAGAGGATCTAGTAAGTTGTAAACCACAGAGAGTAAGTTTTAGGACTGCAGTGTTCCTCCACAATCTATCCAAGTACCATCCTTACCATTTGAATTCTAGATAGTTTATCTCTTAAAAGAAGAAAGACTGAAATAAAATAAGGTGATGTGCAGTTACAAATTAGTATTTGTGTCTTTGGCCAGTCTTGCTCCTTGGGGACATTTGCAAATACACTTCCAACAGGAGTCAGCTCTGCATAGAAATAAGGGTTAAAACGAAACAGTGAGAATTTGTCAGGTGGGTTGTTTACAATTTTACTAAGCTAACTAAATGAGGAAATCATGTGAATGATGAATTCTAAATAATTATGAACAGGAAAGCTGAAATACAGACATTAATAGGGGTTATAAATAAATAGAAGTTTCCAGTTTATTTGTTATCAAATTGCACAAATCAGGAAAGAAGGGGTAGGTGCTCTTCTAAATTATACTATTTGAGATTAAAATTTTCTTTACTCATATGAGCTTCGTATGGTACTGTCACTAACAGAAATGTTTCTTTTATTGCAACTTAATTCTGTCTCATATAGATAAATTCCTGTTGTCATTTTGGGTTGATTGTTCCATGGATAGCTTCCATAATGTCAGTGGGATGTTCATCTGACAAAGATTACCATGAAGACATCTCAAGACTGCAGGTATGAAACAAGTGTTACATCTTATTGCTTTACATCATAGATCCATTCTGCAAATATTCATGATTCTGCGAACACCTTTCTCCAGCAGACTCTCCTTCTTCCCCCCTAAGCTGTCCAAGTCAAAATAAAAGGTTGACTGAAAAGACGCAAGAAAAAAATACTGAAGAGTTCTGTTGATAACAGTATTTACATTTGCATCTACTCTAAACTTGCTTTCCCAATTTTCAGCAGTATTTATTAAAGGAAGTATTATTTCAGGATTATTCAAATAAGTAAGGGCTTTTCTTCTAAGGTTATGGTTAGCATTTTTTGCAATGTTTGTCTTAAATCCAAACAATACTTCTTGTCTTCAGTCTCTTTTATGCAGTCAGTCAATCAATATAGCTTCAGCGCTGCCTGTTTTGGAGCCCCTGACAGAGGCTGACAGTGTCGGCCTCACTGTCCATGTTCTCTGCAATACCCGTCTGGGCAACTACGAGGAAGCCATTGACCAGCTGCTCAGAAGGTGTCCTGATGCAGCTGTGTTCTACGCTCAGCATGAGCTGAAAGGTGACAGTCAGGTGGGCTACTTTTGATACGGTTATTCACTATCATTTCCCAAACTGAAATGCCGTACGTACAGATGGACTCTGGATGCATCACATAGCCTAGCTTTCAGGCAAAGTAAATTGCTTAGCTTGCGTTCCACCTCTTTCTTGGCGTTTTAATTCCTTAACTCAGTCCTCAGTAATTGTAATGGAATATTTTTTTCCTCCAGTTTCTTTTGCCACTTACTCTATTCACTGAGGTAAACTTAAAGCATAGTCTTTTTAGATGGTACAGTGCCTCAGAAAAAAGAATATGTTCTTTTTCTGCTATAAATGAAAAGCTATCTAGTTTCTCACTGACTGACTATGTTCTGAATTGTTTGTCAATGTTTATAAATGTATATGAAATCTTAGTAATAAGCTAACTGACAAGAGAACATGGTCCCTTGAATAAAATTGCACTAAATATGTTCTTCCTGTGTTCTAGTGACATCTTCTGACCTTCTAGCAATCAGAATGGTACCAGTACACTAGTGGAAAGATTGTATCTTTGTGTCCCATTTTCCCATTACACCTCTGTACAGTTTTAGCGTTGGAACTGAATTTATTCTAGTGGTCCAGGACTACAGGAAGTAGTCAATAGAAGTAATTTCCATTTCCCAGCACAGCAACTCAATGAATTGTATGGAGCTCTGCTAACCAGAGTCAGGAAATGTGATCTCTATCAGACAGATGTACTAGAACTCTATTCAGAACCAGATTTGAGCTTTTTATTCGGATCTGAAAATCGTTTCTGTGATTGTTCCCACATTAGAGTAGAATGTGAGGTTGCAGTACTGCATCTGAACACAAGTGAAAGAAAATAGTTACCAGTTTTAAAGGAGGAAAGAAATCGCTTTCCTTCTCTCCCAAAATTGTGCACAAAACCTAATTTACTACTACAGCTGTTGGAATGAGACAGATCAGGTCAGGAGACAGAGCAATGCTATTCACCACTTTCCGTCAAGCTGTTTTGAGAGAAAAAATTCTCTGACTGAATTGGTATTGCTAATTAGGTGACTGTTTTTGTCTTCTAAACTTTGTTCTATAGAGATATGAGGGACACTGTATAAAGAGCAGAAAAAAGTTACACTGAAGATTGAAAAACACAACATATGCAAAATCACTGCATTTCAAAGCATTATATAAATGAATTATTGAGTTCATAATAACTGACCTGTATTTGTACACATCTGAGCTTAGTTCGGGTTATTTTTAGCAGGTCTTTCATACTCTTAATTTCAGTCCTTGTGCATTTATACGTTTGCTGTTGGATTTTGTGGATTAGGCTCTGTGGTGGAACAAGCTGCTTCCTGAACTTTGCAAGAGAACTAGACTTACTGGAAATGACTGCCCCGTTCTTATTTCATCCCTCAAAGGTAAATCAATTGGTTGTGACTCAACTCCAGAAGGCTTTGTTCATCAGCTAACATTCTTAATAACTGTTCAGACTAAGGACTACTGAGTTGATAATTTGAAAAAAAAAGAGGGGTCTTTTTCTTCAGTTAAAGCTAATGCAGTTTAGCAGCCTTTTCGGTCATAAGCACAGAATTCTGCTATGTAGACAGTGTAGCCTGATAAAAATCAGGGCATTAATTTTGTATTGAAAACAGGTAAATTGTTGTAATCATACTCTTTCTGTATAGGTAAGGAATAGACCCCATTAACAAACTTACTAAACAGAACTAATTCCGGTTGTTTTTTTCTAGGCTAAATGACTATATGGTTCTTAGGTAATAGGCTGTTAGTGATAACACAGGGGAGGCTTAAGTGTGTATTGATGATTAGTTCATAGACTAAAAAAAACAGTATGTTAATACTAAAAGTAGAGAAATTCACCCTAGTAGTTCTGTAGTCCTATCATTACACGTTTGTAAGAAATCAATAATATTGTGTATAGCTGAGGGGCCAGTGTGATTGTTTTGACAAATTACGAATATTAAATAAAGCACATATACTGTTCAAAGTATGCTATTGGAATGCCTGAGAAAAATGGCATTGTGGCGTTGCATTGTGCAGCACAGTTCTTGTAAAGTCCTAGTTTCTGTTGCCAGCAGTTTTTCTTTGGAATTATTTTCATGTAGTAACTGTGTTGTAATTGCATAACAACATAACATTACACAGCTTGGTCTGAAAAGCTTCTTGCAGAGCATCCAGTTTTACAGATAGTGTTGAGTGAGGGTACTAGTAAGATTTCTAGGGCTTGCTTTGCATTTCATGCAAAACATGTGAAATACTAGATCAGACTTCATAGCGTTAGTGCCATGTGTAGACCCGATGTTCTTGTTAGATAGAGGCTTGTTTTTGATTGAAGTCATAATTTCAGTTTCCTTGTTAGATGTCCCATAGTTGTGTTTGCGCACGAATGGCTATGTCTCAAATGTCATTCCAGTTGCAATATTTAAATAATTTGATTACTTTAATTAATAATTACATTGTTAATGCTTTGGGGTTTTTTTCTTTGTTCTAAACTCAAAATACCTGAACAATATTTTCTCCCCTGCTCTGAGTAGAAACTTTATCAATTGTTGCAATGGAACTGGAGCTAAGGGATTTCCTCAGTCTTCTACCAGAAGATGGAACTGCAGCATTTTTTCTGCCACATCTTCTTCACTGCAGCCAGAGGAAGCTGCTGACCTAAATCAATGACCTGTGGACCTGCTGTCCACTCAACTATAGTGTGGTGTAATAAAAAAGTAAATGAAACAACCAGTAGAACTCCTTATAAGGTACTGCGGGCCTCCCTTCACATACATCTTATATCAACTGCTGAAGGACAGGTGTTTCCTGAGGCAAAGCATCTGTTTTGAAGCTAATTCTGGTGCCAAAGCAGCTAGGAAATACAGACTCTGCAGTACAACTGAACATACAGTGTTGACTGAAAGTAAAGTAGAAAGTCAGTCTTAAATCTTTGTTAGTTGGATCACGGGCCTAGGGAGGAATTCAGGCTCAGTGTCAACTGTATGAGTAAAAGTGAGTACCTTACTCTGCCAAGTGGAATTGGGCCCAACTGACTTGATATTGTAACACAGAGATTTCCTTGAATTTCTTCTAGGGTTTTTGGCAAGCATCTCAGGTCTTGTGCATGTCTGTACTGATGTTTGGCCGTTTCGTGAGCAGAAAGCATCTTTCTGCTCCTTCAGAGCTGGAATTCAGTCATAGTAAACTGTCACAATGTTTGTAACGTCCTTATGAATGTAGTTTGGGGTTTTTGACAGTTACCAAAAATACAACGACGCCCATGATCTCATAACCATCTAAACCATCTAAAGGCTAATTAGCTGACAGTGACTCTATAAAAATGTTTTCACTGAAGTTGCAATGTTATTTAAACCTGTAGAAGTCAGTCAGAAGAGACCATCTATATTTCAGCTAAAATACAT
>NW_005054309.1:12014079-12039518 GCF_000277835.1 Geospiza fortis | reverse complement strand
TCCTGCTACAGGAAAAATGAATTATCTAATTTACTGATAGGTATTGTGCTGGTTTCAGTGTAACCGTTAAAAAAGACCTAAGAAATTTAGGCTTGTTAAAGAGAAGCAATTTCATTCTTGCAGGCATAAAGCCTAGATATCTTGCTTTCCTTGCCTGTCCCATACATCTTTCCTTCTCATTTGGCACAAATCTAACATGAGGAGTTGGGTTATTGAAACGCAACCCTATCTCTCTTACTGTTTTTATTTTTGAGTAGCATCAGCCATGCTCTAACACTGCTGCTTCCACCTGTCAGGAAACACTTTCTTTTTCCTTTGCCAAGAGCTGCAACAGCAAAATTATTCCACTGCAGGGTTCGTCAGAGCAAAGCTTTTCAGTACCGTAGTTACTAAATTTTGGCCTTCACTGTCTGCATTTCATCAGGCTTATTTCAGCCTAATTTTGCCTTGGAATTATTTTCAGAACAGAAAACCAAGTCTTTTAAATGCACGTTCTTGAGAGTTACTACTGAATAAAATTGTAAAGTAATTAAATAGAAATAATATAACTATTTTGTTAACTGCTCAATTATACAATACTATATATCTTTTCAGAGTGAACCTATGGATAACGTGATAACCAAATTCCTGTTTTCTAAACATTTACTACAGACATACTAAAAAATGTGACAGTATGATGACTGATACCCCAAATTTTCTGTTACTCAGGGTTACTTGCAAACTTTAAAATAAAGTACATTTCATTAGCTCTTCCATGTTCCTCATCTGCTAAATAATATGCATTAGCCATCACCTAGAATATGTTTTGCTTGCGATATACTGTTTTCATTTACAGAAACATATATTTATAAGCTGTTACATCCATTCAGCTGTTTTAGTCTGTGGTTCTTTTCTTAGCAATGGCCATTATGCGAAATCTTCCAAACTGTGTAGAGATGAGTGGTCCAGAAGAATATTTTCCAAGAAATTAAGGTAGACCTTGGAGTGTCACTGTGTTAAAATGCTTTCATCATTCTTGAGTGCCTGGCATGCATTTACGCTTGAACTGATTGAAGAATCTTGGGAACAGAGACTGCTTGTCTAGAAGAAGAAAAATAGCTTTATTGTACTTTTCATCAAAAGAATAGTCTGTGCATGCAGCCGGAAGAGTCCAAAATGAGCACAGAGGATCTAAGTACATTCTGGACATTGTGAGTTAGATTTAAAAACAACTTTAAGATGCAATGAAGGTTACATTTTAATGCAGTCTAGATGGTTAATAATAAAAAAATCTGATGTACTGCTGATCCAAGTTGAAAGTCTGTTTTTACATGTCTTTCTGTATACTCTTAAATTAGCCTTGTTATTGTCTGGACATCTGGCATAACATACTCTGTAAATCAGTTTTAATGTTTATAAAATTGAATTGGTTTCTGTTTCATATTCCAGTGGTTTATCAAATAGAATTAGATTTTCTGTTTAACATTGCATTCTGTATTTTTTAGTATTGCTAAAATGTAAATCACATGGTTGTATATATATACATACATCACATATTTTGAATTATTTCTACTGTTCTGTTTCTCTCCATACCTGTTATGCTCTGTCTTTTGAGTACTGAAAAATGTTGGTTCTAAAATTGAATTAACTTTTTAGAAATAATAACTTTTCTTCAAAATTCAAGTTTTTTCACCGGTGATATTGCCAGAGCAAGGTAATAGTGTCCATAAAGCTACAACATGCCCTTGAGAAAGTAAACACTATTTTAGTTTTTCAGTACTTCAGCTGTATGGGGATGATGAATTCAGCTGTATTTATCAGTGGTGCTTGTTTTAACAAAGATTGAGATTAAGTCTGTCACTACTGGGTACAGAAATACTCTGTCTCACGAAGAATTCTTTTGAAATAAAAAAAATCTGTCATGTAGATTTCATGGATGGTAAGTTGAAGTAGTAGTCAGTTATCATCCAGTCCTTTAACTACTTCATTTTCCTGAGCAGCACTGAAGGAAGTATGACCAGGTTGTCTGCAACATCTTGGCTTCTAGACATGGAATACTGCTGGGTGCCTGAACTGGTTCTAAGTATGCTGGCCTGTCTGTGAGCCCCATTGTGCATCTTAAAACATAACAAACATTACTAAGCTAGGTGCCTCTTACCTTCCTTTGGGAGTACAGTGTAGGTCGCTTCCATGCCTGCGTGGATGTGGTCAGTAACATGGCAGTGTAACAGCCAGGTTCCAGGGTTCTGTGGGGTCATTTCCACAGTTTGAGATGTCCCAGGGAACAGATCAAAGACATCTGCCCGGTAAACCCCTGTTTGCTTCAAGACAAAAAGAAGCAACAGTTAAACTGTGTTAAGCCCATGTTCTGTGTATCATTTCTACTGAAACATCACTTTGCACATCCACTTCATGCTCCAAAGTTCAATAAACTAGCAACTAAGTGGAAATGAAGGAAAACTATAGCTTTTGTCTTACCACAGCCATGAAAAATTCACAACTATCTTGTTGAAGTAATTTCTGAGGTTTCTAGTGAGCGAATGCTACTGGCAGATATTTTCTGGCTCTTGTATGTTGATCAAATACAGGTTTGAGGCATAAAACCCTTATGGTCAAAGTACAAGCCCTGCTTAATATTGCAACATGACTTTTCACCACAGATAACAGTCCTTGATATTTGACTTACATCTCATTCTTAACACAGCAAGAAAAAGACCTGATACCTTGTAGTCAAAGCTGTGGCCATGGAAGTGTACTGTGTGAATGTCTATCTCATTGCCCATTCCCATCAGATACCAGCTGACATTATCTCCAACATGCATGGTCAGGCCATGCAAATTTCCAAACACCTTTCCATTAATGGCTAAAAAGAAGGAAAGTAAGACAGAGAAAACAAATAAGATTTTGTGCATTGTGTATTGTTATCTCCAATATAATACAGATTGAAAGATTTAAAAGCCAATGCCAAACAAAAGAAATGGTTTTGGATGGTACATGATGAATGGTTGTGTTTATGTTCCACATTAAATAGAAAGAAAGACATAATAAAGAAAATGTCTTTGCTGTACATCATTGCTCTTGTTGCAGTTTTTAAAGAGCTGTGGGAATTGCAGGTCTTTTTTTAAAGATCTGCAGTTCCTGTAAATCTTTGTAAAAGAATAAGCTTTACAAAGACATGCTTTCAGGATTCACATAGACTTTCCAACATATCCAGAGCAGTTGTTTACTGACACCAAATCAGAACTTAAAATTTCATTCTTATTCTTTCTCTACTAAAACTTCAACATAATAATATACCAGGGGATTTTGTTGTTGCTAAGGGTTTTTTTAACTTGTGAAAAAAAAGTCATTCACTGGCATTAGCAGTGTTTTCAAACAGTTTGAGTAAAGTTTTTCAGGCCTTCTGTCCTGGAACTGGAAATTCAAGGGGCTGAGAAAGTTGAATTTATATGCACTACTTTCAAATACATAATTTTGTAGAATTTGCAGAGCTATATGAACTAAATTGGGAAACATACCATGCATTTTATTACTTTCAAGGAATCCCTCATCCTCTTTGTCAACAAGGTGTGGGTTGGTAGAATACATTTTAATGTTTTCATCCAAGTACCATGACTCATTTTCGTCAAAAACCATAAAGAGAAGAGCAAACTGAACTTTCTTTTTAGTATGAAATGATGGCAGATAATGTCTGTGACACACAATGAGTGTGCCTATTAATCCACTATAAGTGTCCTGAAATGACAAATGAAAACCCACATAATTGCAAGCTATAACTAAACAGAAGTACTTTCCATGACATGCAGGAATCCTTTTACTATCTTCACAGCTATCAGTATCTAGGAAGAAGGGAAGCCAGTGTCGAAAATAGTTATTTCTCCACTGTTATATGCTACGCAGAAATCAAGTTCAATGAAGACTACCTCATTTTTGTCTCTTGTTACAAACATTTCTTCCATATTAATTTACTGCTCTTTTTTCAAACTATTTTTATAATTTTGAGCTTGATTTCCATTCAAAATATACTTCTTGACACTGTTTGTATTTGTTGAGACCATGGCAAGAATACATTCATTTCCATTAAAAATACTATGTAAAGCTAATTCATGTTTGGTAAAATATGGCAGAGTTGTGTTTCAGAGTTGCATTTCAGTTTTCCCCCAGATGACTGATTAGATATTGAGCAAGCTATAAAGTGTTAGCTTTAAGAAGGGAATGTGAGATGATCTATACTGACAGCAGAACAACCAGGAAGCAAAACCATGAATGTCTGTAGCATTGAATTTCTGCCCCGATGTTCTTGCAACTTGCCTTCAAGAAGCATATAAATTCAAAGGTATGGTAATAGGGGAAGTAACAGAGAAAGCAGAAAAAGTTTCAAACTCATCTACGTTGACTATATCTATGTTGGAGACACAAACAAAACTGATATCAATAATATACCTTAACAATGTCCACTGTTGAATGGTATGCCCATGCAATACAATGTGAATCTCCTCTCCCAGGACTAGATCTCTCTGGGATTTTCCAGACATACATTGTTGTATCACCTGAATTAAATAAGTATCAATTAATTTTTAAAGTTTTCAATGTGCTGACCCAGGTGGTCATCATGAAGCAGATGTTATTTCCATTTACATCTTATTATATTTGTCTTGAAGTTCCCCTTCCCATTTACTGCACTGGCTGGCTGATGGCCCCTTCTGCAGATCCATGATTCTTCCTGACAATGGTTTTGTGTGTGTGAGTGTGTCTGCACTGTCCAGTTGCAGTCACTTACTTAACAGTCGGTTGAATATTTTGTAAAGATCACAGAGGAAATTGAGAAGTAACAGCATAAGCTACGCTTTCCCTATGGAGCCAAATCTGTTTGGTTTCATGAAAGGTGCAGCCACATTGTATCAAAAAATTACTGATCAGTCAAGGACTAGGACACACAGAAATAATTATGAGGGGCGTTTGAACTGTAGAAATATTTGTCATAATCAGTGTCAAAAATTTAAGAACTTGAGGCAAGACAAAAAAAATTATGGTTTTCCTGCTTCTGGAAGCTTGCTAAATCTTACCAGAAGTCTTGATGTTACCTGCTGGAAATAATAAAGGGTGGTTTGATACCTGGGTTAGTCACAGCAACAACAGAACTGTCTGTTTTCACTCCATGGGCATGGATAGAATAAGGTCTTGATGCTAAGTTTTTAAAAACTATTATAATTTTATCTCCAGTGTTTGACACAAGCAGCGGCCCTGTTGGATTAAAAAGAAATATTAACTTGGTTTTACAAAACATCAGAACAGACACAGAGCCAGCTTGTTGTGTTCCAATTCACAACATTATCTTGTAAGTCAGATGAAAACTATATAAAGAAAATGTTCACTATGACATGCCAACTTGAGATGTTAAATTTAGGCCTCTACATCTCAAGTTCTGAGCACTTACTGTGTACCTGAAGTCAGTTTGGATGTTGCTGCCCAGTTTTATGCTGGCTTAGAATCTCTGACCAAGCAGCAAACCAAAAGGGTTTTTTTTCCTTGTAGAGCACCAATGTTATCTTGCAGGGAAAGCACTGCAGTAAAAGTAGCAGTTCCAAGTAGGTTTTCCATTTAGATTGAGGCAATTTTTTGTGGGTAGAACTGCACTCAATATTATTCAAATAGTATCTTTTGATTTGTGTGACTGCATATTTTGCATTTTCAAAACTGAACATGATGACTTTACCTTGAATTTCCAGGTGCTGCTGCTCCTTTGCTCTGCTTTTGGGAGTACTGAATGTCTGATCGGTGTACTCACGATATACTACCTTTTTGTACTTTGAGCCAATGAATTTGTCATCTTTATTTAAAAATGGATTGCCAGGGCTGCCAAAAGAAGAAAGAAATGCATTCCTTCATGTATTTTAGAACACCTTTTGCAGGTATGTCAATTAACTATAAAGCAAGAATCTGGCTCAAAAGAATAGTCATCTCATAAACTGAAAGAGTAATCTCACGAACTGCGAGTATCTTCAACATGAAAACATTCTTGTTAAGCTGGGAGGTTCCCCTTTAGAAGGTTAAAAACCCCACTATAAATAGATCAAGTCTATGGTACTTGAAAAAATGCTGAGTGCTTGGCCTGGCAAATGCTGCAAACTGCATGAAGACACACAGCAACTTGCACACTGAAAAACAGAGCTTTTGGCAACTTCAGTGTACATCTAAAATGAAGCCTAAAACTTGTAAAGCTGAACTGCATGGGGAGTGAACACAATATGAGGGGGGAAAGTCTAGTAACAGCATAGTCCATATTACTTGTGCTTAGAATTATGTCAGAGTCCACTGGTATACAGGGCAAAATATGTACTATCAAACTGAGGAAAAAAGAAGAAAATACAATTAAGTTAAAAACAAAATACAATTATAATCTGCTACTCAAGGTATTCAGGTAGAACACAGAAATTCATCATTCTTGTTTAGCCTTTTCTGCTAATTGGCATGAACTAGTTTATCCAATCAGTTCTCTCTCATTGAGATTCAAATACTGGAAATAAAACACCAAGACAACAAGCTTCATGATCAGTGAATTAATTCATGAATGTATCTTGTGTAAGCTCTTGAAATTGAGAGGGGTCAAAGAACCTTACTCAGACTACAAATAAACATGAGACAAAGACCTTGTTTATCAGGACATAGTCATCGTAGATAAAATGACAATGAACATTTTAAGCTTTCCACATCAAGGACTACCAACATCAGTAAATAACAAATGCACGTGCATTATCCGGGATCCATTAAAATCTACACCTGTCCCACAGAAGATCTGTGCAATTTCTCAAGCATTATGCTGTCTGGCTCAGTAACATGGCAGCACTGCTGGGGAAGGAGAAATTCGAGTGAACCCAAAATATGTTTGTGAAAAGAAAGTGTGTCTAGAAATGTCTGGAAGAGGAAAAGTTTCAGAGGAGAAGTGAGTTGCTCCTTTGCTTTTTTTTGCATTTTTTCCCCTGTGTATATTCTGAAGTACCTTTCCTCATGGTATTGATGCCGCTCGAGTTCCCATGTCCTGTTAGGAGAATAGTCCCATTCAACTTCCACTGCAGCGATGTAGTAAATCTTTTCATGCAAATACATAGATAAATCTACATTCCACCGGTGGCATTTTTTCACTTTGTAGTTCTGTTTCATGCCCCCAGTGTAGTGGTCTGCTGTCAGGCAGGACACCTCAAAAACTCCTAGGGGTCATATAAGAAACAAAAACTTGAGGAAACCGAGACACAGATTATTGCTCATATAAGCAATATCTTCATATAATTATCTCATATAAGCAATGTCCAAAATCTTTGTGCAGCATGGCTACTTGTAGTAATAAAATTCAGCGTACAGAGGAGCTAGGAAAATCAAGGATTTAGCATTAAGAACATATGTCCTTACAGTTTACTGCCCTTCAAACACAACTGTGCACAGTTTTAGTACCAGGATCAATATACCACCTACTTAAAGCTTGTCTCTATGCACAAAGCATTCATAGGTAACAGTTTCTGCATTAGTAACAGGATTTTTAAATAAGACATTTACCTTCAGAGTCAGGCTTCATAATAGCTGTAAGAACTGTATGTGGAAACAGATTTGCTGTATCCCTTCTTGTTCCTTTAGTTACGAATGTGTTTTCTGAGAAGTATATCCCATGGACATCAACTTCTGAACCCAAGCCCATCAAATGCCAGGAAACAGCACTTCCTTTACACATCTCAAGACCAGGCTGATTTCCATACATATAACCATTAATGGCTATAGAAGATTTGAGAAAGCAAAAGCCACCTTGATTAATATACTACTTAATTCTGCAATAGAGATTAACTAATAAACACTTTAGATGTAATGTCATGCCTTAGACTGACAGAAATATCAATGATAAAATACTTTATCACATCAACAAAACTAAGGAATCAATTCAAGCAAAACAACTTTTAAACCCCAGCGTTTAATTTCCAACTGTTTCCCTTTTCAATGTCCACAGCACGTATTGCTACCTTGGTCAACTGGAAATTTCCCTGCTTTCTACTTGTCATGTATACAGGGTGCATAAAGGATCCTGTTTTATACCCTGCAACACCCTCCAGCTGTACAGTGGAGGCAATCAGGAGGGTTTTTTCATTTGAGTTACTAACCCTTTCTAGATAGTCCTTTGCAAAACTTTCAAATCCTGGGCTTCTCAGGTACTACTGAATGCTCAGCACCAAGAGTCTGTAAACAGGAATGGCCTGAGGGGAATTTTTTTCAAATGCATAAAACAAATATGCTTAAAGATTAGGACTTACTGGCAAGGTTAGGGCCTGAAGGTAAAAAAGTCTTTTTCCTGTGAAACACATTTCTGCAGTACTAAAACACAATCAGTGTGAAACTCAGTTCTGCCCTATTAAAGAAGCAAAGAGCCATTCTGAGGCAAAGTCTAGCTGGCAGACGGAGGGAAGGGATCCCTGCCCTCTGCTCAGCACTGCTGAGGCCACACCTGCAGGGCTGTGTTGAGTTCTGGGCTTCCCGGTTTGGAAGACATGAACACATTGGAGAGAGGGCAACAAAGGGCCACAAGGACGATGAAGGGACAAGAAACCATCTCTTCCCACAGGGAAAGGCTGAGGGAGATGTGATGACCCTTCAGCCTGAAGAAGGGGCAGCTTGGGGGATCTCACCCACCTGTACAAACACCTTCAGGGAGTGTGCCAAGAGGATGGAGCCAGGCTCTTCCCAGTGGTACCCAGTAATAGGGACAGAAGCCCTGCTGACACTAACAGACACCAAATGACACACAGGAGATGCCCTCCAAAGGTCAGGAAACACAGTGAGGCTGACCAAGCACTGGCAGAGGCTGCCCAGAGAGATGGTGGAGTCTCCATCCTTGAAGGTATTCAAAAGTCATCAGGACATGATCTTGGGCAAGTGGCTCTGGGTGGCCCTACTTGAGCAGGGTGTTGGACCAGGTGATCTCCAGAGGTCCCATTCAGCCTCAATTTCTCTGTAACTCTGTGAAAAACCTCCTTTCAACTGCACCATCTGCAAAGCAGAGGTCAGTCTTGTCTTGCTGACTGGTTGCACTCATAGTGTTGCATACAGGCTGAAGACTTAATTCTTCCTTCTATCTGCTCGAAGTGGTACATAACCATGCTAAATCCTCAACTGTCATGCAACACCTTGAACAGCTGCCATTATACTTTAAACTACCACATTTGGTTGAAACTGAATTGCACTGAAATGTTTGGGGTTTTTTCCCACTGGAAAGGAATGAAAGGTGTCTGCACTATACAGCTTTCCTGCCTCAAACATGAAACCATTAAAGTAAAAACCTCACTGCAGAAATTAATATTTCACTAACTTATCATTTTCTTACAGTGCATTTTGTTAGACTCTTGGAAGTCTTCATCATCTTTGTCAATTTTATCAGGACTTAGTGTAAACATCAAAATATTATCATCCAAATACCAGCTCAGATTCTCATCAAATACTGTGGCAAGTAGAAAAAACTCCATGTTCACATTTTTCTGTTGAGAAGAAATAGTAGAAGGGAAAACACAAATGAATGAACAGAAAATGTCGTGGGGAAAAATCCTATGTTGTAATAATTTATGAGTACAAGTCACAAAAATAGAGTAAACGCATACATTGATACTGCGTTCTGATAATCTCAAAGCTCTGTAATTACTGTATCTGGTAACTAAGTGACTGTCTATATGGAGCCATATTGAAAACCAACCCCACTTTCTTCATGTTGTTTATTCCCCTTAGGACATTGGTGAAACTGTAATGTGGAGACGACATGGTGCAGTCTGAGAAGAGAAAGCAGATTCAGCTGTGGCAATGCAAATGTTTCCAGTTTTCTTCTTTGACTGACCTGTTTCCCAGAAGAAAGAAGAGCTCCTTTCCTGCACACTAGGAGAGGACCCACAAGGCCAGAACTGGTGTCTCTAACTGCATCCACAGCTGAGTAATAAAGCCAGGTTAAGCAGTCTGGATCTTGCTCTGTGGGACCCACATCTTCTGGCACATCCCATTCATATGTAAATGTGGTGCCAGGACTCACATGAGAGGCTGGAGATTCCGTACCTATTACAGAAATCAGCATTGGGAATTATGCCAAGTACACATTCTTTCTTTTCTCACCTGCAACACATGGGCAGGTGAGACAGTGAGTGCTCAGATGCTGCAGCAGCCCATGGGCGGCTCACCGGCGCCGAAGCGCGCCCCGGCCCCACTCCTGCGGTAGCTCACGCCGTGGGGCTGGATGCTGAACGGGCGTCTGGCGTTGTTCCGGAAGGTCACCCTGATGCGCTCACCCACTTCAGCCCTGATCACAGGTCCTGGAAAAGTGTACACGGTCTAGTTATGGGATATTTCTATCAAATGGTCACCCTGAATTTATGGCATTCAATGGCTGGGTCCTTTTTCCCTTGCACGAGGAATGCCCCTCGGCCTCTGTGGCCACAGACCAGGTCCCTGGCACGTGGCCTGAATCACACGACTGCCCAGCAGCAACCAATTCCAGTTCACTTGGAGGCCCAGTGACTTTCAGGACAGTTCCTTCCCTTTGGAAAGCGATTTACAGACATTAGCACCAACCCATGCCAGGAGCAGCAAGGTTATCAATAGAACTAGATCTGCCTAGCCTGGCCTTGTAATTAAGAGCCTGACCTTTGGAGACCATGGCATGCTCCTACAGGGAAGCTGGGTACCATGGCAGTGTTGCGTCAAGAACTTTACACTCTGGGGGAAATCACAGGCACTAGTGACTGCCGGAGGCAGGGAGAGCTAAGGGCTTCTCCTTGGAGGTGGGAGCACTGCTTACTAACCAGTGGAAGTGACTGTTTACTCTCATAAATCTTTGACACAAAAAAATTTTAGACTTTCTTACCTAGGAGTCCAAGGTGTGCTTCCTCTGCAAGCCTTTTTTTATGTTCAGTGAAAGAACCATCTGTATATTCTTTGTAAATTGCTTTTTTGTAGGAGCCACCAATTCTTGTCTCACTTTGTTCAAAAAAGATGTGAGATTCACTGTGTAAAAGAAATTGCAATAGATGCAAACACGTCAAGTCAAAATGCTCAGTTGTAAAAAAGCAGTCAGACCTCAACTCTGTTTTCAGAGCTATGGCATGCTGAGTTTGTCTTTTGGATTTCTTTTCAGTGGTATGGTCACACACTTATATGCAGTGACTTAGAAGATGTGTAGGAATCCATTATCCTTCACTAACTTCTCATTAAGAAAAAGCCTCTGTGCTGAGCTGCCCGTACAAAGCCAGTCTGCTTAGAGACTCATTAATGATGATTTCTAGTCAACGTTTCATAATCTTGAACTTACTCTTCTTTTAATTAGAAGTTACAAAAATTCAACAGGAGCAGATATGAACACCAAGAATATGTAACATCTGTATAAAAAGTGAGAAGATTCAGTCGACACTTCTACTCTTTAAGAAAGGACCTTTCAATGTTTTCCAAGTGCTATTCAAACATTGAGCTGTGCCTCATTGCTTGTGGAAGAGCAAGCAGATGAAAAACTTGAGGAATCAATGTATTCAGTGTATCCAGGTTGTAAATATGCAAACACAGTGTAAAGGGCAAAGCTATGTCATGCAATCTGTTCTACATGAGATGCTGTTAGCATGAGTTTCATCATCGAAGGCAATGGTCATGATCTCCTGCTTTGTTCCCTAACTCAGGATAATCAACCATCTTGAATAATCAGGAGTCACAGCCTATATATGACATAATAATTCATCTTAATCACAGTGAAACAACTAACATAGCAGCAAAATTTAAGGTAAGATTACAGGGAAAACAAACAACCTAATTTGGTCTGATATATATTCTAGCACTAATATTTAAGCACAGATGAGGACAATGAGCAATTATGCTTAAAAGTCAGTTCTGCCATATGCTTACCTTATTTAGCATGATTAAATCAATTCTTCTTGGAAAATAAAACTTCTTTAATTAGAGGCATTTACCTGTCCACAATTAATTCTTGTCCTGTAAAAAGATTCATTGCAGATGGGCCATAATTCCAGATGATCTCTTCAGCAGCAAGGAAGTACTGTCTTATCTTTGTACTCTCACTGTGACCTGGTGTGGATTTCTTACAATCTTCTACTTTAAAAAGGGCCTGCATACCACCTGGGAAAAAAAGAGGTAGAGAAACTTAGGGAGAAGGAACTGCATTTTGTTTTCTCTTTCCCTGCCTCCCACAGCTCTTCTGTTCCCTGGACAATTCCCACACCACTGATGGATGTGCAAATCACAAAATGGAAGATAAATGCTATAAAAGAAGGTGTGCCAGCTGAGCTAGGATATAGAAACACAGCTGTGGTATCCACAGCAGGCAGACAGGCATGGCAACGGGCATTCTGCTTGTAAAGCTGCCACTGGCATGGCAAAGAGGATTAGGGTAGCGTGGACACAGTGCTGTCCATGAACCATTCAGCCAAGGTCAGAGGTTATCAGACTGACCATCCTCTATCTAAATATAATCAACAACTTACTTGTGGAACTCCCAAGTCTGCATCTTAAGGGAAGCAGTTAGCAAATCTGCTTGCTGGAGACACAAATAATATGGCGAAGAGAGCCCTTTTACAGCTATAAATCAGGCCAGTTTTTAGGGTTTAAGTCTTGGCCAGAATGCCTCAGCCATATCAGGATATTGCTTGATCTGATAAAGCTTGGAACCTCTGTGTCATTGAATCTGTAGGTTACACACTTTTTATTTTGGAGTTTTCAGATCTTGGAGAATGATTTTCAGTCCTGTGTTCTTTCCCACTTCTGTGATAAATCACTTTGCTCACAGGAATATAGATAATTCAAAAGCCTGGAATTAGCTTCTAAGTATTTAATATGGCTATTAAAACTGAAAATACAGGACAATACAGAGAAGCGAAAAGAACATCTCTGCTTATTCATGAATGCGCTTTCCAGAACATGTATTTGTCAGAAGGCATGTTAGCCTGCCTGTTCTGTGCCCCTTTTCAAAGATGAAACGAGCCCTAACTTTTTTGTTGGCGAACAGAAAATTGTGGTTAGTTATCTCCAGCAGGGGGCAAACATCACGCCGGTTTTTTGCCCAACGGCGAGGCTTGCAAAAATGCAGTTGGGCTAAGTGCTGCCAGCTGATGATGATGTCCATTAGGGAAAAGAATCCCTTGATTCCCATGGATACAGGCTCAAACCCATCTAATGCACTTGTGGGCATTTCAATTACTCTGAGATTTTTTTTACCTAGAGGAGAATATTGCCTGGCATATCACCAGGTCAAGAGCCCTGCAAAAGTGACTCAGTAAACTCTTAACTTAAGGTAAAAAATTCTGATCACTGAAACTTGTACTGTACCTTCAATGTGGTCATTCACTTGGCAGCTGAGCAGCCATTCCCCAGGGCTCCTTGGTACCATGACAGCATCAATGAATGTGGCTGGGAAGAGGCTGATGGTGTCAACTCGATGATGCCTTTCTATTAAAGTCTGTCCATGAAAGTAGGCTGAATGGATATCAGCTTCATTACCCATGCCAAAAAGATGCCATTTTATCTTATCTTCCACACACATTGTGAGGTTTGGGAGGTATCCATACATGTATCCATTGATTGCTAAAATAAATGTTATTTATTACAGTTAACTTCACAGACCTTAGGATGTTTTCTTCAAATGCAGGTATCATACAACCATTGCTCTATTCTTCAAAATAGAAAGAGCTTCAAAAGAAAGCTCCACACTTTTGAAAATCAGTGCCAGTACCAGACACATGCTTCCTCTACATAGCTATGATTCTGGAATACATGCCAGAGCCAGAGGTATCTTATTTGTCTACACTAACAGTAAGAACTGTTTTTCTAAACTATGAACTATAGTACAGAGCTCAGGACTAAGAAACAGAGCAAAGTAACACAACTCTGTTTAGACTGCCTGGGAAAATTACACTGGCAAAGAGCTTCCTGGCCCCTAAGAATTTTATATCACAACTCCAAAGATTTGATTGTACAATACTTGCCATCACTTTCAAATTTTAAAATTTTTATTTAAAAGAATCTGTCTTAATCCTCTAAGAAATATTCCTGATTAAAAAAAAAAAAATCCTACCATTCATCTTTAAAAGAGACAAGACAGAAAAATATTACTTCACGAGATCAGTGACAAGCAACATTGATATAATGTTCTCTCACAGTGCATTTTATTGCTTTCCTGGAAGTCCTCATCATCTTTGTCCACTTTGGAAAGCTCAAATCAGTATGTTCTGATATTGTCCTCTAGGTACCAACTGAGATTTTCATCCACCACAGAAAACATAAGGATAAATTCAGCATCAAAGTGTCGATCAGTGTCCGTATTCATTGTACCTGAAAAACAAAGGGGTATATTCAAAATCTTGGTAACTAACATTAATATTCTTGTCAGTTTTAACTCTAGTCTCAGTAGGGCTGGACCCTGTTTACTTCATGTTTTGACACTTTCCTTGAGCATGATTTTATACATAAAGTTATAGACACACTTAAAAAAATCCCTTCTGATAGATTCTATAAAATTACTGAGAATAAATATTGCGTGTTAATTTCTTTCTTATATTAGTATTTACAATTCCTTACACATTGCTAGCATAGCACATCTCACTCATATGGATTTGTAAACAAAGCATTCTGCAAATTATATTCACTCTCATACACAAAATCAGACTACTTCCTACACTACTGAAGGGAGCTGATTGAGAAGACCAAAAGCAGTTATTTCAAAATCAATTGTAATCTTCTTCTCTTCCAGGAAATTATTTCACTGTTATTTATCAATAATAATTACCAATCACCTTGCATATACATTTATTTACCCATTTATTTATGGTTTACCTTTCCTGCAAATTATTAAAGGCCCAACAAGCCCTGAGGCAACATCTCTGGGAGCATCTATGTGGGAGTGGTAAGCCCTGGTTATGCAGTCTGCATCTGCTTTAGCTGGACCTTGATCTTCTGTCACGTCCCATGTGTAAGTGTACTGGCCTCCAGGCTGGACAGCATCATCTCGCTTTTGCAAATCTTTGGTGGTGTCAGGATAAAAAGCACCTGAAGAATTCCACACAGTCAACATTAGCACAACACATTCACAACAGGGTGCTAGGATAGCACCTGCCATACTGGAAGTTGATTACATGCTGCAGCAAAATTGACTGAACATCTGAATACAGGTTAAAAACCCACAACTTTTAAATCAGATGAGTAGATGCTTTCTTTCTCTTTAGGAATCTTTTCATTGGCTTCTGAAGTCCATAGGAGTACTTCAATTAATGGCCCATTAAAGCTAGTCCTTAATTTATTTGGAGGAGACTACGTGCTTCTTGTAAAAAAGATAATAATTCAGATATTTGTAAAACATTTGTTAAGTATTAATCTTGGAAACTGTTCTAAAACACTGCATATGCTCTGAAGGAATATAGGTGTTGCTGGAATGATAGCAACAGAAAAAATTCTGAAAAGTGTACGTACTGCTACATTGATCCGACAGAGTGTGTCACATGCTAGTTGTAGTGAAAACAAATTACTAAGCAGTATCTGTTTAACCATTTTTAAAAATTCTTGTGTATCTTATATACCATATACATAAATTTAGTGTTAAGAATTTGGAGCAGTACATTATTATTGTTAACAATGTCTTCCACACAGCATCAAATTTTTATATATCCTCCATACCTGTATCTCTTATATACCTTTATAGTCTCATTTTGGTTGAAACACAAGTATTCTTATTTCAGGTAAAATGTTGATCTAAAATTGCCTCCTTCACAAATTCCACTTTTGGCTTTGTATTTTACTCTTGAAAAATTATCAAACTCAGCTCCTATTTTTATTTGATTGTGTCCTAATTTAAATCTCTTTTTACTTGACCAGTCTTCTCTCTGATGGAAGAATACCACTTACACTCAAAGGGACGATTAACTTTTGATAAATTCTGGTCTGGAATGGAATCAAGCTTACCTTCATTTTCTTTTGTATATCTTACACCATGGGGATGCAGCGTGTAGTTTCTGGAAGCAAAGTTTTTCAAGTGAATAGTAATGGAATCTCCAACTTCTCCCTTAATTATGGGACCTAAAAAACCCAGCCAGGAAGGTTTTTCAACTATCACATCATACAAATGATTAGTATATTGAATGTAGATAGCCTTCTTGTAAGTGTTTCCTATCCTGTGTGGTCCTCTTTTCAGAAAGACTTCAGCCTGCCTGTAAAGAAAATACATAAATGCATCTGTCATGTGGTTTTTAATTAATAGTCTCAAATAAAGACCAGGTCTCTGCAGCACTGTGCACAACTACATGCAAGCCTTGCAGTGAAATAAGTTAATACTGCCCAAAAATGCAAAGCATTTTCTACAAGATGGAGTATTGCTTGAGCATATGGGGAAGGAATTGTAGGTGCCTTGGCAAGCACAGGTCAGAAGTGTAATTAAAATGCCAGTCTAGAGCTCCACTTGGAGAGAAAAGGCTCAGTTACTATAACTCTGAGTACATGAGGCTCTTGAGCTGCAACCTAAATCGAACATGTATGGTACGGCTCTTCTTGGACCATTTAAACAGCTGCCATTTAGTTGTAGAGTGTTCCTTCTGCACTGTGTTTTTCCCTGCCCCTATAAACATCAATCTCTACGCAAGCACATCTTCAAAAAGCGTCCAGGAGGAGAAGGGGAATCAGAGAAGCTGAAACTGAAAAGTACAATACAAGGGACTGGCTCCATTGCAGGCATACAACCACTGCAAACCTGAAATGAATGTAGCATGCAGCATGTCACCACAGACCAGGGGAAAGCAGTGAAAGTGCAGAGAACAGCAGTGGCTTGTTGTATTACAACACAGCTCTGCGATTCTCAGACAGGATGCCCTGTTTCCATCCCCAGTCAGAATTACTAGCCTGCTGAATCCCTGGCAGTGTTTTACAGCTCACAAAGTTTGTGAGTGGAAAAAATGAAAAGCTAACTGCTTCATCTCACACCTGATTGCATGGCAGGTTATGGCTGAGGCTCTCACTAAAGGAAGCAAACCACAGGAAATCTTGTAATCCCTCATCCACAGACTAAATGAGAACTGCATTTTTGAGATTTTGGACTTTTTAATTTCTGATTTCTCTCATCATTGTTTTTGCTTTGATACAGTCCTATATAATTTTTAAGGCACTGAAAAAAGAGAAGAAAGGAACAGTTTTCCTCTCTCAAATATTTTCCTGATGCGTTTTATATCTGGATTTTCTTTATTGATTATTCAGACGTCCTCCTTCCCCCCTCCTCACCCTACGTATCTTCAGCCTGCTTACTGCTCTCACTCTACACAGGACCCTCTTTGCCTTGTAATGAGCTACCCAGCTCCCCCACTGTGGGTGGAAGTACCCAGCTGTCTTTCTGCACCAGTGAAAACCATCCCTGCTGACAGTGAATAACTAAAAAAACCCCTGTGCTCAGTAGGTAAGTTTTAAATTCATAATTTGTTTTTAAATTTTTCAGTTCTGCATTTTAAAACAAAAACCATCTCTTCAGCACTAGCACCTTAGACATTCAAAATTAAACACCATTAGATATTCAGGGTCTTATTCTAAACTCTACTTAGTAAATATTTCATTACAACAAATTCAGACTCTACTGCATATTCCAGTGCTTTGAATTAGCAGAACATTGGAATGCAATTCTCAAGCAAGCCAGGAAAAAAAAATCAAAATTCCCATATATGTTTGACAGAAAATCCACTGACACCAAGACTCATTTCACTGCCTTCACCAGGTTTTCAGTGCAGCCCTGGTGTCTAAACCAGATGAAGTTGTAAAATAGAACTCAACTCTGCTTTACTTACTCTTCTTCTGCAAAAAGCTGCCCAGAGATAGCATTGGCATTGCCAGGTGCGTAGTTCCAGACAGTCTCTCTAATGCCAATATAGTACTCCCGGTTCACTGCCCCAACACGGCAACAGCAAGAAACCAGCAAGCAGATTAGGAGAAATAGCTTCATTTTGCATTCATGGACCTTGAGGAAAACATGAAATAAAAACACTGGATGGACACATGCAATTTACTTTTATATGTTCCTATCTCTCCTACTCCCCATATCCTTACCTCCTCCTCCCTGCTCCTGTTTGCTTTTGTGGAAACAATAAAAACAATTGCACAATGTCTCTGTGTGTCAAGAGCAAACAAAAGATTCTGGTAACTTCATCAGTTCAGAAAAGCAAAGAAACTTTTTCTATTTCTGCCAATCTACAATCACACAAAATAGCATTCAGATTGTTGTAGAGTGCAAATCTTGTCACTGAATTGAAAGCAGATTTAAATGGATTTACAGATTTGGGAATTCTTTAAAAATGTCATCTGTGCTCTGAGCACTGACACAATTATACTCATTCTAAACTAAAATTACAATTTTCCATTGTATGGCAACTTATTAAATTATCTGTAATAAGCAGGATATTCTTAGCAGCTATTCTAATACTGGGCAGAAAAATTATGATTATTTTGGATAGAAGACTAAGATTCAGAATATAACTAAAATAGAGCAGTTTTCCTTTAATGACATAAAAATCTAAGTCTTGTTCACCAGGACTATGGTATAAGATAATTCACAAATTTTAATCACTATTCCTATCAGTCACTGTGAGAATATTTAATTTCTTCATATTTCTACACATCTGGATTAAATGAAGGATTCTACTTCTCTCTAAATGACAAAGCCAAAGCTGAGATTTTGAAATCTGCCCAAATCTATGATGAAATTCTGGAGTTTCACAGGCTGATGTCACATGATCAAAATTATTTCTGTGGGGATTTTTTTTCCTTTTGCCACAGATGAAGATAAGTAGAGCAGTGTAAAGATCAGCCTATTGGGGTTGTAAATACCCCATTTGTAAATTAAGTGAGGTAAAAACGAGAAAGCTTTTACCTCCTATTAAAATACTTTAAGTCAGAGTCATTCCTTCATAAATAAGTTGTTCATGCGTATGTAGGTTTTTGATATATTTTTGTTCAGATTTCCATTTGATTGAGGAAGAGAAAAAACAACATCAGCAATACCCTTGAAATCTCCACATTTATTTGAGGGTAAAAGTATATGCTTTACTTTGCCTTACACCTTCGAATATTCTAAATTACTCTTCCTTGATTTCCAAAAGAACTGAATGGGTTTTTTAATGTAAAAATATAACAAAAACTTCTGACAATATTTTCCACTCCTGCTTTTAATCGCACCTCCCCCAAACTTTCAGATTATCTGTATGCCTAAACACACTCCTCTTATCTTTTTCTTAAGGAGCTCAAAAGTACCTCAGTTTCTGAAGTCTTATCTTCAGAAGGTGTCTGAAAAGCAGGAACTTCTCTCAGGACCTAAATAAAAATACCCTATTTAATTGGTTAAATTATGGGTCTGCAGTTTGGTGTCATTAATACCCCTTAATTGTTTTAAACCATAGTACCTAATTTCTCATATTGAGGATGCTGAAATACTCAGACTGTTTTTGAAATCCCCAAAATTGCATTGAAAAGATAAAGCAAATATGTTACTTCCAAAATGTTCCTTGAAAGAAAAGAATAAATAAACCCCCAAATGGAATATTCTGACAAAAAGTCACATATATATTCATATTCATAAGATATGCATATCATACATATATATATCATTCACAAGATCACACAGCAAGGCTGAATTGAACCCCCACCATTTCACAATTCTCACATTTGAATGATGTGTGTCTGTTGCCTGCTGCCCATGCTGCTTCTCTGGTTGCCTGTAAACCTCTGCAGTTAAACACCATTTAAAGAGCTGGTGCAGCTTCATTTTTCCTCTGCTGCTCTATGTGGAAAACCCCTCTATCCATAATGGGAACAACCAGGAAACTGTAGTTTTGCAAGAGTCACTTTTACCTACACAGGTATTAATATACCCTAAAATGCAAAGGTATGGGTGGGGCTCCACAGTATTTTACTACAAAACTGAAAGTCTACTGTGATTTCCACCTACAGTCTTCTAATGAATGGCATTACTGTCCCAGACACAGAATCCTGATACTCTGGCAAAATGCACTGGCTGTGGGGGACAAATAATGCTTGAACTCCTGCTGCAGATTCTGCAATAATTCCTCTCTGCCAGGAGTTCATAAACTCATATCCGCAGCTTTCTTCCTCCTGTGCCTGGGGTGTTTTACACGGGGATTTCAGCAGTTCATGTCCAGGAACTCTTGCGCAAGGAAGGGTTTCTCCACATTTCAACATGGTGCAAGCCTTGTTCCGACCCTGAGGGCCACTTCTCCCTGTTGTTGAGTGAGGTCTGTGTTCTGCAGCTGGACAGTCACATTGCCCCAAACACCACCATCAGGATCATTGGTTATGTCTAGATTTCGAGGCAGTTAATTAAAATTCTTTGCAGGAATCTTGGTTCTGCTACCAGAGACAGCTCATAGCACCACTTTTTAAAGATGATATACTTAGGATTGAATCAGGACTTAAATTGATTAGATCAAGGTTAACTTTGCCTTACATCCAAAAGGCCTGTGTGAAACTGGCTGTTAAATTTGGAAATACAGCCCGCTGTTAGCCTTTAGTATTCTTAACAATTTCAAATCAATAAATTGCATCTTTAAAAGCAGAACCACCAAGTTGCAGTTGAGGCTGGTTATGGTAATGGAGATGCCAGATTCTGGAAATTAAGGGTTGCAGGATCAGGAAGCCAAACAAGAACTACATTATGTGTCTCTTTATTTAATTTAAACCCCAAAATTAAGAGATGTCTGTGATAGAGTGGAAATGTAAATTCACCAGGCACAATCACACAAAAAATGATAAAGACAGATCCAGACTTTGTAGGCAAAAAATCAGCAAGATTCTCTGAGATGTTTGGTGGGAGTACAGGTTGCTTTTTTAAGTTTTCTTTCTTTTCCTTCTGTCCACAAATCCATAAAAATGCAGGATTATAATTTAAGATAAATTATAATTATATTTAAGTCTAGAGAAAAACAAGTGTGCAATATGAAGGCAAAAACTCAACATTGTCTTGAAACAGAACTAAATGACTGATATATTCTAATTTTTTCTAAATAATTTACCCAAAGCTGACACTTATTGTATGGTTTGCATGTCTAACAGTGTTTAGTATTTGATGACAATGTACCTGAGTTGCACTAGTTCTGATGTAATAGGCATACATGCATTATTGCAAGTCTGAAGTACATATTTCTCTTTCCTCTAAGTGTTCAGAGGAAAAAGCTAAAAAAAAACCAAAACCACGAGTGCTAAATACAGTCAAATGCTGGCCATGCAACTGCAAATGAGCCAGGTGTCCACTTCATCGTGAATCCCTGAATTTTCACTGAGAATGAAAAAATAATTCTCTGAGAAAGTAAAAATTCCTTTTAGCTGCTAATTTAAAACAGGTTATTCTTTTTCATTGGATCATCATTGTCAAGAATGTTAGCCTTTCATTGTAGCAAGGTCAGGATACTTGGAAGAATATTAATAAGCTAGCACTGGGTGCTCACAAGGCTCCCTCATATGTTCCCTCGAGTCAAATCATACTTGACTGAAAGAAAAAAAATTTCCTCTAAGTGTAAAGTGAAAAGAAACCCAGTGCAGCTATTGACATGTACCAATTAGCAGAGCTGAGTTCAGACTTGTGTCTCTAATATGTCAATCAGGCCCAGGTGCCTTTTTTACCACAGAAAGACTTGACAGACTTTTTTCAGTAATTGCTTTTTGCAGTTACAAACGTCTAAGGTGGAAGGACAAGGGTAGGCTCTGCCCACCTCCTTCCGTGATTGCCATCATGGTCTGTCTGTAACTAAAATTCATTCATTTAGAAATCATGGCTTCACTCAGTGCACTAACAACCCCTCTTGATGTACTGGGCTTTGAACCAGGCCCTTTTGAAACCACAAATAGTCATATGGTCTAAGCAATGACAAAGGAGTACAAAAGCAGTTCTACAGCGGCTTACTAAGAAAAAACAATAAGGTGATTTCAATACAAAAGCAGTTCCATTATATTAAAATATCCCTACTGTCACAACAACTTGGAGGGTAAAAAAATTAGGTGTCCCTGCCAGGCGCAACAGGACCGGTGAAGAAAAATGTAGATGTCAGACAGTTCAAATAGACTTCATCCAAAACATAGAAGTTTGACGGACAGAGATTTAAGACAAGCGTATCATTTTTCTTTGTAGCACTCAAATCTATCGCTATGGATTATGGACAGGCCATTTCTCTCTTTTTCTGGGCATGGGGGAGAAGCAGCCACAATTTCCTTGCCATTTTCAGAGAATCCCAGCCTGCAAGTAAAAAAAAAAAAAGTGCTAATCTTTCGTATCATTGCTGTGAAAGCCACACGTTTGTAAGAATGTCTGTCAATTGAATGTTAGAACAAAGGTGTTCAGCAACCTCTGCTGACATAATAGAAATGGACTTGGCAACCGTGTTAATTTCCTAAACACTTTTGTTTCTTCTCAGTCCCAGTGTAAAAGGTCAGAGTGAGCAGCCACCAGCCTCTGTATACCACAAGAAATTAGTGGATGAATCAAAACAAACAAATGTATTATCAGTACATATTCTCTGGAAAAAATATGCTGTAGCATAGAGAATGCATAAATCAAAAGGGTAGGTCTCCAGCTGAGAGAAATTGCTGAAGCTACAGTGACAAGGAGATGCTGAATAAATAAACCTCAGATGTTTTGTTACCTGCACAAAGACAGAATAGGTCCCACAGAGTGTTCGTTTCAACTCAGCAGCTACTTTGAGAATACAGATGATCAACTGCAGCCCGCTGAGTGCTATCAAAATCGAGAGTAAAATAATATTCCACTCCACTATGTTAGGAGGTTCTGTGCACTTAGACCAAGCAGGGTAGTCTGTGAGGTACCTATTAGAGAAAGACCAGACTGAAGTAAGAAGAATGTTTCTGACTACTGATTTGGTAAACAATTTCTTCCAGAAGAGTTACACCAATGTTTCTTACCCCCCAGCAGTGTCTTTGAAAATATAATTCCATCCACTTGATGAATTGCAGGAAGGGCCTTGAATCAAATGCAGGGTAAAAATGATGCAACTGTATCCCGAGAAAGCAATTCCAAGCAGGGCTAGCACAATAGAAATAAAACTCTGAAGTAAAGAGAGAGAGAGAAGTATTACCTTGTGGGGATAGTGTCAACAGCAAATATGATCATTCAGTCTGTCTAGCTACTTCCTTGGGGCTGAATTTCACATTTGATTTTCCCAGTCTTCAAAACTCAGAAAGAAAAATAGCAGGTAAAGAATACACATACAAAATAAAGATTAAGACAGAGTTTAAGATAGTTCTACAACTATAAGTTATATATTAATTGTGTGGGGTTTTTAAACTTGCGTTTTTGTAAAGTTGTTTCCCAAAATACCAGAGGAATGCAGCTGTGTATTAAAATTGTCTGCATCCCAGACAGAGTATTGAGTAATTTCTGAAAAAAAACACTTCCAAATAATACAGGCAAAGGGATGAAGCTATTTAGCTGGTGTGCTTCATTCTATGTTCTTATTTTATTTTACAAGGATTTGGGGGAATGTGTGTCTAATTTTCTTTAATCCTGTTTATGCTTCATATGAAAGAAGCTACACTTTCTGTGACCTTGCAACCCAATTTAGAATCTTCTGTGAAAGGAAGTGAAAACAGAGCAGTGGAGAGGGCAGCAGGATGTGCCAGAGCAGGAGCAGGAAGGCATTGGAAACAAATACTAATGTGATGCACAGAAATAAAACACAGACTCACCCTGTAGGTTTTGTTACAGCTCTCACTCTGGCAGCATCGATAGAAGACACTACACTCCAGTGTTATTAGAATTACTGCCAAAAGAAGGATCTGTAAGAGAACATCATAAGGTCAGTGAGATAACTGCAGATACTAAGCCAAAGTCTCCTTCACCTTTGGAAGGCAGGGACTGCATCTCTTCTGCTGTCTTGATATTTTAAAGCTGATCCATAGGACAGCACAATTACTCAAGGCATACATGGAACTGGAGCGGTTTTAGTAGGCTGCTGGTGTACTTGTGTCTTGTACTTGAAAGACAAAGAGTACAGCCTCTACCATCACAGGAAAGTGCTATGACCTTGGCCACAGCTACACCAGTGAAGCCGAAACTATAAAACCAAGGTCACAAACAAAAGAATCAATATGAGCGAAAAGAAGGATATTTTATTGATACAAACACATCAGTTCAACACCTTCTTGCTGACACAGGCACACAAATCAGAGTACTGCCTTCCTTACCAACACATTCACTCTAGTAACACAAACTTTTGATTACATTCACCTGGACTTTCATTTGTCTTTCAAGTTCATTTGGGTAAAAGAGCTCTAATTCAACCTCCACAGGTGATTAAATCAACATACTGTTTGCCTCCATAATGCAAACATAAATTTCATATAAACAAAAAGACAGCAGAAAAAAAACCCCAACACACTCTGCAATATCATTTGCACTTAATAACATACATAACTTGTCATTCAGTATACCATTTTTTTTCAGTTTGATTGAGTTTTCTGCCTGCAGTGGTTTTTGTTGAAGAAATCCATATGCTCTTTTTTAAAAACAATTACATTACTGAAGAGTAATCCAATATTATTTGCAGTAGAATGCAATTCATTAAAAATTCACAGACTGAGCACTTACCATGACACCTGAGAAACAGATGCCTTCAAAATACCACTCATGGTTGGGGAGCTGGTAACTGGCAGCAGGCAGAGCTTTCCCGTTTGGAAAGTATAGGAGGATGTTCACAACAATACTCCAAAGTGCAAGAGGTACCAGCAGGCAACTCAAACAGTTTCCGCATGTCTCCAAAGCCATCTCTCAAGAACTCTGGAAGTTTCCTTCTTCTAAGTTAATAAAAGTTTACAAGACCTTCAATATAAGAAATATTTTGACCTCCCCAGCTTGATTCAGTATGTCATATTCACAGGAACCAGTGACTGGGGTGTGATTCCAGGAACAGAAGAGCTTAACAGTTAGCAGAACAACAGATGAATATCACTGTGTAAACTGACTGTCCTGCGTTAAACACGGCTTTATGTAGTCATTTCCCTTTTAAAAGATCCTCCTTTGTGATCTTCCAAATGAAATATGTCTAGGAGTCAGACTCAGGAAGGAACTTCAAAGCTCTCATTTCCTAGCGACTGCTCAAAAATCTCCTCCTCCCCACAACACAAACTGCAACATAGCTTGTGACAGAAGCAAGGCTTTTCAACCTTACTGCAGCATAGGGAAGGGGGCTGTAGGAAGATAAATATGCCCAATCTCTGTACAGAAGACCACGCTTTGCCTTATACTACAGAGATTTATTAAGAGAACCCTAAGGGGAAACCAATGAGTTAATGACTTGCAGCAGCAGGCTGAGTCTGGGCCATCTTGCAGAGACTACAGAAGCCCAAAGAACACTGGTTAGAAACTGCAAGGCAGACTTATTTTCACACTTTCAATCAATTACTCT
>NW_005054309.1:12004400-12014064 GCF_000277835.1 Geospiza fortis | reverse complement strand
ATCAATTCCTCTTGCCCACAGCATTATGCCGCTCCAGTGTTTTGGAAATTAAATCCTGCTATTTCTCCAGTTGTTTCATTCTGTGTTTACAGCTGAGCTTGCGCAGCTACAAGTCTGACCGACGTACATGTGACTTCTTGTGCAGGACAAAAGGTCTGGCTGTTGTTTTGAAATGCCTGCTGTTTGCACTGTGCAAAGCCAAAGTCAGACAGCTTTCCCATAGTCAATGTCATCATTCCCCAACCCCTGAGCACCTAAACACCATCCCAGTAACACAGAGCCAGGGCAGCTTGAACACTTGCAGCACAACCCAAGCCTTCAGTCTTATGCCCCTGTGAGTCACCAGAAAAGTAACTCAAGAATGACCTTACGCTTTACTCAATAGCAAAGTTGCAGCCAGAGAACAAAAAACCAAAACAAAACAAAACTAAAAAAAAAAAAAAAAACAACCAAAAAAACCCAAAACCAACCAAAAAACCCACCAAAAAACCCCAAAACAAAACAAAAAACCAAACCAAACCAAAAAAACCCTCCACAAAACAAATAAAAAAGGGGCCTCTATCAAAAGCAGGAAAGCTGTTTTTAGAAGCAATGACATCCCAATATATTTTCCTTGTGTTTCCTTGTGAGCTGTTTCAGGCTCTTCACACATGAGGCTCATCTCATCCTCTCATAAAAGCTGTTTGGATTGCATGTTGTAACTAATTGCATACTATCGCTTAACATGAGATCACACAAGGCAATGGGCAGGGTGGTACTCACACAATTACACCATTCTTCTACCTGTTCTCTGCTGTGACTCTCCTCTTTTCCTAGGAGGTTTCATTTTGAAGTCCTCATTCTTGATCTTCTCATATTTCCTGTTTTACTCTCTCACCACTACGGATACTTTTTTCAGGTCTTCCTCTAATCAGAATTAGTAGGAAACCTGCCTTTCCAGACTCATAGGCAGAGACAGAGCTCATGTCATCAACATTACGCTGCAGAGAGCAGAGAAAACAGCTGCATAAAAATCACGCACATCCAATCCCTATGATTTGTTTAGTACAGAACTCAAAGATCATATAATTGGCTGAAATATTTTCTTAAAAGCAAAGGCCAAAATTAGTATCAAGCATCTTATTTTATAATCAAATTTAATGTCATTTCCATTATAACCTGTTCTGGTTAGAAGAAGCTACCTTGAGAAATGATGACTGAAGCAGCATTTGTTCTGCAGTACAGCAGTCTGCTTCATGACTTTGCTTTTAAACTGAGCCCTGCAAAGCTCAGTATGATTATTTTTCTGGCACACAATGCCACTAAAACAGCAAACAACTACTTTAAACTAAGAATTAAGCAAACCTGTAAGCTAGTTGCTCAAGCATCTTGCCAAGTGTTGCAAGCACTGCTTTTCCATTGCTGTGATTATTCATGCATTGATTCCAAGCCTGTTACTGAAAATTCATGTTTACTCTGTGTGACTTTTCTGCCAGCTTCTCTGATATGAACACAACTTAAACCAATCACTTCTTCACAGTGTAACTGATAAATCTCTCAAAACACTGTCTTATGCACCAGACAACAAAATAATCCAGTTGGCCATTTTTTACATTACAATATAGAGAGTGAGCAGTAATGCTGTGCATTAGGGCTACAGGAATCTATTGGTGCTGCATGCATTTGTGCTGAAGTCTTGAGTGTAAACGCTAGCCTAATCATTCTATAGATTGGAATTCTATATATTGCAAAATTGTTTCAGTTCTTTAAGTTATTGTGTCTACCAGAAAAACAAATAACCATTATGCAAGAATAAAGGCAAAAATCCTTAAGTTGCATGGTAATTATACATTATTCCATTGAGGACTTTCTTTTCCATTTTCTCTCCTTCCACACCCCATTTAAATTTGCAGATATTTTTTTTCAAAACTGTATCTTCACACACAAAGACACTGTATCACACAGCTGCAAGGAATTTTGTGTGTATACATATGTGCATGCACATATTCTCCTTCCTCCCTCCCATAGCAGGACAGGACAGGGATAGACACTACAAAGAAATGGCATTAAATGGCATTAAAGTCCCTCAACTATCTCTATGTATTTAGGTATGAATAAATACTCTTGCAAAATTCAGGCATCCTGAGATTCTAGATACAAACTCTTTTCATCTGAGAATTCTTTTGCTGGTGTAGATGTACATAGACAATTTTGCTTTCACAGTTCACTTCTTTTTTTCAGGTATGTATTTGTACAGGGCAGAGTTAGCTGTGCAGACAGCCTGAGATACACCTGAAGTTTCTGGCTATCTTTAAGGACCACTCTCCTCGTTACAAATAGCCTAAGGATGCACTGACACCCACTGGAACTTCTTTTTATCCCATGAATAGAAACTAACTTGCTTGTTTTCAAAGACAGTATGAACAGCTAAATTCCAAAACTGAGCCTCATTCCTTTGAAATAAAGAGCATGTCACATTTTGGTTTTCACTTGAAAAATGCCATTGCCAGCAGCAATGCTACCATGCTGGCTTTGGCAGCAATGCTGTTGGCAGCACATTATTCAGATGTACTTGTGATGAAACATTCACTCTAATGTGCAACAAGCTACACTTCAGAGGTTCTTACCCAGGACCTTTCAGTAATGCCTTCAGGCTGATAACTGGTAAAGTCAGGTATTTCAGATTAATCTGTCTTTACTGACCTGAATTTGGACTGCATTCCTTGAACGCTGTGAGGCCTGAGGGTAGCTGAGGCAAAAAACAAGAGTCATGCCCACACCTTGCTTTATCTCAGGCCTGTACTGGAGCAATCAGGGGGTGGTCCCCCTTGGGAGAGCAGGAGGTGCTAAGCTGGGCTCAGATGTGCAGGGACCCCCTCAGCTCCCTGGCTGAGAACTGCCAGCCCTGACCCACGACTAAGTCTCCACGTGTGCTGTTGTATCTGACCCAGAGCTGCTGTTGAACCCTTATTGAGGAACAAACACCCGTTTCAGTTAAATGAGCCAAGCCAAGCAAGGAAGCAGTTCCTACTCTGGCAGAGCCTGCTGGAGAGGAAAAACAGGTTATAACCTGACTGCATTAAATCCATGTTCTCATGCCACCACTGTCCTTTACACCAAGACCAGGCAAGCAGTGTTTCAACATGGGCAGGGAAGGAATCACTGACACCTCCTGGGTATTTTCAATACAAATCTTTATTTGTGAAATAGAGGGGAAGTTCAGAAAAATCCTTAAAAACCCTCAATCATCCACATTTTACTGCTGCTTTGGTTTTGGTCCAGCTAACCAAAACCTTTTATCCAGGCCAGGCTGGATTTGGTTTGTGTTCATTCCAAGATCAGAATGAAAGAACAACTTTATTGGGAAAACAGGACAAAATACAGAGCTGTTGTGTCAGTAGAAAGAGAAAAATAAATAAAGTCACTTTAGTGACATGTTTTAAGGCAGTTGCCTGTACCAGGATGAAATGAACCAAAGATATTCAGGATACATATTGCCTTTCAGTTCAGGCAGGTTAGTGGAAAACCTGCATATGACTCCAACAACGATGTGTATTTCAGTTTGCCTGGACTATTAAAAAAAATCCACAGTATATTCATTATAGCACACACATGAACCGATGTCAATACATGGTGAGGTTTCTAGCAAACATATGTCTGTGGGGGGGAACAAAAAGAAAGAAACATATTAATGGAAAGAATGCTAATATTTTATCCAACTAAAAATGCAAAAATTAACCTGAGCACATTTAGAAAACCATAGCATAGCTCTTCTATACTGGAGTTAGAGCAAGGAAGACAGGGGGAAGAAAGCAGCAATAGCTTTGAAAGAGCCCCAGCACTCGTGTCAATTAAAAATGTGAAACACATGCTTACCTATAGTGTGTGATATAAACTATATCTGGTTCATGCTTTAAACCATGTTTTTTTTCAACACTAGCACTCTGGTACTGATTTTGGAATATGTCCAAACTATTTAACAAGGCCTGAAAGAAATTTGGAGAAAATTTCCTTTCCTCACTCAAAAAAAAAAAAAAAATCCACCTTCCAAAACCTTCCAGATCTGTCTGCAGATTTTATTAGCTATTTGAAATTTAATTCTTTCTCTTATCTTACTTCCACTATGTAAGGCCAGGATGCTGCAGTTTTCATTATATTGTCAGTAGCTTATGAGCTGCTGTGGACAAAAGCCAAGGCTAATACAATATAGTTAGAACAAGCACCACAAAATACCACAATGGTTTAGGCAAAGACCACAAACACCAGGAGATCTGTATCTCAGTTATATCACCTATGCAGTGTGGTGATGACTGCATGTGTCATCGGACAGACAAAAGCCCTCTAGCTCCTAGCTCTCAGGCAGATTAACATTACTGTGACAGTTGAGGAATCAGCTGAAAGCATGTGATCAAACACTACATGAAAATTCTAATCACAGCAGGGCTATAGGAACAGCTGTACAGGGAATTGTTGCTTAAGAATACCTATAAAGTAACTGCTGAGTAAAACTCCACAGTAGTATAAGTAACATGTTCATCTGAGAAGCACGGGTATATCTGCAAACTACTTACCTCCTCATGACTGCAGCACAACCCACACAGTCCTCCAAGAATCCCATTGATTATCTGTATGAAGCACAGAATGAATTCTATTCCTCCCAAAACAAGCAGGATGGAAAAGAGGGTGACGTTCCACTGCACGATGTTTTGAGGTTCCTGACATTCAGACCACTTGTTATACTCAAACAAGTACCTGTACACAGCAATTAAAAGCATATTAACATTGTGTCAGAGTAGGATACTTACCATATACTATAACCAAATTATGTCTAGTCTGTAACTGCATTGAGGCTATTCACTCTATGGAGTCCTAACAGGCTAGGTTCCCTTAGAAATAGATTCCCAAGGGAATAGAAAAAGCAATGGTTTACTCCATGCAAGGTTTCTTTGGTTTAGGAAGATGTTGAAATATCAACCACACATTTTTGCTAAGTCTTAATTTCTTTTTAAAAAAATAATCTAAGGTATAAAGGTAGGTTAAGGTTCCTATCGCTGGTTAAAGTGAGGCACAAACTCAAGAAAGCTGAAAGAGCAAAGGTTTTTCTCAAAACAGTCACATGATCTTTGCAAGATTGGGCTTTTTTTCTAAAGATAGCAGTCATTGATCTGAGGCAAATTGGTCGCTTTCTCTCCTGTGTCACTGTCTTTGGGCCCTCATATGCTTAGTTGGATGAGCCAAACAGAAAAAATTTGGTGAGGTACTGCAGTATTTCAGCTGTTACTACTCACTCACATCTTGAGAACATCAGCACTTGCCTTCAGCAAGGACTTAAACTAGTTTTTCTACACTCAGACACGGTCAGAAAGATGGAGAAAGAGGAATGATACAAGTGAAATACAAGATATACAAGAGATACAAGTGAAATATAAAATTCAAACTCTTCTGCAAAGAGCTTTATGTGGCTTCTTAGTACTCCAACTGTCTCTAGTCTGGCATCAGCCATAAGCTGTTGCTAGATACACCCTTGAGGTTGCCGGCCATACAGACACTTTAAATGCCCGCCATGATATGAACCACATCAGGATTTATGTGCATTAATGGAGAATAGCACACTGAGACTTTTTTTGCAGGAGAATCTTACTTAGGGTTAGTTAGGAGTTTCTTGCCCTCTCTGCCCTGCAGTGTGCAAAGATTCTTATAAATCTTCTCAAGTTTCATGTATGAGATTCTATGCCATTGTCACTAATGTGGGCATTGTGCCACTTTATGCTGGTGCAAAGCAGCTTCAGAAGCAAGATTGACAAAACAGACTCTTACACAAATGATAAGACAAATATCTTAACAACTACTATTCCTAGTTTGTAAATCCTTCAAAGTCCTAAAACTTCATATTTTGTTAGAGATGTTCATGGACATGAACAGTACATCATGTATAGATTTAATCACCTATATTTTTTTTATGGCTTTGATTTTATACTCTAGCAGCAAGGGTAATTGATGCCATCTGTTAAGTTCTAATTGGGAAGAATAGAGTTATGAATAGATTCTGGTATATGGTTACTGAACATTGCTGAAAGGTACTAGAATAAAGCCCATGTGTACATTGGGAAGAGATAACATCCTCATGAACAGATGACTTACCCTCCAGTGGAGTCAGTGAAAGGATAGATCCAGTTTCTTTCTAGGTGGGTAAGACAATAAGGTCCTTGAGACAAGCCCAGCGCTGAAATGATTATACAGTATCCAGAGCCAAGGATGCCAACAAAGGCTGCCACAACTGAGGACAGCATCTGCAGAGCAGACATAAACATGAACTTTCAGCACGCCCTGTCTTTGGGCTTACCTGGGACTGGGATGTGCAGGCTCACTTACCGCACAGCTCTTTCCACAGCCATCATGGCCAAAGCACCCACAGCAGTCGTCATTGTGAAGCCCAATGAACACTGCAGCTGGAATGAGTACCTGGGTATGGAGCAAAAAACCCACGCTGTTCCTTTTGGTTGCACAGAGAGGGCAGATATAATACAGTCCTCAAACTGCATTCATTTATGTTGCTTCTTGGCAGTAAGCTGTACAGCTCATTCAGCTTTACTCGTATTTAACACAGTCGGCATCTCACTACTGACATCACCAACCCCAGGACACGTATATTTCTATAGCCACTGTGGCAATATTGCACTTAAGCACAGAAAGGAACGGTTGGGGTATTGCTACATTTAAAGTATTTCAGCTTTAAAAATTTCTCTTTTCATTAAACGCTGTATTTGCAAATAAAATGCTTTGCAAAAAAGAAAGAAAAAGAAAAAAAGGGCATTAGCTTTATTCCAATGAGGACTACAAAATAAAGTTATTTGAAAAACAGCTGCTGCCAATATACTTGTTACTTAAGAGCAATTATCATTACCTGTGTGAAAAACCAGTCTGACTACAGTAGAAAGTCTAGTAAAATTTTGCTCAATTCAGACAAACATCTTATTATAGACATCTACTTTTTTCCAAGATTTCACAACCGGTTCCCAGTGACAGAAATGCAAAGTAACAAAGCAGAAGCTATCCATGAAAAGCATAAACCATCCAGAGTTTTTTGCATAAAATCAAGAATGAACTGAAGCAACTGAATGAACAAGAAGGAGCTGATTAAAAAGAGGATCCTCCCACCAGCAATAATAGCACTTAACAGTGTCCACTTAAGACTCTACACCCAAGAGTACTCTGGAAGAAGAATAAAGAAAGGGTAGAGGGTTATTTGCAAATGCCACAGACTTACTTAACATGAAACTAGAATAATAACTATCCTGTTGAACAGACACATACTTGTCAACCCTTACTCAAACCCGATGCTGAACCTCAATGCTTCAAGTCCAGAAGAGGTTGTACAAGTGCACTGCAGGAGAAGTTCCACTGGTTCCATTTGTATTATCCTGTGTGTAAAGCCCAGTCTTTGCAAATCCCACTCTAGGTCTCAATGGGACTGTAATACAGCTGTAAGCACCTCTCACAACACAAAACACCTTAGAATGCAACTGTTTTCAACCTGTGATTTGCAGACACCTTGAGATCATAAAATCATAGAGTCTTAAGAAGTGGAAGGGACCTATAACCTATTTCTAAGAGGACTTCTAAAAGAAGATGAAAAAGGAAGCCTGGAGTTAGAGGTCTTAAATATGCTGCAGTGTGATCCACAAAACTGAAAAGATAGAAAATAAGAGCTTCAGATTAATGACATCCTATATTAAACACACTCAGTCCTTGCATCCTGTTACTCAAATGCAAAGCTTTGACAACTATCACTCAATTCCTCTGAATAAACAGCTAAGGCAGAGAAATACCTGTCAGCATGTCAGATAATAGAAATTAAGGACTCTTATCTAAATGCTCATTATTTAGGGACATTTAAAAGGAAAGTAGTTCAATAACATAACAAAAATTTAAGATTTAACCGTTTATGCTAACTGTGACTTGCTGAGAGGCTTGTTTTCACTTTTCCATTTGGATTCTGTGCCCCTGACCCTATGATTTTTTTAGCTTTAAAGTGACATAATGTTGTAGATAACAAAATCAATAATAATTAATTATAGCTATGGGATAATATACCTCTTTTTTATATACAACTACAGAGACACCTGTTGACAAAGATATTTGATTAATAAATTCAGGTAACCAATAGAGAAAGAGCAGTACCAAGTACCTCCAAAATAAACTTGAAAGAAGACACTAGGTTATTACTTACCAGAAAACCTCCACCTAGAATGCCATGAAGGCACTCCACGTATTTGCTGAGGTGATGCTCTGAAGCAAATCTTGTTTCACCATTGGGAAAATAAAGTAAAGTGTTGGCCACAATGCAGAGGAGGGCAAGGATGAGCAACTTATAACCAACACATCTAGCACAACTTCCAAAACACATATTTTCAGCTTTAAAAATCCTCCTTCAACTTGTCTGATTCAAACTATCTCACACCTGTCCACACCTAAAAGAAGATCAGTGTTTATTCTCACCTCCTTAAATACCAGGGGTTACCTAACTACCTAGATGACGTTTATAACCCTTCCTAACCACCATTCTCAATTGCAGAGTGAGAGGGCAGGGATGGCAGAACACCACCGCCCTTTTAAAATGCATTAATTGTAGATTAGCCAAATGCAATGAAGGAAATACTGAATACTAGGTGATTTCACACAAACATATGATGCTTCGAATAATCACTGGTGAACATGATTAGATGTGAACAACAGGCTTAAACCACAACACAAGTTCTGTTAGGAACTGAAGGAAAGATGTTTTGTTTTCTTTGTTAGAAGCAGCTTTGAATTTTAGGTTTATAGGGTGATTCAGAACAACCTGAAGCCAGGGAGAAACTGGGCTGACTTCAACAGCATTGAGTCAGAGTTTTGGGTATAAACAGAAAAAGGTCTACAGCAATGAGAAGTATGTAGAGTAACCTCTCACTTTACTATCCTGTTGATGGAACAACAGAAAACCTCACCAGGAGGTTGGAAAACAAATAAAAGGAACAGGTAAGCTTCTTAGGATTGTCCTTGGTCTTTCCATTATAAGACAAGCTGATTTTAGACTAACAGTCAATTAGTAAATGGCTTGGTAACAGCTAAACCAAGCAAACACTCATGAAAAGTACTGCTTAAAAAAAGGATTATAAAAGAGAGTCCTTGCACTGAAGTATCATGTATAGAACACACACAAAAAGAAAAATGCCAAGAAAGAAACAGATTATATCCAAGGTTTCCAAATGGTGTTTTATGTACCAGTAACATTAATTTCCATAGTAAATAGAGACACAAAGTGCACTATAAAAATTAAGATCTAGCCTTTTCTCTTTTCCCTCTTGCAAATTTTTCTAAAATAACCCAGAGCCTTTTTCTTCGGACACAGCTCAACACAAAGGTGTGAGCTGCTATGCCTACTGCCATCACATGACAGGAGGTAACTATAATGCACAGGCCCAAACTAGATCCAGGTGGTGCTGTTTCTGCCATCATCACAGTACAATGTATTTCTCATTGCAAAACCAGAAGCTAGACAAATGGAGTTTGGGAATGTAAAGGATATTAGAAGACTATAATGAAACTTTAAAAAAAAATTCAGGTTTTGTTTTTGAAGGTGGAGTGGGGTGTGTTTAATAGCTAAATAATGTGGTATACACAAGCCCAAGTCAAAACCATGGTA
>NW_005054309.1:11993262-12004384 GCF_000277835.1 Geospiza fortis | reverse complement strand
GGGTGAAGCAGGGGAAGAGAGCAGGCTGGTGCAGCTGTGGCTTTATGATGTAACTTCTCCGGGTATTGTAGATGCTGACCTTGGAGACTTCCTTCATTATGAGAAATATCCTCCGATTGTAACAAACATAGGCTGGCCATTATTGTGTGCTTCACCTCTAATGAGTAAAACAACCCTAAACATTATTCTGCAAGTTTCCTCTGCAGAAGAAGACAGACGCTCAACTGAAAACTTCCTTTATTTTGTTGGGCTAAAAGCCCAAACCACTCCCTCCCAAAAACTCACCACCCAATACTCTTCCGCCCACCTCAACAACCACACCAACACATCGCCTGTGGGATATGGATTTAAAACCCTAGCCCTAATCATATATTTGAAAACTTGTAAATTTGTTCTATTTACAACTTAAATAATGGTTTTCTGAATACTTCATTTAAAAAAAAATTACGTCATCAAGAACACCCTGTATTTAAAATCAATTCTATATCTAAAATATCTTCCAACGACCTTGAAAACAGTGTGAAGAAAGAAAGAAAGAAAGAAAGAAAGAAAGAAAGAAAGAAAGAAAGAAAGAAAGAAAGAAAGAAAGAAAGAAAGAAAGAAAGAAAGAAAACAAACATGGTATTTTATGCAAATACAATTTTTTTTACATTGAAAGATCTAGTCAGATGTGAATCAAGGGGGCTTCACTAGTGCCATTGCCATTTGGACACCCTATGGTACAGCTTCTACCAGAAAGTCTAACCAGAATTTCTGGTGGTCCCACCCCCCATCAGAAAAAGGTTAATGGAGGAAAGTGACTCTCATGGAAGCACTGACAGGATGTGGTAACTGTATGGCATCTGCAGGTGAAACACAGCAAAGGAAATAATGGCATGGGTTTCACAGACTCATTTGGAAGGACTGGGTGACATAACATATGTATTTACACAGGTTAATAATTTCCACTTGTATTCTCTTGTAAGCTGTTCTCCTTTGGTCTTTTACTGTTTAATAGGTTGCTGCTCATGGAGGCCAGTGCTGGCTCAGACAATTGTTGGGAACATAGTGGGAATGTGTGGTCACCTGTTGGCTAAACTAAGGGCAGTGTCTTGGCCAGCTGTGCAGACAGAGCTCCTGGTGACCTTAGGACAACTCCAACTCCCTTTGACCCATCAATGCTGCCATCCATTTCTCAATGTTCAGATGGTGCATTACCCATGTTTTCCAGTAATCATCCACAAAAAACACTGTGATGCAGCTGTAATTGTCCTCACCACCTCTCAAGCCTACATTAGCTGACAAACTCAACCGGGATAGTCACAAGAGGAAATTGCCTATCATGAAGCCCTTGGTGCCTACGGTCTCCTGGCCACAGAGAAGAGAAAGTCTCCAGATTACTTTTATTAATTAGATCACAGCTCCTCAGATGAACTAATGAGCTACTTAGGAGCACAAGCAACTAACTACGTATTGTTATGAGAGCAATTGCTCCTAATACAGCTGCAACACACATGGACGTGCTTGCTTGCTCTCTCTGTCACCACTTTGAGACAGAAATCTGATCTGAACCATAGAAGTCAGTGTGGAGTGAGTGCTCACACTTCTATGCAACAACACACACTGACACATACAGAAAACATTTCATTTATTAGTAATAACGGTGACCTAAGAAGGAGTCAGCAAATATGCAACAAAGGTAGTTTTTCCATTTAACCTACCAGTTTGGAGACTGAAAAGCTTACAATCAGGGCAGAGCTGCCACTAAATGAGTGTACAGAAATCCCTCCCTTTAAAGAAGAACCCATAAACCTTACTTAAGAACAACTATTACTGACCCTGGAGTTGCAATACCACAATCAAATAAACCACTTCAAACACTGTTTTCTGGTGACATACAAAAACCATGCTGTAGTCTGCATTCATTAATTCTTCCAACAATGTTATTATGATAAAAGTAGGACATAGGACAAACAAATCCTTTTTCTATTTCTGCAACAGCCTGTAGGTGAAACCTTGGCCTTGCAAAATGGCCAGCAAATGTTTGTTTCACTTGGACTGTACTATTTACCCACAGGTTTGCATTTTAGATTTCTAGTCTATCCCTAAAACTGTGATGTTCTTACAAAAGTTAAACAAGCATGAGGTATTAGCATCACTGTGCTATAGGCATCCTTTCTTCTACATTGTGTGCTTGTAATGACTGTATGGATCAGAAAACTGGCATCAGCTTAGCATACAAAGTCTGCATAGCACAGTACAAGGAACAGATGGTCTTACAGCTCGCAGTGTGTCACTGATGTCTCCCCTCTCCTGCAGCAACCACAAAAAACAGACATTGGAAACATGGAACAAAAATTACCAGTGTTATGGCTTTGGGTCTTGTGGTGCAAAAGTCAGTCATTAATTACCTTTATGTTTTTCATAAACTGATCCTGTTGGTAGTGAACTACTAATCCAGAAGAAAAAAACCAAAAAGACTACCTCTATCATACCGTGTATTTTAGATCTGTAAGCTCAAAAAAAGGAAAGAAAATTAAAAAGTACCAAATTATTTGCCTGGGTTTTTTTCCTTAGCATATGCTTCATACATTGGTCATGCAGTCTTGCATCTGGAATTAGCCATTAGTAAGTTCATGTCAATTAAATGTTTTAATTATACTTGCTGAACAATCCCACAACTGTTGCTTTGGCTGGGAACAGTCTACATATTGATTCCATAGCAGCAGGATGGGAAATGAACATTAAATTTAAACATGACTTTCACATTAGCATGACAAATATTCCAGCATGTTGTCTTTACTTGCATATCTTTCAGCATCAGTAGCAGTTGAATCAGACATCACAACCAGAAAAGCAAATCAGACAGGATCACAAGAGTCTTAAAAAATTATTTCCTAAACTTCAATCCCACCCTTCCATCAATCTTTGCTATCATCATTCAAACTGGAATTCTGAAATCCATTTAACAATATACACTCAGCACACAGAATCTTTGCTACAAGATGTTCCTTAAAATGGCTATCAATGATAAAACCAACTATTTAACTCATGTTCCTCCAAGGGGTCTGAAAAATGTTATACAAAAGTAGCACACATTTTTAGTAGGATGGAATTTTTAGGAAAACCCCCAAAACATTATTTAAAAAATACTTTAAAAAACAATTTAAAAGAACCAATTAAAAACCATGATTAAAAAACTAATTAGCTACAGAGGATTCTTTTTCATCTAAGCAACATTTGAGGGAGAAAAGCAGAAGAAAATAACATTTAATGCTGATTATGATTTAATTAATTCTTAGTATTTTTTTAAGGTAACATACTGGAACAACACAACTGAGACTGTATGCTCTGTAAATCTGCAAGGCACGTCTACCATGTGGTACTAGATACAGCACTCTACTGCAGCTGCTGCATTCACAAGGGTTTTCAAATGCACACATATGGTGCCTTTCTAATGAACTGCAATTGGCTTGGAGGATGGGGAAATACTAATTTCCCGAATTAGGACTTTTCTATTCCTTTGTACTGTAATTACAGCTAAAAGTAGCTCTGTCATTTGTGTAACAAAACCATGGAATTTTGTGCTGTAGAAATACAGATGTGTTCATTCCAGAGCAGCAGTCTGTCCCGCAGCCGTCTCCTCCCAGGAGTCAGATCCTGCCCATGGGAGTTTTTGCCGGTGCTCAGAAGATAGACTACCCCAAGAATTCCACCAGCTCCCTCTAGTGATAATCAGGCTGTGACCAGACAGGTCCTGCTGGGCCCATTCGTGGGCCTTTGCCTTCAGTGACCTCTAGCTCTCAAGTGTCCCAATACCATCTTCAGGTGAGAGGCATCTGCCTTTGGTGGAATACAACAATGCTCAGTAACAGCTCCTGGTGGCACAGGAGCCAGGCACAAGGCACTCTTACAGGAAGAGGAACTGAACTAAGGCACCGTGCCCACCAAGTCACACCTTGAGGCTTTGACAGGACAGGTGGGATTTGGTCCAGGTGTTAGTTCCAAAAGAAAGTTCTTCCAAATATATAAAATATATATATATAACTTATAAATGTTAAGTTAGAAAAGAAAATAAACCAACTTTTTTCTTTTTTCTTTGTGCTCTCCATAAGCACAAAGACAAAGGAAACAAAACAAACTGGAAGCTTCCTCTAAAGGTGAGGAGAAAAAAAAAACCACAAAAAATCAAAATACCACAGTCCTTCCCCAGTGCCTACATTGAATCAGATGGAAATTCCCTCCAAAAAGGCAGGCACCATCAGGCAGAGGAAACTGCAACCATGTCAACATAGTACTTGCCTGTCCAGCAAAACATCCTGGGCATTTATGTGTTATACTCCATTGACTCCCAGGATTTTGATAAATTACACTCTGCTCTAAGATGAAGACATAGGGTTACTAAAGGAGGACTACTTAGAGACATAAAGGGCTCAAGGAAAATTAGGATGTGTCCTGTGAAATCATTACAATTACGTCATTGTTCATATGCAGACTTTTAAAGTAGGTTGCTGATTAATACAGCCTATGATTAATGTGCAATGAATAAAAATATTATCCCAACAGAAATTAGTTTATAGTCAATGTTCATTACAATTTATTATTATTATTTTAATTATTAAACTCTTTTTATTTCAACCCATCAGTTTTCTCACCATTAACCCCCATCCCATCGAGGGCAGAGTCAGCAAGCAGCTCTGTGCTGGCTGGGTTAAACCATGACAAGTGTCTGAACAGTACATTCCTAGTAATGTTAACAACAAGGTTCTATTAAATTTTATTGCTAGCAACTCAATCCTGATAACCCTGGGATCATGAATGAATGAATGAATGAATGTTGCCAAGACAGAATCTGGATTTTGTTTTTAATTATTTAAGATTATAAAACAGTAATCTGAAAAATAGGAGACATTTCTACATTTCTGTCAAAATAAAATGAAGACCTAAAATTTACAAGCTCATCTTGCAACGATCTCAAAGATCATCCTTACCATTGTAAATTATACTTACAAAGAGGAAAAAGAAAAGTAATCATCATTGGTTAGAGGGTACACAATTGTCAGGGCTGTATAAATTTGCACTGCTAATAGAGTCATTTTATCTTGATGATAAGGAGTCCCAGTACCTTAGAAGTCATGACAGACACTTCTGTCTTTCCCTGCCTTAAAGAAAAAAGGCTCAGCTACAGCCACAGCATTGCAAGAGTAACTTCACCAACATTGCATTTGCATAGTTCTGCATGGCACAAGGCGGAACTTAGACTGTGAACTATAGACAAAAGGCTAACCTGCTGAGGCTAGTGAAGTTGTGCAACACCCTCACCTCCTAGACTCAGCCAACACACATCCGACAGTCTCTCCTCTCCTGGAACTTCACATCTGCTCTGCAGAATGAGAAAACAGGCAGAAGAGGCTGGAACTCCATTCCTGTTCTCCTTTTGCATTAAGAAGGCGCTGTGTGAAACAAAAACTAGTTCCTTTAGTCAGGCAGAGCTTAACATCAATAGAAAATACATATTTTTAAAAATTTGAAAATTAACTATCCTGTCATGTACAAGTAGTATAGTTTGGACTCCCTGATCATCTTCTCAAACAGTCTTCACAGACACTAGAACATGTTTTATTGGTAAGTACTTTCTCACTTGTGGTCCAAGTTCTTAGCTATCTGGAACCAGACCTGTTCCAAAGCCCATGCAGTTGCATTTGAATAGAGCACAGGCCTCAAGGCATTAGTTCAAGGATCCACCACAGTAAAGTAATTCATCTCAATTCTAGCGGCAATACATTTTCAAAGCTAGATTTCCTACTGCTTGAAACACACAGAAAATAAAACTTAGCACACACAAAAGTTCTGTGTCAGTTAAAAATTAACTACTTTATACCTATAAGACAAAACTTAGCCCCATATTGTGAACTGTCCTACTGGAACCAAAGGATATATTCAAACAGGCATATGACAAAAATAGGATCCTAAACCATATTCACTTTCTTAAAGCAAAGGACTGTATTAGGCTAGATGTCTCACACCAGTACAGCACTGGAGAACTCTAAGGAGAGCAGTTCCATATTGGTAGTATAAACCATAATGTGCCAGCCTCATGTTGTGTCAAGGGAGGTTTAGATGAGATACTGGGAAAAATTTCTTAGCCAAAAGGTTTGACCAGCCCTATGGTGGAGTCCCCATCCCCAGAGGGATTAAAAAGCTGTGTAGATGTGGCATTTGGGTGAAACAGTTATGGTGGCCTTGGCAGTGCTGGGAGAACCATTGGATTCAACGGTCCCAGAGGGCTTTAATAAACTGATTCCATACTTCTATGATAATCTGAAACAATCGAGACACACCAAGGTTTAGACAGACACTTGGAAATGATAGGTGTTATCATATGAAAGACAAAATACTACATGGAGCCAAGGTCCTCTGATAGCTGTATGGAGCCAAAGTCCTCTAATAGCTATATAATGCTTATATCCATAAGACATTTCAACTTTATAACTAATAATTGGTTAGGTTCAAATACAATCCTGACAATAAATTAAAGTAAACACATCTATCTAAAGTACACAAACCCAGACTAACACAGCCTGTTACTTACACACGTGGTAATTTCTACCTCTGCCTAAGTAATCACTGTGATCATGGATTTCCTTTGGTTCATTTTATAAAGCTGTCATTATGCAAAGCATTAAGATGATTTTTAGCTACAAGATCTTACTAAGCATGGATCCTGTTGAATTTAACCTGATGGCAAACCTCATCAGCCTCCAATATTTCATTTCTGCCCTTCAAACACACTAATGAAACAAACCCCTTGAATAGAAAGATCACTGCTGACAGCCAGCTCGTTGGGAAGCAGAATGGCGTGGTGGGTGTTTGGAGGGCTTCTCTGTAGGGTCCTTCTTCCAAGCTCTGCTCCACACACACTGGTGCAGCAACTGCCATGCTGAGCTCTCAGCTGGGAACAGAAACTCGGGGCCTGGATATCAGAAAGCAGAGGAGCTCTTGGGAGAGCTGCAGTTCTCTTTGTTTGAAGACAGTCTCCCTCTTCTCCCAAGGAAGAAATGTTGGCTGGGATGCTGCTGGTACTGCACATGCTGCCCCATGTGACAGAGACCAGCTCTGAACAAAACAGCTGCCAAGAGGTACCAACACCTAAAGACACAGAGACTTAGGAGCTCCAAGCTGTGCCGTACCATTCATTTGCTTCTCTGATCATGATGGCTGAGATCTAAGGCTTAAACCAACTCTTTTTCCTTTTTACTATTATCTGACTGTCCAAGCAAAATCTTTTATGTTACTCTTAGGCAAGAGGAAAATATCATGCAGTCATTACACAGTAATTTTTTTAATCGAACACTTTCCAGCTTTTGCTTAAATTAGGTTAAAATATCAGTGCATCTCTTCCCTTTCTTTACTTTTTAGCTGATTTACAATCCACAGATTTCTTGTTTCTAATAGGTATTTGCTGCTTTACTGCTTTAACAATAGTTATTTTCTTTTTTCTAACTACTTTTAAATTTTTTAAGTAGCACATGGACTAATATTATAAAAATCCCAGGACTAATGTTATAAAAATGAACAACTTTTTTAGCTGAATTATTTAATGGAGACATACTTCAGATACTTGTGAGGGAGGTCTGACAACCATTATATGTACAGACATGGTTAGAATCCCCAGTGACAGATTTCCTCCTCATACTACAGAGTATGCAAGGGAAGAGAAAATATCTCGAAAATAACCAGCTGAGAACACCCCCTAGCATCAGATCTGGGCAGGCTGTTTTCCCAGGTACCTTGTCTGTCAGCACAGACTGAGTGAAGTGAAGCTGAGTTCCACAGCCTCAGCACCTGAGAGCAGCAGCAGCAAAGTTGCAATTGCAATAGATTTACCACACATTGTAACACAGCCCGTGCTACTGCACAGGAAACAACAGTAAAAAACACTGTGTATCCAGACATTATTCACATAGCTCAAGGTACTAATTTCATCATATTGCTCACAGCATTGTGCAGTAGTTAGCAACAAGAAAATCTGAAAAGATATAAAGTTCTTTATAAAAATCAGTTAAATCATACTGGAAATTTTCTTTAAAGTTTATTTTGTAGCTTGCAAAACATAATATTTTCAACACGGAATTTGAAATGGTCTCATACTAAGAACCTCTCTCCAATAAAATCACACTTCGATTAGAAGTAGAAAACTATTCATTGTACAGGTTACCTGATCTGGAGCCTTGCCTTTCACCTATGTCAAGGAATACTTCTTTTGAACATTTTGAACATTTTTGAACAGTGCCTGAAAAATTTTATGGATTCATTCTTCTGTGCCTGAATCTTACTTCCAGAGTTGATCAGACTTGAAAAACAAATACATGCCTCTGAAATTTCTTACTGGATATAAAAGATATACCTTTAACATTAGAACTCTCCAAAATGTTTAGAGACAAACCTATGATTCTTTCTCCATTTGGAGGCATTTCCCAAACGTTCACACACTACAGGGAAGAAAAAAAGCTTTTTCTTCCTGCTTTAAACAAAACAAAAAGCATTATTAGAAATTAATATTAAAACCAGCAGAGTGAATGTGTTTCTTCATAATACAAACTCCCAAAAGCAAGGTAGTCTTTCCTCACTTCTCTAAATCAATCTTAGGATATAAGCATTATGAATTAGCACAGTGTTCTGCAGTAGCAACCCAATTTGCCCAGTCCAATGTTCTAATACTGTCATTATTACTACAAGGGGAAATCTTGTTCCTTCACACAGAATAGATTTCACTTGCAGATGAGTTACAGAAGGGTGGTTTTCATAACACACTTGAAATTTGCTTATATGTAACAGTCAAAACAGTTTATAAGAAATATGTAAAGTTATGAAAAGCCCTTTTTTACCTTCAGCATATGATCCTGAAACAAAATAAAAAGTCTGGAGTGCCAGTCTGCTGGCTCACAAGAGGACATCCGTGGAAGAAAGGTGCCCTTTAAATCCTGCCAAATATATTCACACCTGAACTTTTACTTTGTGGGAAAACTGTTACTCTAGTCCTGAGCTCCAGGACACAGTTCCCTGGGCTGCTGCTGCTCTGCTGTACTGGGCGCCTCTCAAAACCTTTTGCTGCTTGAGATGGCACACAAGAAGGCAGCACAGCCAGCATGCCCTGCCTACTGATAAGGTGTTTGACAAAAAGATGTGGTCTAGTAAGTCCTGAGGCTGAGGAAGGCCTGTGACTTTCCTCATGTTGAGGAGGAGTTTTAATGATCTGTTGTCAAGAATTGGACATCCCAACTGTTCCTACATCTGTACTCTAAAAGCAGTGATGTTCACTCCACTTTTAAAATGTGCCTCTGCACACAATGATCTGCTCCAGCCTCCAAAATCTACCTCATTTCTTTGACATGATCTAGGCATGACTAACTTCTCCTGGCCAACAACAAACTTCAGCAGCCAGCTAAATCCATCCCAATGAAAGGAATTCCCTCTCTCTGCAGCAAGGCTGACACAGTTATCCTCACACCTGCTGGAAATTAGTGTCAGTTCTGAGGTGCCTTTGCAGGTGTCACTACAAACCATGTCACGACAGATCAAGCACTTCCATTCCTCTTCCAGCATATATCATCGTGACCTCAAGCTAACCCAAATTATCTTGCTAAGTCTACAAAAATCTTGTGAAGTTTTATGTCTGCTTTCAAAGATGCTATGTACCTGGATGTTTTGGTTTTAGTTCTGCTCAGCACACGAACGTTCCCTCTTTGAAAATAGCTGACTCACTTGCCCAACAGGTAGCTCATTATGTTTAAGAGTCTGTCCTCTGTTGCTCAACCTGGACACAGCTGTCATGGATGTAATTAAAAAGTTTCCTCAAGTAAAGGCTACAAGCATGGGTGTGGATGTAGCCAGGTATTTCAAAATAGTCTCTGTGAGCCATGCTGTGGACTTCTGCTTCTTTCTAAAAATACTTCTTAATAGGCAATGTGTGTGCTGCTGAAGGAATGACTAAGAACTTTTTCCTGTGAGCCCCAGATTAGATGGAATGCTCTCGCGTGTAAGAGGCAGGTGGGCAGAGTATGCTGACCTGCCTGCTGAGAAAATGCAACTCATAACTTCTAATAAAAGCCTTCCCTTTTCCTACACACTTTGCAACCCAACTATCATTATATAGCCTCACTATGAAACAGAAATGCACAAATTTTCAGGAGTATTAGGAATATTAGGAAGAGTAAGCAGGCAAAACTGAAATATCTAATCAGAAATAAATATCTAATAAAAAGTTTAAAATGCAACTCTGCTTTTCTAAGTATAGTACTTACGAGGCATACCTACACATTCAATCGTATCTACACCTTTTGAGTAGAAGCATTCCAACTGAAAAATAACTTGGGAACAAACTCTCTGTGTATCAAATGCCCTAGAATATTATGTAGAACTAAACATATTGGTCTTTATTTTTTGTAGGTTTTTTTCCTAATATTCTTACTACGTTGTAACACCCACTATGCATTTAGCAGAAATGCCTGTTATCAGGGATAATTATTGGAACAGTCAAGAAAACAGACATCACTTTTTAAAAAGCCTTTGTCTTAAAACTCCCATATTTGTTACATTTTAAAGACTAATAGAAGTTCTGAAAACACCTGTTTCCACATCGTTACAGATATGACATGAATGCACCACCACTAAGGAAGTATCATTTCTATGGTCTACCAGCACTATTCAGAAGATTTCCTGTTTTCAAGTGGAACAGGAGGAAAATACCCACTCAGTACACACCAGCAGGTTCAGCGGCAGATTTCTCACCATTTAAATCTAAAAAGCACAGTGCATTCTTAGTGACTGCTCCCAGCATAACATGGCTGAACAGGCATGGGAATTCCTCAGTGATTTCCACAGGCTCCACAAGGGAGAAGGCAGAGCAGATACGTCTGCCATCTGTCAAATCAAAGCTTCAGACAGAAAATCACCACCTGAGCTTGTCCCAAAGAGCATCATGCAAAAAGGGCACTGTTTTCAGGTAGGAAACAGAATGCTCCTGTGTGAGCAGCGCAGCACAGGGACTGAGCAGAAACAGTGAAGGAGCACAGAGCCAGGCTAAGCACAAAGTTTCTAACACCACTAATTGCAGAGGAAGATCTCTGCATGAGGGCTACAT
>NW_005054309.1:11963403-11993237 GCF_000277835.1 Geospiza fortis | reverse complement strand
GTTGCAGTTTACGCACCAAATCCTAAGGGGATTTCAACTAGTGTATTGTGATTTTCAGCATCTTGAAATTCAGGTCACTTACTCTGTTGCCTAAATAGAAATCAGAAATAGAAAAGCCCATGTCCCTCAGTGATTTTCATTTAAAGACAGACAAAAACTAAGAAAAGCCAGGAGTTTTGGCAAAATCAAAGCGCGTATGTGCTGTGTCTGGGAGAAACTGGTTCTACCTGCGAGCATAAACATGGCTCTGAAACAGCTATTCAGCCAGAGCTTCTTCTTCTCTTCAATGCTAGAGAAATGGCAGTTTTATCCCATGCCAAAGAACATATAAAAGGCTATAAAAAGCTTAGCACTTTCAAAGCTGTTGTCAAATTCACAGGGTGAGCTCTACATTGTAATTAGAGACTAATAAGTCAGTAAAAACAGCAAAATACAAAGATGAAGCTGGGAATACAGACCTCATTGTATTAAGATGACAATTCATGTGGCAAGTCAGGTAGTTTTAAGCTAGTATTGATATACATATTTCAAGAATATACAATAGCTTTACTCAAAAAAGGCTGGGGTGTGACAAGACATGAAGCCCTTGCACAAGATCATACAGTAACTACCATCGGAGGAGCCAAGGTGAATCTTGACAGGCCACTTAAGGGAAACCTGGAGTGGTATTATGACACATAGTGGTGATGATCTAAAAGAACCTACTTTGCTACAACCAGGTTGTAAAAGTATACTAAGGTTTTGGAACATATTCACCAGTTAAAAAAAATTTTAGTCTCCACTCTAGAAAGGTAGTGTTATTCCCAGCTCCTCTAAATGGTGTGAGAATTGGCTAGCAAGAAGCTGACAAACAAACAGCAATATCCTACACATTGAACTTGAAAAGAAATGCTATTAAAACAGACACTTAGTACCATATATGTAAGTTCATTCTGGAGTCCTAAAATCACTCCAGACCGCTAGAAGTCCAAGAGGGAAAACTGAAACAGAGAGACACCTCAAAAAGAGTTTGATTAAACTATTTGCACTTAATCTAACCAGGGACTTCTCTTGTCAATAACAGCTGCATGCAACCCAGCCCACCAGCGCAGCCCTCAACAGTAAACTCCCTGTATTCTTCTGAGATCCTGTTCACACTCATTCCCTGATATTGGTCCTACCATTCCTGTGGTCTTACTTGGACTGGGTCAGAGAACTAACGAGGATGAAAACTAGCTCAGCGGTGGAAATTACAAATTACAAATTTTCAAACCGCTTGTGTTCAGCCAGATCAGCCCATCTGCAAAGGGCAGTGGCACCATGCCAGCACCATGCCTGCTCCTCTGAGTGCTGGTGGAAGCTCAGGTGGACACCGCTGTGCCCCCAGCCACAAGGAGGCCCAGCTCTGCTGCCTGGGCCAGGACAGGAGCCCTGCAGGCTGGAGCAGCCAAAGCACTCCTCACTACAAAAATGTGCTTTCTGTGCTCTTGGTGAAGTATCAAAAGCACAACAAAGGGAGCAGGGGAAGCAATTGGAGACTCTTAAAAAAGTGTCAGAGAGGATGAGCCTGTATATTGTGGTGGTATCTTTTCAGATCCCTGTTTCTGTAGAACAGAGGCACCTGCTGCAATATTCCTTGCATCAGAGTGTCTCACTTGCAGAGGTGATGGTGCTGTGCGTGGGGACACGGGGGATGACCAGGAGACAGCTGGGGAGGCAGAGCCATGGCCATGGGGAAGTGGCATCAGAAGGCACCACATCTCGGGGGTGCAATTGATCTCTGGCCATGGTGACAGGAGGAGATGATGCAAAAGACAGCTTAAGGGACAGACAGGAAAAACAGAAAGTGTGAATTATAAGGTTTGCCACAGTCCCTTGACCTCAGGCCAGCTTCAAATGCTCAGCATATTTTTCACGATGAAATACAGATAACTAACTAGAATGATCACTTTAAAAAAAAATCTAAATTATTTCTAATTTCTTGCTAATCACTGTAAGACCAGAATTAGGCTCTTGGAATCTGAATGTTTGCACTGTTACGATCCATGGCCGCCCTTACATAAAGATAAACACAGCAGAAGCACTGCACTTTTGAGGTCATACAGTACACTTCATCCCAGATCCCTGGTATAAATGCAGGAGATCCATTATCTGTCAAAACAATATGGGAGTGGTCTGAAAGGAACAGGGTACAGCCTGGTACCGTACCATTAAATATTAACACAAGTGATAACTAATCTACTCAAGGTGAGTCAACTCTGACCACAGTTTTAACCATTTACCAAAAAAAAGAAAGTTTAATAAATCAAGACTAAGCACATAAATTGTCGTAAAACATGCTACATTATAGTTTTGCGAGAAAACATATATGGGAAAAAGATCCAAATTTTATTTTGCTGCTTGAAAAAAAAATAAAAAGAAAAAATTTTGTAACCAACCCTGAGTTTGCTGTTCTAACAATTCCACAAAACCCAGTGTTTTGCATTCAAACTGGATTACTTTTGTGCCTTTAGAAAACAAAATAAACTATTAACCCCTACATGATAAATCTCAAAAATAAACTGCATTCTGGTAAATGTTTCTCTGGGTTTTCCAACTACACAGGAGACAACATCAAATTTGATGCAGGAGCATCAAACTGAAACAGAGGCAAGAGGTTATTTTCCAGAATAGACTAATAGTTACCTGGCTCTATCACACTCCTAAACACATTAAAAATTCAAGAGAGAAAGCAAGAGAGAGAGAGGGAGAGAGAGAGAAGGAGAGAGACCATTTCATTATGCTTCCCGCAGCTGAGATCCTGTATGAGCTTTTAGCCTGGATGAGCCTGCATTATCAACAGGCTCACTCTCAATTACCTGTTTATTTTTTGCTGACATTTGATTCTCATCAAACTGCAACATTGCATTTCCTACACAACAATCTGTTTGTGACATGGAAATTTATTGTAGTTGCCCACTTACAACTGCACAGAAAGGTCTATCTTCCTCTCTGCTCAGCCTTATTAACACAAAGTTCTCCATGAAGCAGAAAGAGTTGCATGGAAATAAAACCAATTTAACAAAAGCTGCTGAAAGACCCTCATTTATTAAGCTATTATGGTAAAGCAATTTTTCCTCTCAATAAGAGTAGCTGGTATTATCTCAGTGACGGGACAAGAAAAACCTGTTGTTCTCTTCTGTAGATTCCCTGCTTTAAGGAAAAAGGTTTCAGTAGACAGTCTTGCACCACTCATGGTAGAGTTTAAACTGAAGTGGTGGAAAGGAATTAATTATTTGTGTCAACTTTGAAAACCCAAGTGAAGGTTACCAAATATAACTTGTTCCTGACAATAAAGGTTTTTTACTTGTTTTGAAACAAAAAGATCTGATTTAAAATACCACTTGTTTCAAGTTTGTTTCCACTTCTGAAATCAAGACTGTCAAATTCTTTTGGAAACACATATCATGCCTGTCTTCACTATGTTTACAAAATGAAATGGTCCATGTAAGTCTCAGAAAAGAAAAGAAACTTTAAACTATAGAGTATAATAAAAAACACATCTGTGAAGTAGTTAAGACATTCCAACTCTGTGTACGACATACTACACCTAAAAACCATATGGGCTTTCAATGAGGGAGTAACAGCTAATTTGGTTTCAAACTGGGACAAACTTGGTCTGGAAAAAAAAAATAGGAAAGTGTAATCAAATGAAGGGAGAGCTAGAATGTCCTTTTGTTTAGTAACAACACAACAACAGAACCCGAAAAAGATACTGCATAGTGACAATGACAAGAATTATGCTGTAACAAGGGACAGGGCATGCCCAGAGGTAAGATTTCCATTGCTAAGGTTCATTTGAAGCTTAATGTGGATACTGTAACCAGCAATATAACTCTACTCCTAGCCTAGCAAATTTAATAGCAACTAATCCATAATCACCATGCACAAGCAGTGCCTAATACAAAACATTTGCCTTAGACCATCTGGATGTCTATTTACAGAGCAACCACTTTGTTGCTGTACCTGCTGTAGATTTCATGATTGCAAAGGGATGTAGTGGAGAGTGAGGGAGCAGCATGGAACATGCATCCCCACTCCTGTGAATTCTCCAGACACAGGGACAGGGCAAGCTTCTCAAAGCTGCAACAGCACAGAAAGAACTGAAGGGGCAAAGATGCTGGGAGAAGGTGTAGAAGTTGTCCCATCTTCCCTCTAAAACTCTAATTAAGAAATCCAAGCTAAAAAAAAAGCACTAATGGTCTGATAACAGGAATAGCATATCATGTCTTTGCTCTGTGGGCTTTTCTTTGGAGAGTTGTCTTTGGGGCTGTCAGTAGACAGCATACAATTCACGAAACCCCCAAGTTTTCACACATTTTCAACCAGTTCATAAAAAGAACACAAACTTCCACAAAATTTGTTGGAAATGAGACTTAACGTTGCATAGTCTGTCTCAGTTTTTAAATTTATTTGTTAACTGAGAAATCAATGAATTACTACAATGGTGCAAAAGCAAATGCTCAGCCTCAGATCTCCACTACTGCAGTGACTACTGCAGGCAAGACCACAAACATGTAGTCTCACATTATCCTCCACGAGCCTATGGAGCCTATTGCTGATAACCAGGAACTCCAAGGTCAAGCCACCAGCAACTTGACCATATTGGGTAAAATAATAGCATTTAAATTGTGGATGAAGAAGGATTTGGGCAAGACAATTCCTCATTTCTTCTACAGCAAGGCTTCCCACAGAAGTTTGAGGGAGCCATGGATACATCCAAGGTATACAACTAGGTTCTTAATGTATTAAGTAAAAACTAAATGTTTTATTTATTTTGGAAAAATGAAGAAAAAGTCACAGCTGTGAGTTCTAGGCATTCCACAGATAAAAACCCAACCAGCTGCTTCCTCTAGAATTTCTTGATTCTTGCTATCAGAGGAGAGTAGCATAGAAAAACATACTATTCTGTCTTGAAAATCTTTCTGTAATAGAATTACAGCATGAGGATAACAAAGAAAAAACTGAAGAGGAAATAAATTGTAAACCTGGACTATGACCCCACTCTTAACAAATGTCCGGGTGAAATCAGCACAGGAGGTGGACTAGCCAGCTGGAGGCATGTTTGTAGTTATGAGTAAGATAAATATGAGGTATTACACATCCCAGTCTCTCATCAGGTGGATTAAAGAGAATGGTGTATATAACATTCTTACTGTCAATCAAAAGCTGTACAGAATTGCATCTAAGTACATGAGACATACAGCTTGGAATGACCTACAGCAAGCCTTAGATTTGAATACACTCAAAACTGTAACAGTCTTTCAGATTTGACCCAAAATGAAAACAGTTCTACTTCCACAGAAAAGATAGCCTTCCTTCCTTTTGTTCTTCATTCTGCCTCCCTACACAAGCCTTAAGGCAGACATATCCCTTACAGAATTCTGGAGAAGCAAGAGAGCAAAGAGCTAATTAGCCACAATCATGCCATTTTCATGGAGCATGTGAGCAATTCAGCTGGACAACACAAGTGGAGAACATGAAACAAAGCAACAAGGATGAAACTTGACAGAGAGACTGGGTTTGAAGGATGTGGAGCTCACATCTCCTCATTACCACAGGAACCAGCATATGGGAAAGCTGTTCATCAACACAAACAAGCTGTAGAAAGAAAGAGTTGGTTCTCTTCTACTCCCATCTCCTCCAAGACTAGAAAGAAAGATGAGAGGTAAGTATTCTTACCTCTCATCAGAGGGTGAAAGCAAAGCAACTCCATGAAAGTTTGCGGCATTATTCCTGTTTTGCATTTGGGGCCACATAAGGCTCCTAGCTATGGTGAGTTAATGAATTCATGAAAGGATTTTCATCTCAATTACATTGGTATCTAGCAAGGGGTAAGAATGCACAGGCTTTATCTCTGGCACCTACCTTCCCTTAAGGCTATGCGTGCACTTGATGTTTGCACCTCAGTAAAGACAGAAGCAATCTCCACCTGCACCAGCACTGATGGTTTGGAAACAAGGAAGGCAGCAACCACAGCCACAGTAGCCACAGCAGCACTCCTGGCATTCTATCGGGTATTTGCACCAGAAAGGCGGTAAAACCCTGGGCTGTCTGTAAAAGCCCTTGAAAGGAGAGTGGGAGAACAAAGCCAGCTGAATGGCTTTTGTCACACACTATAAGAATCTGAGTGCTTATAAAAGCAAAGAAGGAAATTCCAGGTCTAGGCATGTGATGTGAAAACTTAAAGATGTTAGTTGTTGCAAAAGACAAAGACATAGGATAATTTCAAAATATAGACATAAAAAGCCTGTCAAAACTATCAATACAAGAATTAAAATCTGCCCTCCCTGAATATGATGGGAACTATGTGTTTCAAGTTGTAGCAAAGATTTCACTCAAGCAACAGTAATTTCAGTTTCTCATATTTTCAAAGATTTAGAGTCCTTGTACAAATATTTCTTACAACTGAAATTTTCTTGTGAAATATCAAGTATGCTGACTGCTAGAAAATGAAACTAGAAGTAGACCAAAGCAGGAAAAGCACTGGGTTTTTGTGAGGATAATACACATGGAGACACACTGTATATTGCTGCACTCTTCAGAAACACACTGAGTAAGTATGAGCACTGGGCTCTGAAGACATATAAGTGACAAATAGTCACTTTGATACAGAAAACCAAGCCCAGTGATAGCATCCTGTGACACTTCCCTGCAAAGCAGGGAAAGAATAAATGCATCTGGAAAAACAGGAGGCAGATTCATCCGTTTCTAAAATTTGAAGCAACTGGTATAATTTCCCAGGTATCTGCTGCTTGTTTGCTTGCTTTTGTAAAGTCAAGAGGAAGAAGAAAAACTAAATTACAGCAAGAGGATAATGGTACCTGATGGACAGTTGTGCACTTCAGCAGGCATAGTGACAAGAAGAAAATATAACTGCAAATGCTGTATAACCACTGTAAATAATAATTTTTGTGACTTGTCAAAAACTTGTAACAAGACAATAAAGAGCACACAGCCCCACAGGGAAATAAATAACAGGTAACCCTAAAGGAAACCCTAAAGGAAACAAAGGAAATTCCTTTGTTCTCTCATTTTTGAAAATACTTTAGGTGGAATTTTTGTCCTCATTGTTAAAAGAACTTCAGTGGTGCTTAGATGGTCCCCTGCAATTCTGAAGTTCCTTTGTTTTCTCTTACAGACATTATGGATTACAAAAAAGGCAATTTCATTAATACATAACAACACACTTTTCATACAAATGAACAAAAATAAATATCACAAGATTCAAGACATGTAACAGTAGAAAAAGAGAGGTATTACATACATATAGTTATGTAATTTTTGCTTACTTTAAAGTAATATAAATTAGAGAAGCATCAGAGATTGCTTAGAGCCCACATGCCCATTTGCTACTGGCTGACAGTTACTTTTGGACTCATGTTCAGAGTATGCCTCCAGGAGAATGAAGGAATGGAATTTTATTAAAACCCTTACAGAACACACTCCATGTCAGAAAGGGCATTTGTGGGAAGGCTGGTGAATGAGCAGTGGGGACATGTAAAACAGAACATGACTATGGAACAGCAAAGTATAAAGTTGAGTTACAGTAGAGCTGAATGCAGTAGTTCTAATGTCTGAATGCAGTAGTTCTAATGTGCCTTCCAGCCCACTTCTAGACACTCGTCATCAGCATACTTGGCTTTTCTGTATTCACGGTGATGCAATGTCCATGTGTCACTGAGGACACCACCCAGTCCAAGCTACGTTTTCCATAAGCTCTGAGCTTTGACAAAGGTCAAAAAGATATGAGGGAAATACTGTGTACATCAACAGTCTGTCCTCACAGCTTGGGAGAGTCCAGCAGCTGGGGCTGGGACAGAAAAACCTGTTGTGAGGAAACCCACGAGACTTAGCTTTTCCTTAGACATCTTCCCCTCTCTGCTCTCAGGTGCCTCACATACAACCAGCCCCCAGTCTGACAGAGGAGCCTAGGAATAGGAAAGAGAATTAATTTCTCCCATGCCGAAGCTGTGTATATGGGTGCAATGGTGGCTTTTACTTTTGTACATACATAGCCCCATTTTCAGCTTCTCACTGACATGCATTGCATATCCATGCATTTCACGGGGAAGGAGTGCCTGAATCTCCAGCAAGAGGAGCAGGGTCTGCCTCCTCAGTACCTCCCACTGGATGTACCCCTTTACTACACAGCTGTCAGAGCTGGAGGGCTTTTTAGAGGCCTCCAAAGAACAGCTTGTGCTAATGCGATCCTTCACTGCAATGAAGATTTGGGTCACATGAAAGGATACATTTTTCAGCTCATTCTCCTTTGCACTCTCTTGAAATAAAGAAATTTGGTACACAGTTTACCAGCATCTCTCCAGCCCTCAACGGAACTGCACAACACCAAGCATGCATTGTGTTACATGTGTTAAGAGCAATTTGATGCAGGAACATCCTACAGTATATCTTGCTTGACATCTATGTGTCATCATATATATTTTGTAAATTATTAAATATGTATATGTGTAAATGCGTACACACAAGTTTACTAGCAACAGCAGAGGCTTGAGCAGACCTGTTTTCTACTAGGCTAGTGTAAATCCCATCCTACCTATAAATTTGTACCATCCCACTTCCTCCTGGCTCAATTTAAGGGAGGGTCAGTACTTGTCACAAGCTTATCAAGCTCCAGGTATCAGAAATACATTTAGAATATGGAAGCAGACACACAAATCACAAGAGCAAGGACTTATGACCTCAGGTCATAACTGTCTAATGAGTTCGGTAATTGACACAAAAAACTGATCAAGACAAACCTATCTACAATTCCAAATTACTAGATACATCAAAATACAAAATTTGAAAGGTATCAGCACTGCTTACATCCTCCTGAAACTATCAAAACTGAGTGGCCTGATATTCCTATAATTTTCCACAGGAAAATTTGTCATTTCACTTTTCTACACAGCATGGACTTTGTATGACTCAGAAGATGAAGAGTGAAGGAAACACCTTCCCCAAGTACACCAGAAAGGAGTGCCTTCCATTATGATACTACAGTTTCTATATACATGCTGCTCAAGAGGACAGGATGACGCAACATTCAAAGACCGGTTCCACCACAGTTACCAGAGTCCCCAAGATGAAGCATTTATTGCAGGACTAGAATTCTGGCTAATGTTTGACATTGGGTCACTCCTCCCAAATAGATGGCCAGAGCTGGAAAACATGGGTGGGAATGGAAGGGAAGAGCCACTTTCAGAGCAGCTGAGTGTGCAAGCCAGTCAGTTTTTCCCTGAGGAAAATGCTTGACTCAATCTGAGTGCTGCTTTCCAGCTCAGGTTGGATGCCACTTCCCTGCTAAAAATAATGTGCAGCTTAACTCCTCACATAAAAGCTGGCAATAGTTTAAAAACTCCATGCATAAATGAGTATAGTTGAACAGAGGGGTCTGGCTAGACTTCAGTGGCATGGCAATGTTAGTGAGTGGAGGAAGGAAAAGTGCAGGAGTGCTGTGAACACCTGGCAACAATCTGATGGAAGCATCTGCCTTTGAACCACTTGCTGTGAAATAGGATGGCAGGGTGCTGGATGCAATAAAACTTAAAACTTTTCCTCTACTGCAAAGCCATGATTTACTGGCTGAAAAAAAAAAAAAACCACATTGTAGTCAGATAGAGAAGGGGAGAAAGCCAACTAAGACTTATATTCCAGCTACAGGAAACATTTTCCCAGTGCCTGTTACAAAGCCACTGTAAGTGGGAGACAAATTACAGATGTTTTCTACCAAATGGGAATGTTGTGAAAGCCTCTTTAATGTATCAGGTGACATATGGAGAGTTTTCAGGTTCTGAATCTTTGACACAGAATCAATTACTGGCTGTTGAAAGCCATGAAAACTGCTTACACTGGCCCAACTGACATCCTATTGACTACTGCATGTAGACTGTGCTCTCTTCTCAGGACCTTTTTTCTTTGCTTGCTCTTTGATTGCATAATAGCCTACTTCCTGAGATGAAAAGTTCAAAATAAAATCTATGGAAAATACTGCCAGGTTTTTGTTCATCTTCATCATATAACTTAATATTTGGTGAAGAGGGCTCTTAAATATTAGAGCATTTCTAATTCAGTTTTTCCTGCAGTCTTCCATCATGTAGAGTATGAAATTACAAAATAAATATAAAATCAATCTTTTAATCCCAAAAATAGAGAAGAAATGCATGCCCTGAGGTAAAGTCCAACTACCTAACTTCAATAAATAAGTGCTTCTCATCTTGCTGCAACCCAAGAACTTTCTTGGGTTTGTGGATGTGTATCTTTATTGGTCTAAAATGGCTCATTTTTGTATTAGCTAGTTTCTCTACTGTTCCAATTACAGAACTGTCTCACAACATGTAAAAACTTGGACTATGAATATGTTATTCATATCAACTGACTCATTATGCAGTTTTTGTCAGTCCTTGCAAAATAAGTGTTTTCTAGTATGAAGAAAGATCATGTGTTGTAAAAATGATGATCCAGAACTAAGACACGTATCAACCCATGACCTGAGCCCAGATTATGAAATGTGTCAGCCACCTTAGTAAAATATTAACAGATTTTGTGGGTTGTCATAGTAAAATGAGAGGCTGCCCTGAACGTAATTTCATTTACGGACGTTCAGAAAATTGACATCACAGCTGCAAGGACATATAAAAAGCCAGTACAGTGTATTTTCAAGTGACTGCAGGAACACTGACAGGAGCATTCTACAGGCTCAACTCCTCTAACAGCACAACAGAAACTGGATTTTGCAAAGTACACCCAGAAGCTTCTTTTTATAAATCAGTTCTGAGAACATCTGAGAGATTTTATCTTAAACTGTGTTTACAATTCCTTTAAAGAAGCATGTGCACGGGAGGCTGTGCCAAGTGCCTGGGAAGTACTCTCATCCCCCTGGCTGTGCTCTGCACCCTTGCTAACATTTTGTTGTTTTTCCCTGGAGGAAAAGTTGAAGAGAGTGCACACATTACAGATGAAGTTTGGTACTTTGGAGGGATCTTGGGATCGGGTGTATTGGTAAGTGTCTAAATTCACACATTTATACCTTCCCCCCACCCACAGCCATGACTTGTATTGTTGAATTTTCTCAGGACTGCAAATTCCTCTTGGATAAATAAATAAGTTACAAGCCATCCAAAGGTTTGGCAATAAGTAACTTAAACTAATGATAAGAAAAAAACCCAAACCCATAGAATTACTATATTTAAAGAAGATGTAATTTGAATTCATCCCAGTTCAAACTATATTTATATTATTCATAGATGATCTTCCCTGCCTTGGTATTTTTGGGCCTTCAGAATAATGATTGCTGTGGATGCTGTGGTAATCGGAGCTGTGGAAAGAGGTTTGCGGTAAGTGAAAGGAAACATGGCAGAAAAAGTAAAAGCTGAATTGTTACTGATATATGTATTTTCCTCTCACAGTCATTGCGAGTCTAGATAGAGGCTGTCTTGAGTGTAGGACAAGCAGCCCTGCCATTTGTTTGAGTGCTGGGAAGTAGAAATAGCAGGCTGTAAAAATTGTGTTATGCCTCTGATGTTTTACCACAGGTACTACAACAGTATGGCCTCATTGGTTTTTGCTATCAGGATAACAAAATGATATCAAGATACTTATAGTTACTATCACAATTAAAATTTATCGCTGAAAGATCTACATTTTGTTTTGCAGAGTACAACAGTCCTCTCCTTAACCATTTTTTGTTGGCAGTTTTTAAAATCACTCTGGCAGTTAGACACTACATTCCCAACTCAGTGCAGGCCCACAAAATGAGATGTGTCTCATTAGATTCACAGGAAGATTTTCAGGAAGGAATAGACCTTGGGACATCACCTAATCCAACCTCCTACTTTAAGCAGTGTGGGTGAGGCTCCACTTTGAATTAATAGCTAGCTTACTTTCACACTAGAAAAGTTTCCAAAGACTACTTTCAGACACTAGTAAATACCTCAAGCATTTTAGTTTAAAAATTAAACCAGAAAAAAAAGTATTTCTAGTAGTAAAATATGTCTTTTTGAAATAAATTATCCTGATCCAGCAGATCAGTACAGTTTTTAAATAAAGGAACAGATTTTCCACTGAGAATTAAAAAAAGAGAGAAAAATAAATAGGAAAAGATTCATGCCTATGAGGTTGACTGAAGAGCTCTCCCTAAAGTCTCTCTTTGATGCTGTCTTCATGCAATACCAACAAAACAGGTTGAACCTTGAGAAGGAGGAAATGGAGCCATCTGTTTTTCTTTACAACACTGCATGATCCATTTTCTGCAAGCAGTGAAGAGAAGCTGGTTGAGTTTTGCAGAGCACATACCACTCCACAAGCAGCCAAGCACTGTGGTGCTGCTGCCGCTTAGCTGGGAGTGACGAGGGCCTCCCTCCCGCGGTGACCAGGGCCTCCCGCGGTGACCAGGGCCACACGCGGTGACCAGGGCCACACGCGGTGACCAGGGCCTCCCTCCTGTGGTGACCAGGGCCTCCCGCAGTGACCAGGGCCTCCCTCCCGCAGTGACCAGGGCCACACACAGTGACCAGGGCCGGCACTAGCTGCGTGTGAGCCAACCTGCAGGTGTGTGGTTCTGCCTGCAAACCAGCCTGCCTTCTCTGCTGACAGCATGCTAGAGTGCAGCTGACTGGCAGTATTGATACAGTCAAGAGTGCCAAGTACACTCTACTCCAAGAGTCCTATGGACCTTATCAGCATCAGCATGTCTGAGAACCAAATTTGGTATTTTAGCTGAAATCCATTATTATGATGTCTACTACAAAAGCATAATTTTTAAGTTAGCCCTGACAGATATATCAACATAAAAATGCATGCCAGGACTCAAGATAAGACTCTTCCAATGAGATCTGAACAAAAAATCACATTGTACTTGATGATATTAGAGGTCATTTCTAACCCAAATAATTCTGTGACATGAAAGTATTGGGTTTTTTTCTTCACCTGTATCACTTTATTCCAATGAAGTACATAACCTTAACCTACAAATTGTTATGGCTACGAGTATTTCAGAATTCAAGCAGGGCATTAGTTCTTGTATGATTTTACTTACATATTAGTATATATAGAAAATTCTGTAATAGAAACCAGAAAAATAAAGACATACTTTCCCATCCATTCCAATTGTAATAATAGAGCTTACACCTGTGAGGAGATAAAGTATACTAATATGAAACCTAAAGGGAGACTTGGGAAGGAAAACTATAATTATTTGGTCCAAATATTACCAAGATACCAAAGCTAACTTGTAAAGGATACTGAAGATTTTTTTAATGCCTGGAGTGGTCCAAGACTTTAGCCTTGCTTACAGTGTCCTGAGATGAACAGGGGAGCAGGAGGCCCCAGAGGAGAGCAGTGCCATCTGCTGCCAGTCCCTGCCTTCTCCTCCTCAGGCACACAGGGCCAGTGCTGCTAAAGCTTTAAAATACCAATACAAGTATGCATGACACATTTTCTATGCAATGAAAACTAATAGACTTCAGCTGTTCAGGTGTTGACTATTTGACTCTTAACAGCTGAATTTAAGGAACATTTCAGGGAACAGCTGAATTTAGGGAACCAAAATAACATTATTTTTCTCTTCATCAGATGTTTTCTTCTATAATATTTGCTGCCGTTGGAGTTCTGGGAGCTGGATACTGCTTTATTTTGTCAGCAGTAGCCCTAAACAAAGGCCCTAAATGTCAAAGTCAAGGAGGTTGGACCTACCCTTTTGAGGCTGGGTAAGACAAGGCAATCAGAAAAAAAAGATATACATGTTTTAAGTTTGTGAGATGATTCAAATTCCAAATCCATTGTATAAAAATGAGAATGATATTACTTGTCTAAATTATACGAGCTCTTACAAGTGTTTGCAGCACACAGCAAGACTTCATAAGGTTCAAGAGCATGGATGTAAAGAAAAGCAAGTACAATAACAACAACTGAGTTTCAAAGGGGCCTATAAAGAGAAATGCACAGCCTCTTCCTAGGTTATTCTTGGTATGATAAGCCACATATGGGGATAAATTCCACTTTGATGAATAGCAATGACACATTGAGACATCTCTCAGAGTCTTGAAGGAATTGACTGATGTAATTGCTAAGCCACTCTCCATATTTGAAAAGTCCTGGCAGTCAGGTAGAGCCCCAGGTGTCTGGAAAAGAGGAAACAATACACCCATTCTTTTAAAAGGGTAGAAAGGAGGACCCTGGGAGCCATCAACCTGTCAGTCTCCCCTCTGTGCCTGAGAAGATCATGGAGCAGTTCCTCCTAGAAGGTCTGATGATGCACATGGAGGATAGGGAAGTGATTTGGGTCAAGCAGAATGTCTTCACCAAAGGCAAGCCCTGCCTGACCAACCCAGGGGCCTTCTATGATGGGGTGACTCCATCAGTGGATAATGGAAGAACAACAGAAGTCATTTATCAGGACACAGTCCCCCACAATATCCTGCTCCCTAAATTGGAGAGAGATGGATTTGATAGGTGAACTGTTAGATGGAGAAGAAAGTGTTTGGATGGTCGCATCCAGAGGGTGGTGGTCAGTGGCTCAGGATCCTTGGGCATCAGTGACAAGAGGTGTCCCTAAGGGACTGGTGTTATTTCATATTTTCATTAATGTCACAGATGAAGGAGGCTACCAATGATGATCAGAGGGATGGAACAACTCTTCTAGGAAGAAAGGCTGTGAGAATTGGGATTCTTCAGCCTGGAGAAGAGAAGCTTCAGGGTGATTGTGGCTTTCCAGTAGCTGATGGGAGCCTACAAGAAAGATGGAGAGGGACTTTTTATAAGAGCATGTAATGACAGGACAAGAAAATGGCTTTAAACTAAGAGTAGGTTTAGATCAATTACTAGGAAAAAAATTCTTCTCTATGAGGGTGGTGAGGCACTGGCACAGGCTGCCCAGAGAAGTTGTGGATGGCCCATCCCTGGCAGTGTTTGAGGCCAGGTCGGGCAGGGTGTGGAACCACCTAGGATGGTGGAAGGGGTCCCTGACCATGGCAGGGGGATTGGAATGAGATGATCTTTCAGACCCCTTCCAACCCAAACCATTCTGTGATTCTGTGATTATATTGAAATTTAATGGTATTCAAATACTTACTACTAATAACATAACATAACATAACATAACATAACATAACATAATATAATATTCATAAATATAATCTATGTATAATTTTATTTTGGCTATGGCATTTCAAAGCTGCTTGCTCCTCATGCTCTGCAACTCAAAGATGTTCACTTTCATGTATATTTATCACTTAATCCCAGCTATCCCACTGCTCAGACTGAAGTCAAGACAAGTTCAACAAACAACAGGGCACAATGTGCTACTGAGGAGAGCAGGTGTGATCAGAACAGAATGGCAAGGGCTGCAGTAAACTCTCCATTACCTCAGAGCCTTTAATGTAGTCTGCCTCAGTCAAGAGTGACCTGGTAGCATTTCTTACATAATATACCAAAAAAAAAAAAAATTTAATTTGAAAAAAAAAAAAAAAAAAAAAACCAAAAAAAAAAAAAAAAAAAAAAAAAAAAAAAAAGAAAATAAAAGAAAATAAAAAAAAAAGAAAACTAGAAGTGTACAGGTAGAGGATTATTTGTTCATGGGCCAGTGAGGGCCAGAAACCAACTCCCTTGGTCTCATTCTGAGTCTTTGGAAATATGCTCTGTTTCATACATAGTTTTGATTGCAGTCCAGAAATCACGTGACAAGAACACAAACAAGTCAGCACTAAGAATATGCAGATGAAATATAGCCAGTGGTTAAGCAGTTTACAATTAAATCAAAATGTGAAGGTAAAAATTATGGAAGTTATTACCTTTACTTTAGATGAGGCATCTAGAACAGCAAAAGCTGTTATTTTCAGCTCAGTGGACAAGAGGTGACATGCATAATTTCATGATTTGTTTTGATAATTCAGTTATTTTGATTACAATGTACTCCCTTGTTTTCAACTCTACTTTGAGATACTGGATTACATGCCCTGATCCCAGTCTCCCACCCACCCCCATACACAAAATAATGCTGTAATCAAGTAAAAGCAGCAAAAATGCCCCTGACAAAACACTGTAACAGATAGAACCCATTTGGCACATGCTTGGCTAAGATCTTTTCTTCCCAAAACACTAAAAATGGTTAAATTGTATCAAACACATACTTGTCTCAAATTGCTCCCTTCTGATGTCTTGTTTTTTCCAAATCACTTGCTTCAACTTATCTAGAAACTAAACTGAAGTCAATTTCTAGACAAGTAGCACCAGTGTGACAATGGAAATTCACCGAAGTGAGCAGAACCTTGGCCATGTCGCAGCAGTGACAGCCTCTCAGTGGTGAGAGACTCCTTTATGAGTTAATATAGTCTTCTTCCTAACTGTTTTGTTCTCATGTAGGGATTACCTTGCTGATCACGCACTGTGGGAAAAGTGTACATCACCTGATAATATTGTTCCATGGCACCTGACCCTCTTCTCCTTGCTGCTGGTGATGAGTGGGATCCAGGGAGTGCTCTGTGGCATTCAGGCGGTGAACGGCCTCTTTGGAACCATCTGTGGGGACTGCAAATGCTGCGGATGTTGTGGGGTGAGCAACTGATGGCTCTCCTTTGTTATTTTGTGTACTGATGAGTTACGTACACACCTCTAGCTGACAGTCAGAAAAACTAAACTGCCCTTCCTCCAGCTCCATGATCATATTTTCTAACATACTGCCAAAACCATACATTGTTGCCATTAGGAAATAATAAAAGCCTTTGAGAGTCACAGCAATAGCAGCCAGGAACTTACCTCCATGTTTTTATTCTTCCAGGGAGAAGGAACTGTCTAATGAATAGGAATATTGCAGACAACTCTCCTCATCCTGGGAGAGTCCCTTCTGCAACTACTCCACAAAGCCGCCCTCAGATGCACTGGCTCTGGCTGAAAATGAAGGGCTCCTCCTCCCACCAGTGTTATGAAGCCCTGACTCCCTTTCCAGCCTTCCTGAAATCTCTCATAATGGAATAAAATAAATGAAATACAACTCTCACATTTATATTTATTTTTGTAAAAGAGCTTCCATTTAAAAAGAGGGTATTCTCAGGCAAAATACAAATTTGTGTTACAATTTCTATTCAGGTCAGTTAAGTAGCTTGTAAATCCCCAAAGTTTCCAATTTACACATGAGCACAAATGCTGTTTATTAATCTTTTTGTAGAAGTTCAATTTAGCTGTATTTGGCACAATACTATGAAAGAGAGAGGAAAGACAATGAGAGCTAGCTCAAAGGCAAAAATACCTTTTAGAAAGAACTTTTAAAACTTTAAAATAAAAAGCTACTTCCCGAAGGAATCAAGGAGAAGATAGGAGGGATTGGAGACATTTGAGGGATTCAAATAAACTAATAAGCTCCTTTTAAAAAATTCTGAAACAAATTTTCACATACCAGCTTGCCAGGTTGGATGTCTCAATGCTTCTCAATATTGGCCATATCTGTTCTGTAAATTTTCCTTCTGAAATAATGATTCTGTGGTCTGTGCTTTCAGAAAATGTATGTCATGTACTATGTATTTACACTAGGAGATATCTGAAGAATCTAGAAGTACTCGAAAGCACTGGAAGCTGTTGAGCAATATGCAGAATTGTTAAACAGTTTGATATAGGTACTGAGAATTGTGTTGTACAAATGATAAATTACAAGAAAACCTCTTCAGAAACAGCTGTCTTTCCCACCTGTTCTACTGCATTGCCCAGGAACTTGAGAACACCCTTTATTTCAACACAAACACACACTACGCAACTATCTCACATCTATTCTTTCATCTGTGGTGAGCAGCTGTCCTGCACCTCATCTCACATTTGCCCTTTTTGATTTTTATGAAGCCTTTGGGAACAAGGAATGTTTCTCATCAGTGTTCAACAAGGGGATGGGTAGCTGCACTGAGTACAGCTTTGATATATCAATAAGCAGAGTACATAAATTTTTGTGGGAGATGGGATAAGAAATAACAGGCAGCAAGCTATGATACCTAAAACCATAATCAATAAGCTACTGCTTCTAAGAGACAGCCAGCTACGTGATGGCTTTCTAATACGAGCTAATATAGAACTGATACTGACACAAGGCGCACACATTTCATCGTGTGATCCAGACTGCAATCATACCTTGGCCTTCAGGCGTACTGAAAAAGGGTAAGTGAGCCAGAACCAGCAGCCCAGCTGAACCCACATTTTGGAGTGCAAACAATGATATTCCAAAATCTATTCAGTTAAACTAACATCTGAGGCTCTCCCCTAGCACTTAATTTTAAGCAAATCACACATCTGCAATCAATTCGCATCACAAATCAATTCTGCAGTAACTGGAGATTGTTCGGTGTTTTTACTCAGCAAAGCATCCAATAAAATGAAGGAGAGGGATTAACCCTAGAACCTCATAACAGAGAATTATGTAAAAAGCCAGTGTTAATTATTGAAAAGAAGGCAGAGATAAAGAGAGTGCAGCACTAGGAAGGGACAGAAAGATGGTGGTAAGAAAAAAGGCACAAACAAGGATAACTGAAAGTGTTAACAGACCTCAGGAACCCTGACCAACTTAAAGATCACACTGTGTTACAGTGTGTAGAATTATGAACATACACTAATACAGAAGTAAAAATAATAGTAGTCAAAAGAAAGAATATTAGTATTCTTTGTAAAAATCTCAGAAATATCCATGCTGGCTGAAGCTTCATTATTCACCCATTAAAACTGTCTGCTGGGTGAGCAGGGTGCTGAGGGCATGGCAACTTCAACACTGCATGGCACTGTTTTAGCTGAGAGCTATCATAAATGGATACACATTGGTTATCTAACAACTCAGATTACAACATGTGGAGTATGAGCATGTGATTTTGAGCCCGTGCACTTCAGTGGGACAAAATTGGCTAAGCCCCTGCACAGCTGAACTATATACAGTTAGTCTTTTTTGATTGTCTTCAATAAAGAGACTGCAGAGAAATGATACATTCACCACAGGACAGGGTCATCTTTCAGGGAATGATGCATTAATTGGAGACTCTTTGCAAAAGGTTCATCTCTAAAGCAGGGAAGTAACATACACAATGTTGAAAAAACATTTGCTCAGCCCAGAACAAGGGATGTTTTCTCATATCATTCCAGTCTTAAATGTTCATCACCTGTCTCCAGCTCAACTTTAGCTCCCTCTTCATGGATTGTACATCACTCATAGTATAACCAGTTGCAAGGCAAACAATGTCAAACCCTGGAGACATTCCAGCTGTCAGAGGGTGGGAAGGCTGGCTTCTTCCATTACCCTGACATGGGTGGGGTCTTTGCCCCCATATTTTAATTCAAATGTATATTGAATTGAATATACATATTGAATATGTATATACATATATTAATAATTGACTATACAATATAAAATTGAATCTTTTAATTCAAAATGCCTTTTTCACAGAATAGTATGTCCACACCTTTATTCTAAGCAGTGTTTTACAGTTCCCTGGAAACCCATATTAAAACCCTCAAACCCACCCCTCCCCTAAAGAAATTATTTTAAAAAAACAATATGCATCCAAAATCTTTTAAGTTAATTTGTATTTTTTCATGTAAAAGATCAAAGGAATAATTTTTAAAAAACCAAAACAGAGTCAAACCCAGGATACAACAGTTTGATCTGATTGCCTCTAGTACAATCTATTGCAAGGTACTAAATTTAAAAATAAATGCTCACACAAGTCATATAAAAAAATGAAAAAAGTAAATAAAATAATTAAAGAACTAGCATGTACATGGATGTATGTATTAGGAAACAAGTTTATTTGGACAACCACCCACATTTTTCTGTAATTAAAACAGAGATTTAAATCCTTCCTTTCCTCCAAATAGTATTTGTTTACAAAAAAGTCAAACCCAATCCCTTCTCAAGTTACATTCTAACAGTATTACCAGAATACAAACTGTAATTAACCATGTCCCATTACTTCTGTATCACCAAGACTTACATATGCCCCCTCAGGGATGGTCACAGCAAAACTGTCCAGCTGGCACATTGGTTGTATTTATACTACAAGTAGACAGTGTACAATTTAGTACAGTAAATGCTCAAAACCTGAAATAGTACAGCGAAATATTGTCAACAATAAATTTACTTTCATATTAAATATGCTTTGAATACTGAAAAATTCTGCCATAAGCCTGTTTAAAGCCAGAAACTTTTTTAAAGATAACTTTGAAAAATAGATTTTATTGTCATTGCACTTCATCGGATACATTATCTCTGTAACAAAAATTAAAAGCTGACAGTGTAAAGAATCACTTTTAATTTAACCAAGATTTGTTTCATGACTGAGTAAAGATCTAGCCTAAGATTCTGGCAGCTGTTTCAGCCTGAAGTGCTGCTCCACTCAGTACCTTCCTGTTTCAAATCTGCTGCTGGTTTACTATGGAAGTAACACAGAAACAGAGTTTATGATTACTTTATCCTTTTAAGGTCTTTGCACCAAGACACTCAACCACCAGAAATACTAATAAAAAAGGCATCAAGCTTGCAGCTTCACAATTCTGATAAACACCTGATGTGATTTCACTAGATAGTTGCATTAGTTTTCCCCATACACAGAACACCCTTTGGCTGACAACAATGCATGTGGCTGGGCAGGAATCAGCACCAGCTACCTCACAGAGCTGCTAGCCAACCTGCTCAGAATATCTTCTCTTATGACAGACTTACATGTTAAATGGTGCAGACATGACAGCAATGAACAAACTGCATTCTCTGAAGGTAACCTGTGGATAGGCACTACCGCCTGGATCACACCAGCACGCAGGTCCACAGCTGCTGGGGGTCATTCCAGCACCAATGGCTGTCGGCTCCTCATGCCAAATGAGCAGTGCTGGTGACATGGCCTTGAAAGTTGGCCAGAAAATCTCCAATTCTTTACAAACATCAGTCATGGTACTAAATAACAAAGCCTTAGGACCATCTGTTTTTCATTTAGGCTGACAACCTGAAGAAATCCTTAAAAGAGAGAGATTAAAACTAATTACAGTAATATTGGTCAGCCCTGCCCAGTCCCCGTTTATTGAAAAGAAGTTTATGTTATCTCAACAGTTAGCAAAACTAGCAAGAATAAAAAAAAAACCCAACTAATAACCCCCCAAAAGAATAAAAGAAACACAATGCCCATTCAGCGATTAAATTCTGTGCAGACACAACTCTGCTGTTACATCTCTTTTTCTATTAAAAAAAACCAAAATGAGAACATTTTTTAAAAGGTACTTTTTACTATGTCATAAAACCTCACAACTTTAGGTCTTTGCCTAATATCTCTGTTTTCAAAATTTCAGTGTGTGTGCTTTTTATTTTCCTTCCTGTGACACCATGTACACTTAGAAGTTCATCACAGACACAGTCATTTACTTTATTGAGTGCTTCTCTTATGTTTTTCACTGAACACCGGAGATTCATTTGCTATGCATCCCTGTCTGCAGCCATCCTTCCCAGCAAGGATCTATATTTATTACCTCACCATTCATCTTCTAAATCTACTCTGTATTCCCACCACTTCATCGCTGACCTTTTCACCTACCTTCACCCAACCAGATGGAAAAAGGTCTTTAAGGTTCAATATTCTGATGCATCAGTAAGATCTTGTTTAAGTGTTATCAGACCTGGCAAACACACATTTACACTTAGTGCTACATCTCTTCTTCTCCTTACATAGCCTGGATTAAGCTTAGAGAAAAGTTATAATGCCTTTCATAAAATTACCTATTCTTCATCAATACAAAATGCTTATATCCATTAATTATAAAAATGATAATTTCAAAACATTTAAGAATATTCAGGACTTAATTTGCATTTCAGGGGAACTGCAGACTTAATGTTCTTGATGTCTTCTCAGTCCCAAACCTCTGATAAAGAAGTTTTGTAGGATATATAGCAGGCAAAACCACACAGTACATGCCTCGTGTCCTGTGCACCAGTTATGGTAAATGAAAGACATAAAAACTAAGCAGTTTTACCAGGTGAGTCCCAATGCTGCTTTAGCAGCGCCCTGATAAAGTTCCTGGTTCTTTTTCATGTATAGAACTACATGTATTTTTACACTGTCAGTTATAAACATCACTGAAAATAGTATGAGGAAGGTTTTTCTCCCCCTATGTATGACATTAACAAGTTGTGCCACATTTTTCAGAACTGATTTTAAAAGAATATTTTTGCACTTAAGATACTTGCCACAGATTTTATATATAAAAAAAATTGTTTGTTCACATGTTAAGTTACAAAACTGTAGTGCTTAATATAATAAACTAAAAAACCTAAGAATTTTTTAAAAATGCTTTTTTATAATACATTTCTTTGTTTTTAAAAGGCAACAGTCAGTACCAGCCTGGTTTATTTTGTAACAATATTGTAGTGTAAAAATGTTGCTAAATAATTCTGGTACTTTGAGACTAGACGTAATTATCTTCTGAAAACTATACAGTAATTTACTGAAAAAAAGAAACTGCTATACTAGTGTTTGTGCATTCACAAATATATAATGGGAATTATCATGCTTGATATGGATCATATTTAACTGTATTCTATACAGAACAGTTAGTCATCAAGAACTAAAAAAGCTTTTTAAGGCTTAAGTAATTTGATTTTAAAAAAGCTTCTGATAGTATTGTCATAAACATAATAATAAAACTGTTCTCATGTCCTGATCCTTTGCACTTTTTTTGAACCAAGTGACCTAGGAGTTAGCTTTTCTGATTCACAAAGGGTCTGTAATGTCAATCAGTACCCAGGAGATCAGTCGGGGATGTGTACAAACATCAGCCACTTTCTGTCCTAAAAGTGAAGCATTTCTGCCTGGTTTGAAAAGGTAAAAAAGTACACAGATGTTTAAAGTGGTATGGGGTTTTTTTTCAGAAATATATATCCATGTATGTATTTTTATATATATATAAATGTATTTCATACTTAAATTAGTATCAATCAAATTCAGACAGATATTAAACTGACCATAAAGATGATGTAACAAAAGTCAATATGGCAGTATGTTGTATCTCTTGAGGATATTCAGATATTCTATGCCTACCCCAAGAGGAAAAAGAAATCTGAATTGCACTGTAGGCCCAACAAGCATTGCTTGATTACAGCCAGGTAAGGAAGGGTTCGTTTTTGTTAAGCACTGACTCCACGTCGTTGAGAATAGGGATCAAGTCTTCTGACTCTAGAGTCCCAAGATCAACGTTTGTCCCTGGAAGACAGTCGAGGAAATCGGGGAAACGTGTTTGTTGTGGATTTATGTTCATCGTTGTCTGTGCTAGAGTTTCTCCTAGGAAAAGTAAAGAAGAACTTTTGAAGTACCAAAGTCTTATTGTGAGTAATTGAAAACAACAGAACTACATAAAAATGTATTCCCTCTTTCCCACGAGCACTTGGGAGTACTCCTACTCCACACAAATTTTATCTCAAAATGGCATTTAGGTATAGAGTACATATCCTCCTAAGAATACATTTCACACCCTTGCTGTGATCTCAAAGGCACAAAAGGTCCTTTCCAGCAGTGCTCAAAGCATCCAGCTCTGGTCTGCCACTTGGGACGCATGACAGTTTCAAGTTTGTTTCCTGGTCTGCCCAGGAAACAGCAAAGGGCCCTCATGTACACCTCCACCCTGTTCCCTGCACCAGGGGCAATGCTGTCTGTAGGAAATAACTGAAAAAAGTGCTTTACAGCAATTTAGATCTGTAATATTACACTTTTTTCCCGCATAAATTAATAAGAACAAGCATGAAAACCTTTAATAGATAAATCTTTCATTCTCTGCATAATACTGAATTTTTAGTGACTTCAAAAGGAAGTTTAGGTGAGGAAGTGCTGAGAATTTCACTCTCTGAAAAAACCCTTGATTTCCTAGTAAATTATTTCAGTATTTTAAACACCATGAGGACACTAACATAAAATAAATATGTATCAAAATGTAAGCTAGCTAAATACATTCTGTTTGAAGGCAAATGCAACTTTGCCAATATAAGAGACTTACAAGCAAGACTGATTTCTCAGAGTTAGAAAATGTATTGATTTGTACATGTAACCCATAACAAGCTTTTTAGTCCCCCTACCATGGACAACAGTATGAAAATAGAAATTAAGGCTTGCATTTTCCAGGTTTTATTTATTCTGTTTAATATCAGTCTGAGATAAAAGAGCAGAATCTGGATCTAAGTTAAAGTTGAGAACCTTCTGGGCACTAAGCACCTTCTAGGCATTTTCTCCCACAATGTCAGTCTGTTCTCTTGATTAGGAAAGCTGCAGATTATAGTTCAGTTATGCAATTATAAAACATTACTAGCCATAATACATGGATTATACTTTAAGCTAGATCTGAGTATTCTACCTGTATCCATCTCATCTACGTTGCTGAGGAAATCTTCAGGTGTTGTTGGTATACTGTAGCATCCTAATCCCAAGCCACTGTCTGTACTCTGTTCCCTGGAGTGGTATGGCCCGCTACAAATTGAAACATGAAAAACACTCAGTAAAGATGCTCTGATAGACACAGTTCCTGAGCACAGTGTTAGAAGAGAACATAGAAATAGATACTGAGTCATTAAGCCTCATCCTGTAACTGTTGGCCACTGATCAGCCAACATAATATTTGCGTCACATCAGCCCAAACAACAAAGTAATTTAAGCGAGGTCACTCTTAAATTTTGAAATACACACATGCATATATAACTCTCTAGCTGAAATCAGTTCTGACAGTCTAAAAAGTTGCATATATTTACACTTAGGTAACATACCTATTCTACCTACTCTTCTACATACACTAACAATGGAATTAAAACCACCTGTTACAATTTATTGCTTCTTTTTAAAGATTCCTTCTTGAAGCATAAACGGAAAGATTTCAGGCCAGTCACTCAGCCATCCCCTCTGTTTACAGTAAGTAGAAAAAGAAGATGATATAGGGACTATTTTAGAGAGACACCTGTAACAGCCTAGAGAAGGCAACAGAAGCAATTGCCTAATGAAGAAGAACGAACTTGCCTGTTCAAGAAAGGATCTGATCCATTATTTGTAATAGGCCTCATGTCCTGTGTCATGGCAGGGGTGTTCACAGCTGTCTGAACTGGGACCATGTTTTCTGGGTCCATAGGAAGTTGTCTGCAAAGAGCAGCCTCCTGAAAAGACAAATAAATACCAGGGAAGGGTTATTGCAACAGCTCAGAAATACTGTAGTCTTGTAACAACATATAAGGAACACATAACATATACACTGAAGGAAAGTAATTCTGAGTGATGTCACTATGAGTATTTGTTTACTCTGATATGAAGAAAACCATGATGTAGACAGGCCGTGTCTTTCATGCCCACCTGTGCTGGCTTAAAGCACCACAGAATCTAGCTGTCAGTTCTACCATGTCTGGAAGCCAGGCCTGTAATTCAGCCACCACAAAGTACTTAACGTGTTACAAGAAAACCACTGGAACCAAGACTGTGATTCAATAATCTTTAGAATGAACACTCTGCCTAATAATAAGCATTTGCTTAATGACCTCTCTCATGTCTACTATCTGCAGGATGACAAACAAGCAATCAGAGCCAAAGGAAACTTATTTTGCAACTCTTCCTGAAAGATAAATTCTTCCAGCATTATCTCTGTGAAACACACATGACATCTAGTGGTACAGAGTTCTATACAGAGGTTGTCTGACCCCAACTGGATGTTCCAAACAAAAATCCTAAGATCTTAAAATAATAAAGCTGTATCTGTTTTTACCATGATTAACTCCACTTACTTTCTTTTAATGAAACAAGCAAAGTAAATATTTCATTTAAATCCTAGTAGAAAACTTCTCTGACTCAATCATTCGGTCTCCCCAGCACAGAAAGGATTAACAGGTCTTCAAGGCTAAAATATGATGTTTTACTATGTTTTCAGTTATTTGTTTCATTGAGGAGGAATGGTCTCGTCTCTTTGTGAATAAAGTAGCACATATTGGTGCCCATAAAAGCAATATTTCCTTTATAACAAAATTATCAATATATTCATTGATAAATTACAATTTACTTTAGATGGTGTCAGTATTTAGCAAGTGTTAAGAACAAACATTCTTAAGATTCTTAATAGCTTATGTATGCTAGGTTTTTCATTAAATTTGTCAAGTGACAATTCTAATGGTGACATTTCTACTTAGAATTTAATCCGCTGGAGTCTGCGAAAATGTACAAACTTCTTAGAAGGGGAAGGTGTTTTTTCTAGCTGTCTACAGGCAGATATTTTCAGTACTTTTTAAAAAATATAAGAATGACATCTACAGCCACATGAGATTTAGACAGGTCATCCAAAGCAAAATATCTGTAAACTGAAAAGCCTGCAGCACCATAAAGAAAAACTCCCACTATCAGTTACATAATCTAACTTCCTGTCTCTTCTTTGTTGCAAAAAACACCATATTTATTACAGAGTTACTTGATTGACTCTCCCTTGGGGAATGGCTCACCTCCCATGTCTTTATTTCAACATATTGCCTGTTGCTTGTAATATTAACTCCATGTGTACTTTTAAAATGTGGAAGAACAGACTCTTGCACACTGGAGTCAGATTTGGCTGGGGAAGCAGACAGAGTACTGGCTCCACCATACATGACATATGTTCTTCTGCTGTAGGTTGTTTGTTCAGAAGTCACATTGCAATTTTATTACTACTACAGATGTCAGATTCCTTTGCTTGTTTGACATTATTACAGCAATGGTAATGGAGAAATGGATCAACTACACAATACCCAAAGCTTTATGATACCCTACTACGTCCTGTTGTCTATTCTAAGCATGACTACAAGGTTTTTAAGAAGAATATTTGTAAATCTCCTACCCTAGGATGAAAGTCTGGCAAAAAATGGCAGAGATGTCTCGCAGCCCTGTGAGCAACAATATCAGTCTCAGCCACACCAGTGAGCTCCCAGTCTTTGAGTGTAGGAGGGTGCCTCCGCTTTGGCCAGCAGAGACCATCTCTGGCATTCAGCTAACAAAGGACCAAGTGCCTTTAGTGCTCTGCTTGGCACTATGACGCACATAAACCCAAATAAGACTTTCAAAATAAGTAACTAAACTAAAAAACCCCACAGTATTCTGATATTAAAAAGTCATGTCAAAAACTTCATGAGTGGTTATCTTCAAAACCCTTTTAAAGCTTCACAGCATTACAGTGAGTTGAATGATTCACTGCCTCAGAACACAGTTCTGATGTAAACCCTTTTTTTGCTGTATGCCTGACAAGCACAGAAATTTCTTGTCAAATTTCCTGGAACTCTTCTCAGCAGAACTGACCTGAGTTCCACCCTTAGTTGCCAAACTCTCATTTCCAGCTGGGGGAGATGAGGGAGAGCATTTTTACAGTGCATTTACATCGCTGGTAGATGCAATTCCTCTTCTGCCAGTCCTGACACTTAGCAAGAGATGTAGACATTGCCTGTGCCACCAGTAAATCACACCCTCGGCCAGTCTGTGCAGTAGGAGGAGCACAGCACAGGAGCACAGGGGCATTTTTCTCTTCAGGTTGTAGCAGGCCAGTAAAGGTCTATTCTGCTAGGACAAAACAGTGATAAATGTTCCTCTGCATGTTGCTCCACTGCTTCTTCAGCCTCTCCTAAGCCCCTGTAACCTTCTGTGGACAATTTCTGCAATAGGAGCCCTGGACCAGAAAGAAGCCTCTGAGAAGTGTTGCCTTTTTGGGAGTATTTGCAGCCTTCAAAAGTATGCACAAATACAGTGCATAATGGCCCTGGTGCACACAGAGCAGTGCTGGGGTACCTTCTCTGCAGGACCTTTCAGAAATTTCTGACTGACATTACCTCTACCAACTTCCATTTCCAAGAAGCTCTTTAGTAGCAAGCTGATTCTCTCTTTTCCTTTGGAAAGCTGGCAAAACCAAGTTAGTGTAAAAGAACATTAACTCCTTACAGAATGATAAAACTGAGTAAGGAAACCTTTAAGTAGATGCTATCCTACTGGTTTTCTGAAATGCTGCCCTTCTGGCATGTACTCAATCTAGAGTTCCAGGGTTTTAGCAACTACATGAAGAGGAGGACAAAGAAGGAAAGAAATTCCCTAAGCCAAGAGCTTCCAGAGCTATGACCTCTTCCAGGCTGGGCATGCTGCTCCACCCCAGCAGCTGCTGCCAGGAATGGCTGTGGGCAGCCAGCAGCTGCTACTGGGCTGAAAGGTTTGTGACTCTCCAAAGAATCCTTTCCCTCTCGCTCAAATGCTCTGCACCTCCTCACAGCTGCTAGCAGCAGCATACACCCTTACTCAGCATTTTTCCATTAGATAGGTTACACTAGAAAAGCAAAAACAGCAAGGGAGGGTCAGGACAGGAGTAACTGTACTTGGACACTGATGACCCAAGAGGATAATTGCACCCTCAGTTGCCAGGATTCAGGATTCTGAGGTTACTGGAAGGAAGTTCACAACATTCTGTTAGGAAGAAGAGATTTTGCATCTTGCTTTCCTCTCTAGGAGTTACACCAGTTGTAAAACTTCAGTAATGCAAAGTGATGCTGTGCTGCTTCATGCAATGTGGAGCTTCAACAAATACTACAAGAGTAGGGTGGTACTGGGCTCAGTAAGTGGAAGTCTTGACTGAGTATGGCACAGCTGCAGAGTGCTGTGAATGTATTGGTTTCAAAGTCAGCAAAGCAGCAAAACCCTCCCTCGTGTTAATGGCACAACTGTTTTGAAGCCTAATTTGCTTGTCTTGAAAAAAGAATAGAGCCAAAGAGAGTAAAAATAACTAAACATGTTGTTAGCATGATGACAATCATGACTAAGCTCGTACCAAATACCCTCACTGTCATCTCACATCCATCTCTGTCATAAGCTCTTCATGGGAAAGGAGAAGCCACACAAAAGACTTGAGACCACTGCCCATGTCAGAGACTGCCACTTTAATCTTGTGAAAGTTGCTGTTTTTAAAGGTACTTAGAACTGGAAACTGCAGCATTTGCAAGGCCAGAAATAACGATATGTTTCTTGATAAAGTGTACTTCTTTCATGCTGTTTCTGAGAGGAATGGATTATCTATTTTTTTCCACTAAGGAATCTGATTAATATGCCATACAAACACAACACCACTAGTGGACTTGACTGTAACAGGTGAAACACAATTCTTAAAACTTAGTTTTCTTAAGGCAGTATAAAGGAAATTACATATCTATTTTGTACAGAATGAGTCATTATATAGAGCTGAAACTTAAGATACAGAACAATAAGCAAAACATCCACAAATAACCAACTCTGACAAGTCTTTAGATCCGAGGTGTTCATGTAAGATGTGAATGTGATTTTATTTTAACTAATAGGCAAAGGGTGCAAATTAAGAGAGTACAGACTGGAGTCAAGGACAATTCCATATGTTCTTCCTTTATCTTCAGTGAAGTATGAACATGGTCTCCTATGCAAACCAAGTTAAACTGCACATGAATCAGTGCTGCCCTAGTTGCTTACGAACAGACACAGAACAGAATTTGGCCCTTACATGACTATTAAGAAAGGCTGGTAAGAAAGATGGCAGGTCAGTAACTTCTGACTGATGGCCACCCTGTGTTCTGTTCAGTGCTAGTTTTGAGAAAAAAAATGAAATTATCTGTTTATATTAGCTTTTTGGTTACCCTTCTGTAAAACCACAGTTAGTCTTGGCATAAAGTAACAGAGCTACTAAGTGTACTTGTTAAAAACGATGCATTGAACTAAAAGCTCTTGAACAAAGTAAGAGTATCTTTGGCGTTACCTGTCGCAGTAACTCCTCCTGACGCATCCGAATCCGCTCCCTCTCCATCTGGATTCTCTGGAGCCGCAGTTTCTGCT
>NW_005054309.1:11932116-11963377 GCF_000277835.1 Geospiza fortis | reverse complement strand
CACTGGCTGCTGCCTGCTGACCCACACCAGGGGGCCAGCACACATGCTGCTCTCTCACAGGAACGCATTGCTAGAATTGCTGCACTTCAAATGAGTGAGAGAACTACTCCATCTGGCAAGATCTGCACTAGCAATTGCTTAATAAATGATTTTATATGTTCTGAGTGTATCAAACAGGAATACTTACAATATAATAATATTTATCCTGGTATGTTCAAATATTTACCTAATGAACTAGTAAATAACATTTTTTAAAATTGAAAATTCCTAAAAATGTGTGCCTATAATAGGCAGTAAGCTAGTAAAAATATTTCAACTTAACATTTTCTTTATTGACAGATTTAAATCAATTATTACTGGAAGTAATTTCCAATTAACAACTGAAACCTTTTCTGCTAGAATATGACCCATCAGTCCTCCACCTTTGGTAGGATATTCTAAAGGTTGACAGGGGAAGAACATCCTAGATGGCAGGGTTAGAAACAAGACCTTTAGTAAGCAAACCTGAGTTATACCCAAGTAAACCCCTTCACTTGCTGACAGAAGGCCATTGCTGAACAAGTTAATACTGCTTAGATTGTTAATATTTCTTAAATCAACATCATGTTTTCTGATCGAATTCAGAAACTATAATCAGTCTGTGTAGCTCTCTGTGTGTCACTCTGGTGCCAACATGCCCCAAAGCTAATAGAATGCCCTGTCACCTCAGAGAGCAGGTATCCCTCCTAGCTTACCAAGACAAATTTCTTCCTGTTTATGGTGCTAAGAATAGCACCACAATCCAGCATTGAAATCCTCCAGACAAGCCAGGAGTGAAACACATTTTCAACATTTTAACTCTATGGTTTGCTCAGGACCCAGGTTAGATTTATTACTGATGCAGATCAGGCCTAGCTGCATGGACCAGGTGAGAATTAGTCCTGGGCTATCTCCAGGACCAGTCTGGATCTACGGGCAGCTTTACTACCTGTAGGTGGTGCAAAGCCCACGCTAATAAATCCTTCTGGACCTTGTGGAAAGCATGTAGGCAGATCCAAACCATCTTTGCAACTTGCTTCCAGAAGCAGGTGTACTGGAGAGCACTGCACACTCCAGTGTGTCATCCCACGGGAGGTTTAGATTGGAGATTAGGAAAAATTTCTTTGCCAAAAGGTTTGTCCAGGTCTAGCACAGGCTGATCAGGACAGTGATCCATCCCTTGAGGAATGTAAAAGCTGTGTGGTTGTAGCACTTGAGGACTTGGGTCAGTGGTGGCCTTGGTAGTGCTGGGTTAATGGTCAGACTCAATTATCTCTGAGGGCTTTTCCAACCCAAATGATTCGTTGATTCCAATTCTATCAGATCTGGGCTAGATCTTAATGTAATTTCATATGCAAGACTATAGGTAATGTCAGGTAGATTTTGTCCTGCAACCCCACCTACTTGGGCAAGCCCCAGTACCCAGGCAGAACACCAGCCTCTTCAAAAGAAGTGTGGCAAAGTGTGATGATACAGTTATTACAGGACTAAGACTTCTTACTGCTTTACCAATTTTCACTGTGTCAGTTTTTCAAACAACAAGAAAAAAAATTGAATAAACGAAGTTGCTTTTCTTAATGGTAGAGTTACAATGATATGCATAGGGAAAATGGAAAAATATTTTATCTGGAACACTTTTAAGCATGCTTGATAGGTCTGATACTGTCTAGACTTCAAACTAACAGTGCATCTTTAAATACACTGGTAGAATAAAAAGAATCCCAATAATAGACAAATTACCCTTGTGGTATATAGTTGAGCTTAGTTTGTGAAAAATATTTTACCTAAGTGCTTTTCCTAGGACTGCTCAGCTGAACCAGAACTGAACCCAGGCAGCAGAAGTGGGTTGGTATACAGCTGGTAACTTCTTGTCACTAATGGTCTGAACAAGCCCAGTGAAAGGAAAGTCTTGGGTCAGCCCTAGTGAGCAACTTAACAAACAATGACATTCTACAAATCTCTGTTCCTTGTGATATAATCATATGGCACATCTGTTGTGCTATTTATGAGGTTTTAGTAATTCCTGCTTTAATTTATATTTCAGCTCTGAAGTTGTATTTGAATGGTATGAGGATCATAACGAAGTTTGGATTAAAAAAGCAAAACCTGCAGTTCACATTCCAGCTAGACTGCCCAACACAGACCTGACTCTGACACCATCAGACACACCAGGGACCCCTGACAGCTCCTCTCAGCCAGAGCTCTGTGGAGCCTTTGGACCATCGGGCTGGTTTTGAGAGGTTAAAAAGTTACTAAAGGAAAAAACAACTGGTCTTCAGTAAGCTTCAATTCACTAGGAAGGGTCCGGGACTCCAATGTAACATTTCTAAAGTTCTGCAAAGAAGAAAATATTCAAAAGCTCAAATTTACCACTCTGTGAGTGAGAGGAGAAAAGTATCATCATTACAGCAGACAGGCTCAGGGTGGCCTTTAATTCAGTTCTCTTGGGGAAAACCTAATTATTTTGCAAAATGAAGTAAGTCTTTCAATAAACAGCCATTATGCAATTATCCAGCCCAAATGAAAGCAAGTAAAAACATGGAGCTAAGTTCCAAACTTGAACTATGCAACCACAGTTCCATTGCAGTCCATGAAATTGCAATTATTTTGTTTACATCAAGTTAGACCTATGTGGTTTTCTTTTTCCAGTTAGAAGAAAAATAAAAGAATTCTTTTATTGCTTTTGTTTGCCTTTAAATTAATAGTGATATCCTAGTGAATTAGGTTTTCTGACATTGCAGGAGACCTTTCTGTGGATGACTTTACTGGATATATACTAGGCAAGGATTATTTTGTGGGCAAGACACATGCAAGCTGCAGAAGCCAAAACATGCAAGTGTCAATCATTTTTGACATATGCATTGAACTGATTGCACCTACTTTTATATTAAGGTGTCAGAAGTGTCTGGACATTAAGTGTCAGAAGCGCAACTGTGGGTCTTTCTGCTCTGTTTATAGGCAGCCCAGATGCAAATTCAGATAAACTAGCCAAAGCCAGGTCTCATGCAACACAGTCTGATGAAAAACAAATGTCTACAAAGGTTAAAAAAACCCCCAAAAACTGAAAAACCAGCCATACTACAGTTCTGACTTAGTCATGACACTGTAAAGAAAAAAAGACTGGGCTCCCCTCCTTTTCTCACTCCACTTCAGCCAACAAAGAACTGCTTGTTTCATTTATTTCCCAGAAAGAAGCATTAGCCTTCTAACAAGGTCAGCAAAAAATGCTGCTTTTCAGTTCTGGTGCATTTTGTTCCAAAAATCTGTAAAGTATTAAAGCAAAAAGTTGCACTATCCCAGTGCACAGAGACTCCTTTATTCAGACTTCTGAGCTGAAAATAGCTATATAGAAATTTCTCATCGGTTTCAACTGTTAAGGCCTGTGACATCCACATTTAACTAATCTTTCCCATCTTCAATGATTTAAGATTAAAAAAATCAATACAAACAACCTGCAGGTGCAACATCAAAGCTATGATTTAGCAGAAAGTTATTTAAAAGATTGGAGATTGACTCTGCAAGCACTTTTAACAATAAATCAGTAACAAAAAGTGATGATGGGAGCTGCTTGAGTGGACAGACAGCTTTAATGCTAATGATTAATTACTGATGACTGTTAGATTTAAAATATTTAATAAATTATTTTTACTTTCACTTCATGCAGTCTTCAGCTTTTACATTTCATTTCCTTTGAAACTATGGAAATGACCCTCCACTCTTGCACTGGTACATGTTTGGATTACTAACCTTGAGGGGAAATGCTTACACCAACAGGAACTTCTTTGTGTCAAAATTAAAAATTACTAGACTTTGAAAAAATGCCAGCATCTCTCTTGAACATATCAACCTTTAGCATTTCAGATTTACTAGATGGTCAGTTGCTGGTTTAAAGGTGTATGTCCTTTGATTTAATTTACCGGATACTGAAGTTACTTCCTATTAGACTCTGGATCTATTAGCCACTGTCCTTAAACATAAATAAACTACTCCATTTGAGATCTGTCTGAGAAATCACTTGTTAGAGATTTTAATTGCAAACTACCAAAATCCCCTCATTCTTTTCAGAGCTGCATCACAAAACACTCATTCCCACAGCTGAATGTGCAAGTCCTGTGTAATACTTTCAGGTCTCAGAAAGTAATCATCAGAAGCAGGTGCCAAGATTATTCACACTGACCACAAATGAATTGTTTGCTGCTTTCAGGATATCCAGTAATTAAAAATGATCTGGAACAGGAAGCCTTTCCACCACGCAGGTGGTATGAGGGTATGGACTACAGAGAGGGAAAAACATATTCCTCTCAGTGTCACACATTTCTAGCCAAGGCAAACCAAGACTTGAAAAATCCTGGACATTAGTGAACACTCTTCATGGACATTAGGGAACACTAAAATACATATAATTTGGTTTTGAACACTTCGGGAGTTTCTGTGTTCTTATCTCCAGAGACTTCTTTGACATAGTTACCAAAACTGCCTTTTATCATCCTTAAACAATAGTAGCTACACCTCTTTTATCATGGCAGGATATGGAAACTTTGGCTCATGTGTTTATTGTTCCTAGACAGGATTTTGGCATTGTTTTATTGATTGGATTTCCTGGCTGGTTAAAAAAATTGAAAGCAGAGGTAAAGTGCTATAACTCCCAGTTGTCCAGACCCATTTGAAATATCATTACCAATACAGCTGAAAGCTAAACTTCTTAGATTCATGGATGATTTTCCATTAAACAACAAGCATCAGAAGCTCTTCACAATAAAAAATTCTAATCTGTAATACCCAATGTCCTACATCTTAGAGAACCAGTGAATTAATAGTGAAAGCCATCCTGCTTGTATCACTTGGGTCACACCTGCTTGTGGGTCTTGACAGAGTACATTCTGAGGGTAAGGTTCTCTTCCTCAGAAAGGAAAACCAAAAATTAAATAGTTCCTCACCTGGAGTTTGATACAAGAAGTAAATGTGGTTGAATTCTCAGGATCAATGCATACAGTGACCCTAAACAAATTAACATCAGGTTTTCCACTGTCTTCTGCCTGAACTGGTTGATTTATAAAATGAAGATAAATATTACCAGCTTCTACCAGAGATGAGGCATGTTATTTTTCTTATAGTCAGTATTTACACATAATCTGATCGGGTGAAAGCGGAGATGTCAAGAACAAACTAAAGTACATGTGGCACCCTTCTCCCTCTGCCAGAAATTCTTCTCCATTCTTAAGTGTGTGCGTGCGTGGGTGTGGGACATGTTCTGAAACTGCTCCACTCAGAGCTGATGATAGAATTTTCTTCATGGTGCCAGTCTCCTTCCTGAAGAACATGAGAGAACTGCACCAGGACCTCCACCTTGTCACAAAGGATTTCTACACCTGTGTGCACAAAGTCCCAAGCTTCTGCTCTGGTCCAACCCTTGACCCTGCTTTCAGCAGAGGCTGGGCTGGAGCCCTTGCAAGGCCCTTTCCCAGCTAAGCTATTCTGTGATGGACACAGCCATAACTTGTGCAAGGCATCAGCTGTGTGTGGAAACTCATCCAGGAAAGAAGTCCTTACCTCAGAACAGGCATCTCCACCTTTGTGAGCTCACAACATTAATACTGATTTCCCAGCAACTGTCCCTCCATTCAGTACACCTGAATGAGTCCACTAATGAGGTTCTTATCAAACCTCCTTGAGGATGTGACTAGCAGACAGCTGATAAACCAGTAGCACAGAGATAAAGTAATACAATCTGCTCCAGATATAGAGTACAGAAACACCGAAAATCTCAGGAACTGTAACACTATTTATGATTTTTTTTCCCTGTAAATGTGCATATTAATGAATTCATTCTGGCAGAATGTAAGAGAATGTATATTTATAAGTTACTATGTCAGTGTACAGAATTAAAAGTGATCCAGGCACATTTTCTGAAGGCAGCCTTATCTGGGCCAACAGATAATATATATTAACCCATCATTGCAGAACAGCCTCAGTCAGCAGGGATCTTGAAAAACCATCTTGTACAAACTCACCTGGAAAACAATACATTGCAAGGGAGAAAACAGAGAGGGTAACAGAAGATGGCTCAGCTCTAAGCAGAAGATCCACATGAACACAGCTTGCTCCTGAGCTCCAGACCTTGTCACTCCCTCCCTGACAGCCAGGTCATAAGTAATACTGCATTTAAAACCCTTTCTGCCCATCAATCCCATCTCTGTGCACAGTCTGACGAATCACACAAGTCCTCTTTTGTACCAGAAGGAGTAAAACCAGGCACACCTTTCTGTAATTGCTGCTGCAGGAGGGTCCACTGTGAGGAAAGGCGAAAGGGACAGTGGTGGCCGGGCAGTAGGGAGCATCAGGGACACCCCACCTGGCTGAGCTTTGGCAGCTTGAGTTAGACCAAACACCAATTTTAACCACGGTTAGTTAGACTGAAATCCCCCTGTCCACACCCAAACAAACTCAGAGGCCTTTCACAAAGTGGCAGTGCCCAAATCTCTCAAACCAGCAAACTCTGGGCACCGCTTAACACGCATTTCTGTCACTCACACGGGACATAGAGTAACTGTGCCTTGCAGCCTGCAACTGCTATTTGCTCCAAGGCCCAAATCCCACATCCAGCTGTGCCACAGGGTGGGCAAGAAGTCTTCTGAGGTTTTTTGCAGATAGGATGTTCTTTTTGTATGAGCTTTTTAAGGAACTCACATATAAATTCAAGCTAACTCATGCACAAAATGTAAATACTATTAGAGGGGTTCATTATTTTATGGCAAAATAAGTTGCAAATTGTTAAATTTGGAAAATATTAAAATGAAGACCAGATTGTGTTTACCCACTGAATGAAGACTACAATCACAAAAGAAATCTGTTTAAAACACTTTGAAGGGAGAAGGATGGAAATAACAATGGTTTTGAGTGTTGCTTAATGTAGAATAAAGACTACAAAATGAATAGCATTTAATTAAAAAAATCTTGCAAAAGAAACTCCTGTAAAGACCTATTTTTTCCTCTACATCTTGCTACATGTGGTTCAAAATCATCCTCCACCATCTTTTGACAGCAGGGAATGCCATGAAGGCAGAAGGGGTGTGCAGCTCAGACTGAGGCAGCAGGGTGACCCTCAGCTTGGTGCACTGCAGCTGCTCTCGCCTTCCTCTCAGGCACAGGGGAGATCACTCTCCTTGTTCAGGGACCTCAGCCTGACAGCTAAAACAAAGATTTAGCGTAATCCCTCCTTCCACAAACGGCCCTTGATTCTACTGCATTAATTGATTGGCAAGAGATAGGTAATACCTCATCAATCAGCTGGAAAAGGCTGTTTTAGAAGGGACAGAAAATTAGGATCTCTGCAGAATCAGCATCATGGTAAATGAAGTTTCTGAAGATGCAAGAAATACACTTTTTCTGCTTGTCTTCAGTCTGACACTGATCACTTGCCCTTTGCTTCCAACAACAAAACATACACTGAAAACATTCCTATTAATGCTGTGCTTTCCTTACATCTACAAATATACATATACAAATCATCTTAGAACAACAATGATGGTAAAATGAACAAGTCTAAATATATGCTAACCTGCAAGAACATGTTTTCAATCTATGTGACAAATATTCCTTTCCATTCATGAAATGTCACTGAATTTAGTCATGGTGTTTAAATGAGCACAGAAACCTGCCTAGCATATATTACTTTCCTGTAAATTCAACAAGATGCATCAAAGGAAAAAACACCGGATGCCTTTGTTCTATAACATTTAAAAGCCAGTGCTTTAAATGTTAATGTGAAAACTAATGCTAATGAAGTGTTCACTTACAGCTCATAAATAGGCAACAGAAAACCACAGTAAGAGAAAAGCTAGAAAAATACAGCAGATTTTTGTGTTATGACTACTAACTTCAACCAACTTTCACTATATGCTTTTGTATGCCTCCAACACAGGCATACCATGATTTGGTATCACTTAGTCCCACTCTGTGCTTTGATAAAATGTTTGTAAGTGCCTTTGTACAATTCTCAGCAAATATTGCTGAAAGAAGTTCATAAACCAAAGCAACAAGCTGTACAAAACAAAACATATTTTCCTCCTCTTCATAAGAAGTACAAGGAAAACACATGTGTTAGCAATTGGAAGTGCAGACCAGTGTGCAGACCTGAAATACTTAAATCTTTTTAAGTGGCACATCGTCAAAAGAAAAACTTCTTTTAGTTCCTACAGTACAAAACAAAACAAAAAAAAAGCTAGGGCAAAAAACAGAGGCACAGACTTCATTTTCTGCAAGGTCACAAAATTAGGGCCAGAAGAGTGTGCTCCCCTCAAGTCTGTGAGCTGGGGGCAGGATCCCTGCGAGGGGAGCAGAGCATGGGGCTGAGCAGCTGCACTGCTGCCAGCACGGGGCAGCACAAAGGCCCTGCCTTTTGGCCACGGCAATTTAAAAATAGAGGCATTCTGCTTCAGCACTGGAAAGGACAGTCACATGGATTTTAGACTGCCATGTGAAGTATTCAGGGGCTGCAGTGTTCTCTGCAGATTACTGCAAGCTTTCTGTGTAATTCCTCTGTGTGTATTTACATGCATATACACAGTTTCTGCATTAAATCTTGCAAGATATATTTTTAATAAAATAGTGTCACATTTAGTGTGCCTTTGAAAACCATCAAAATGAGAAAAGACATGTTGATGGAACATTTTCTGGATTAAATAAATATGGATACTGAGCAGATTGCTACATACTATTTCTAGTGGAAAATTCAATCACACATGTGAACCACTATGCCAAGAACTGCATATAAACCTACACAAGAAGTAGAACCTCATATTTTACATATATATATATATATATATATATAAAAGGTACTGAATGAAATACAGGCTGTATTTAATGGGATAGATTTTGAAGTCTGTGGAAATACCCTTACTGGGCACATGAAATACCTTCAGGAACAGACTTTTCATTAGGTATAGACTTTTACTTCTAATCCTTTGTATCTCAAGAAAGACCCTCCTCTAAAATTCAGTATACATGTATTTTAGTCCAGGATTCAGCTTTCATCCACTTCCACTAATAAACTGAGGGGGAAACTGTTCTGTACACTGTCCTGATTTATGGTACTGCTGTTTTTTAACTAGGGACAATGCAACAGATGTTAACATAAGTGGAGGAGTTGGAATGAACAAAAACCCTGCTGTCCTATTCTTACCTTTCAGCCATTCCAGCGCTGCTATAAACAGACTGACCCACACGCAGCTGTGATTTGAAGCCACAGCACAGCAATTGTTAGTTTCACCATGTGCTACGACACTCTGCAGATACCCTAACCTTTCAGATTTTTTTCAGATTTCTTCTGCAGATATCCACTCTCACATTATGGTTTGCTACTGCCCGCTAAACCCTGTAACGCAACCAACACTCTTACTGCATATATGCAAGCAAAGCAGCTGATGAGACAAAGGTAGAAAAAAGAACTGAAGCTAATTACCTCAGAGGTCCTAGGTGTTTCTTATAAATTTAAGACCAAAGTAAATATTGCACTACTTCTACTGGTGATCATTAGCAGACAAATGTTCAGCGTTTTCTTGTCATGTGAAGAGACAGCGCTCATGAACCACACTGCAAGCGGACAATCAAGAAATCATGAGATCAACTTACCAAAAATTAACCAGAACAAGAAACTGCTATGTGTTTTAAAGTCTCCCTTTTTGACATCTTGAGCCTGTAAGCTCATCTTCTTGAGTAGTAGAAAAGCTAAAGCTCCAGAAGTGAAATATTAGGGATTATTTGTAATTCTCAATTATATGTGAAAATGTTTTCTTCCATTTACAAATTTTCTTTAAAATTTTTGAGTTTTTATGGCTTTATTTTTACTTAGGCTTAAATCCGGCAATATCAGATTTATGTAAGTTGATGATTAAATTTACACTTGAAGTGCTAAAAAGAAACAGCAAGGGAACCACACCAGTTATAAGAATTTTGTGGGTAATTCATACTGCAAAGACTTCTTAGTAGTTTGCAAGTTGCTTACAGTGCAGAACCCCACTATGCAAAAGCCCCACCACCATAAACAAACTAACAAGCAAACCAGCTACACCTTCTGACCTGAAGAAACGCAGGACTGGCTGTGCACAAGTTCTCCAACAGCCTGGACATGATATGGAGGGCTTATGGGGGGTTTTATACCACCTCAGAACAGAAAAGCACAGACAGAATTTATTTTTCTAAGTCTAACACTATGCCAAAAAGCCATGGAGGTTCTAAAATAGATCACAAGATGTTAGAACTTCACCTCAAACAGTACAAATTCACTTGCTGCCAAGTGTACAGAGGGGAAAATAAAGTAAGTGAAGGGGAGAACATACTGTTAGGTCTGAGAGCAGAATCAGAGCTACCTTCTGGAACCAAAAATTACTTTGACAAACAAATCAGAAAGTGTCTCTCGTATCTCTTTTGTGTTTTCACCAGAAAGATGCCATCCAGTACTCACTGAGATTTGGCTGAGACATTGCCATGGTCCTCTGCGGTGCCGGTGCAGACGTGGCTGCAGGATGGTGGCTAATGTGATTCAGTGGCTGGTTCACAGGTTTTCGAGGATCTTGCCATGTTGTAATCTTTTCTATATGACTGAGAAAGAAAAGATACAAGCTTAACATAAAATACCTGGTATATTATTTAGACAGTTAAGCATAATGTCATGAAAATCCTATTTGGTTTTCTTATTCCACATCTGCCCTTGTCATCTCACCCTCACCCACTTGAAATTATCTATCATCTGGTTGCTCACTTTTTCTTCTGACCTTCTGCCCCTGCTGCTCTAATTTCTTTTTGCTCTACTGCTGAATAATTACTTTTACTTGAACAATTGAAAAATTCTATTGTCGTACTGAAAATCTGTAATACACACTCATCTTCAGATTATTTAATTGTCTGAAAGTTGTTTACTCTTGTCCTACCAGTCTTTTTCTAAATACACAATGTATGGCCATTCTTCACTCAGCAATGGTCATTTTCCTGAGTATTGAAGAGACAAGTATTTGTCTTGCCAAATCCAACTGCTTTCTTGCTTTCCACATTATGAAAACCACATCTCCAAGAATACCAGCAAATATTCCCACTACCAAACCAGGCAGATTACAGCTTTATGACTCATGTGTAATCACCAATTTCTCTGAAAAGGCACTAAGAGTTTTTATTGCAATGTAGTTAACAACATACCTACCATTTCAGTATGCAAACTCTCATATACATGCATTCTCCCGAAAACAGTGGAGTCATGCACAAATCCACATAAATTTTACAGTGAAGTAACAATAACAATGATCCCTGTAAAATATTTTTGGCCACAGAATTCAGCAGTAAAAGAACTATGGTTTTGTTGCAACTGAAAGCTTACACTGAAATGCGTCTGTTTTGTAAGAGACTTAACAGGAGAAGCGTTTTAAGGATGAGCATGTAATTCTATTTGAAACAAGAAAAGAAAAAGGAAGTATGTTGAAGCAATCAATAGTCTGCTATCTAGCAAGGGATTGCCTGGCTTCCAGCCCAACCAGCTAACCAGGTTACTGTCTGTACTGGAGTGGGTTCTCCTCTATTAGCTTTTGTCACAAAGAGGTAAGTCTTTAAGAAGAACATGTCAAGAGGCATAAAAATTTAAACATTCTGTGTCTGGAAAACCATTTTGATTCAACTTTCATAAAAGAACAGCTAAAATTTTTACCGAGGTCCATCTTAAACTTATCATTGCTTTCGCAGACCCCAGTGGCACGGCCACCACTGCTGTCACCACTCCACACCCAGCTCATCACCAGCCCAATTCCACAACCAAGCTTCAGTCTATATTGTGATGCACATCTTGGGTATTAGCAAAAATAGTGTGAATTACAGGAAGTTAAAAAAGAAAAGAACTTAGACAATTTTTTTAAAAACAGAAAAATGTGACATCTTTATGCAGTCTGTAGCCATTTTCTTCTCCTAATATTTTGCATTTAATGTACAATTCTCAAACAGAAAATCACACTTTTACATGATTGTTACTCAGCTTCAAACTGCTGAGTCACTTCCTTTCTTCACAGCTTCTAGAGTATTTGTTATTATTCACAATGATACCACTCACCATTGCTTCTCTCTAGGATTAAAACATTTAATAAATTAAAATTTATTCTCCCGTCACTGTAAATTTTTATTACATTTTAGCTTTTATTCTCTTTACTCTTATATTTCAAGTATAAGAATTCTTGCATACAGTGCATGAAGTGACAGAGCCTCAAACTTTAACAATATCTTGCCTCATCTATAATATTGAAATAGAACTATGTAGATAAAGAACTTCTACAACTTACTTCTATAACTTTTATAAGATTCTTATTTGAAGCATATTCAAACGCATGACAAGGCAGCCCCAAAATCCAGACTAAAGTTCTCACTTTCAAGTTTTCATAAGCAATTTTTGCATCTCTTATTATTATAAATCCTAATATCAGAACTGGCCATTTTTCAACAAGGTCTTCATTCATACACAAGCAGAACAGAAAAGCAGAGATGTCCATTTTAGCTTCTGTTTCTGCATCATGAGTGAGACTGATGGGGGTCTCCATATGCAAACAAGAATTTTACATGTTCCAATAAAATCAGGGAAAATTAAATATTTACAAACTCAATGACAAGAAAACTCAAATGGGATACACAAGAATCTGACAAATAGGACAGAGAACATGCTACCATAGCTGCTTCTCCAGCCTGCTCAGATCATGGCATTCCCACCCATAAAGTCCTGCAGTGCTCCAACACAGCAAGTGGCAAATTGTATCCCAACAGTCGACCCTCATTAAAGAAAAATTAAACCAAAGCTCAGATATAAACAGCTGAGTATTTTACTCAGCCTTCAGGATTCTGTTCCACCTGTTGCACCTTAGCCTTTTGTTAAATGCCTCCTGTTTGGGTGTCAGTCTCCTGCTCTGAAATGTCAGTGTTCCTCTGAATTGGTGCTGCTGCTTTGTCCTGCATTTTGTAACTGCAAGGCTCTAATCCCTGACTTCCACTGCAGCCTTGCCAAGACATCTCAGCGAGTTTACATCAGCAAGCAGCAGCATTAGAGAGACCAATTCTCTTTCTGCTTGTATGCACTCCAACAACCAATGTATCTCAGTGGGCTCTATTTTCAGACCCTTTTTTCGTGATTTTTTTGTTTTGATTTGTTTTTTCTGGTATTAGGAAATTCAGAGCAACTTATCTAAAAAGGTTGTAGGGGAGCTGAGAAAGACAAACTGATTATTCTGTAAGTGCACTATCACCTGAAATAACACAAACATGGAGTTTGACCAGCAGCGTGGAGCTTTTTTGGGGTACTTTACCAGGGCTTAAACACAGGGACTGAGTGTGGGGTTTGCGAGTGAGCCACATCAAAGTGAAGCTGCTGCTGAGCGGGAGGCTGGTGACTCACCACACGCACAGCCTCAGCTTTGACTCAGAGCCCCTCCGAGGGAGCCGCTCACACTGCCCTGGAGCACTCCAGCCATCCAAAGCCAAACATTGGGAAATGTGTTTACATCTCCTGGAGCAGAGCCAAGGCATTGCCCAACCTTCTCTTTGTCCCTCTGCTCCCTGTAAACAAAAACAGCACAGAAAGAAAGTGTATTGGAAGTCAGAGGCCATTCACACTGCTCTGACACTGTGTAATGTGGAAGATACGCCTTTATACAGATGGGAAGTTTTTTAAATTTAAGAAAATTACCTCAGGGACACAACATTTGAGTCTATTGTCTGAGCTTGCTCAGGGTACTGCAGTGCAATTTCTGGTAAAACTAAAACCAGAGCCAAGCCCCACAATATTCCAGTAATCACCACCATGCAGGATGCAGCAGCAAAAGGGGAACTGTGTACAAACTCACAGAATATTGGGCATCTGTAAAAGTCTAGTACCATCTGCTTCTTAAACTTACCTCTACTATTCTTTTTTATGTGATCTTTTATTTCTTACAGTCACAGGTGAGGAAAATTCAAGATGTGAATGGGAATGATTTTAGCTTTAGAAACAATTACCCTATGTGCACACGTCCACTTCTCCCAGAAACTAATGGAATTTGTGAGTATACATGACACTGCACTGTGAAACCAGCCTAAATGCTTACCAGCAGTAGTTACACTTATTGGGACATTTAGAGACCTCCAAACCCACTGCTCACCACGGAACCACCTCCTCCCTAAGGATGGCAGCAGCAGTGCCACTGTCACACCTTCACGGGTGCCTTGCCTTTGGGTGGTGAGTTTGGCCAAGGGTAGGACCAGGAATCTCTGAAGGGGATCAAGAGGATCAAGAAAATGCTATAATTAGGCGGTACTTCACAGCAGCTCATGGCAGCTGTTGAACTGGTGGGAGGACTGGCTGGGGCTGCCACAACAACTGCTGCCAGAGCGAACAGAGCCTGCCACCCCCAGCACTGCCCCTGCCTGTCCCACCAAGGTCACCTTGTGCCAGCACCTGCCAGCTCTGCAGACCTGGGATGCACTTCTGTTACTGCCATCCTTCTAATCCAAAAGCAGGAGGAATTTACTGTTCACTAGAAAGCAGTAGGTGAGAAACATTTTCGATTACCTCTTATAAAAACACCTGCACATATGCTATGTGTTTTCCTGGATATTGAAAGACAATTTGTGAATGCTTCCTGCTGGGAAAGGCAGGATGTGGTCCAACAACTGCATGCAAATACAGTGTTCTGTCCTTAGATGCCTTCCTTTGCCATGCTGCTTTTCCCCTTCTCTCACCATAGACTGGAAAATTTCAAGAGCAAAGCTCTGCTCTCATTACAACATGAAAAGACTTCATGGTAAGTACAGCACCACGACCTAATGCTACGTGTGCTCCTGTACATTTGATAACTTTAACTCTTTAAGCAGACTGCAGCCGTCCCTGTGATGCAGGAGCTACCTTCAAACACGGAAGAGACAGTCACTTCTGCAAGTGCTTGAAAATCCTACAATTTCAGTAGGCCGGCCCAATTTTTATGGCTTGTAACTTGTTTACAGCTCTTTTAAATTCAAACTTAAGTGGAAATGGGACTGAGTTAAATTATGATCTGAATCACATCCTGCTAAAGACAATGAGCTTCACGCTGGCATGAACCCACACAGAAAACATTTGGAGAAAATTCTTGGTTGGCATCAACAGTTTACATGCCAGACTGTGCAGACAAAGCATCAATGTCATTAGGCTGGCACTTGTCTCAGACTTTTTTTCAGATTATATTCCCATTATGCAAAAAAATGTAACGTGGAAAGTTTAACACAATGAACACAGCTAACTCAGTGCTAGCTTCTCTTCACTCCCTTGCAGTCATGCACTGTAATACCATAGTTAATTATCTAATCACACTCTTTTTCTGGACGGTACCTGTCTTACTCACTAAAGGCATTTCACTAGTCAAAGGCTCTGTTTCTGATGCGCTATGAAGTATTTTCTTAAACTAACATGCAGCTTCATCCCATACCTACTGCAAAACTTTCAAACTCCGCTCTAGTGACAAGTGTAATAAACTACCTTTAAAGGATAATGAAAAAATCATCATAGTGAAACTTCAGACATCTCCATTAGGTTTTGCAAGGCTATCCCCATTCTACAGATCAGGGGTACAATATATTTAACAGTATTCAGCGCTTTCAGGGAGTACTTTGAAACATCTAGCCCCTGAATCTACAAAATATGTATTGCTTTCATGTTCAAAATCCTGCTGGTTGTTTCAGATACATCAACAGACTGATCTGCCTGAGCGTGCAGCCCCATGTGAAGAAAATGGAGAAAAATATTTGAAAAGAGGAGGACAGGGCCAGGCCACTGCTCTCAACAGTACCCTTTAGCCAGGACAGCATCAGCTGTGAACTGGCTGGAACAGTGTCAGCCAATTTCACAGTCAGTTCTGCTCCTGTGATTTTTGACAGAGAAGGAAAAAATGGGAGAGATTAACAAAAATCTACAGCAGTATTTTCATTTTACACCAAAATCAGACATCAAAAGTCACATGCTGTACTAAGGTTTTAGTATGAAGAACTTCCCTCTGAAAAAGAAGAATTTTGCCTATTCTTCAGACACTTCCAAAGCACTTGCTGGCACTTCAGAGTAAGCTGGTGCACCCAGTGTGTCCACAGCTGTTGCAAAGCACTCAAGATGCCCCCACAGACACCTTAAAACAACCAGTGGCTCAGCCCAAACAGCTGCCTCAGCAATTTAATTATATGCCAGCATTACTCACTGTTAATAAGGAATGGACAAAATTTTGCCTTATTCAAAGCCAAAATGTTAATAATATTTTGCAAAAATCACGTACCCAGTATATACACGTGAAACTAAAATAGCTATTAGGTGGAAGACCTTAGAGATGCATGCTCCTGATTCCATTTCTGCTGTTCAGCAGTTGGAAAGAATGAGAATATATCATTCCTTACATCACTAAAAGCACACAAATATAAAATCCAGTATTTCTCAATCACTTTCCTTTAGAGTGTAGAAATTAATAACACTCAATAGTTGGGCCACTTGTTACTGTGGGAGTTCAAGTGATGCTCTGCAGTACTCCAGCTCACAAGTTTGAGCTAATCAAATTCATGGCACTTGCTTTCTAGACACCAATAATGTTCATGAAAATTACATGAAGCTTTAACAAGTAGCTCCAATGTAATTATTAAACTGATTGAACCATGGACTTTGTTCTCCTGTTGCGTATTCATCCTCATCTCTGATCTTGAAGCTGGAACATTACATCTGTATTTGAATATTTATTACACTATGCTAAGTAACTGCTTCAGTGAAGAGAGTTGCTCTTTTCCTGAATTAGTTTCAGCATAATTTGCTGTGAAGAGAACTTTGAGAATGTCCTGGTAAGCTCCCCTGTAACTGACTGATTCCATTGTTGGTGTACATGGAGGCCTTAAAAAACATTAAACTAGTTATACAAATGGAAACAAAACACCCTTTGAGTTCTATTGACAACTTAACCTTTAGAATTTGGATGAAATCCCAATTCTTGAGAGAAAGAAAAAAAAGGTACTGAATGAAGCTATTATATAGAACATTCTTAGGGTTTTTTAAAGTATACAGTATATAATAGCATTAATGCATTTGTTTATGTGATGAGTGCCTGTAGCACTCATATTTAAAGAGACATATAATGATTTTATTAAAACCATGTTTATTTTATTTAGGGGAATATGTAGCAATTTGAAGACAAAGCATTCCTTTGTGAGCGATACATGACATTTTCAGATGTGTGCAGTTTCTGAAACTGTTGAACAGGTTATAAAATGGAAGGTTCTATCTGTCCTCTACTTGAGCTAGAGGGCTATCACCATGTCTTGCTGTGAATGTCTCACTTTACCAGTATAAAAGCCATGTCAAGAGGCACCATATTTATGAACAATCAGGGTTTGCATACATAAAACATAAATTGGTGCTGCCTTGTAACAAGAATGGGAGAAGTGGCCCAACCTAATAAACACTCTTTGACTACCAAGGTGGCATTTCTAGACAAGCTGTTATTACTTTAACATATTCTGCATTCTAGTAGAAATGAATGCAAAAACAAGAACTCCCCCTTCAACTACGCAGTGCCCTTATAAGGACACATTGAAAATCTTCCCCAGGCAAGAAAAGATGGTAGGATAGAAAAACAACCCAGAGCAAAACAGGACACAAAACACCTTTGAAGTTATAGAAAAAATACCTAACATTGTACTCTACTGCACTGGCCAGAGGCAGAGAAATGCATGACCCCACAGAATTTAGTCTCAGAATTCTCCTCTGTAATCGAAATTTTTATTTCAGGTTTTGGTTTCTGTCAGAAAGTGACTGTTAATGTTTCCAGGGCATTATGCATTTTGGCATGTTCATTAACATAAAAAAATTAAATTCACTAAAAAATAATTTTAAAAAATTAAAAGAGGTTTTTTTTCTAGTACTAGTGCCTTTTTAATCAGAGAATTTAGAGGGTTGAATTAATTGTCATAATACCAATAAGACTCCATTTTGCTATTTAACTAACAATTATGCACTGTTTTTCCTTTGTAATTTGAAGAATTACTTGTCAAGAGCTTCAGATCATTGCAATATATTCAAGTGCACGTCCGTAACAGGTTTTTGTTGCAGAAATAAAACTATTTTCTACTCTGTAAGTAGGCCCATCTGCAATCCTGCCTACCTTCTGATTTTGAAATCATACAGAGAACAGCATTTCTTCAAAAGAAAACAAAATACTGTTACCACAGTCTCTAGAGCTTCTTTCCACAAATGCACAGCAGTTGTTCTAACTTTTTCCTATGACAAGCTCCTGAACTGCTTGGTCAGGATTTCCACACAATAACACAGATTGGTTTGAGGAGTACCTTTGCCAAACAGACAATCCTCCATCACTAGAAACTGAACACTGGCTCAAAATACACACATTTGTGCAAAGCAGTTCCTGGTACTGCAGCTCTCAGTCAGAGATCATTCTCACAACCTCAGCTTTCAGGTCAGTACATTTATTAAGCTCCAAAACGGCTAAAATAACTTCTGTTCACTGAACTTCACAGACAGCAATACTTATATTTTAATATGAATGCCAGTAGCTACAGCACAACAGACATGCAGAGCCAAACTAGATACTAATTTTTTTTTTTTCCTTCCATGACCCAAATCCCTAACTCTTCAGACCAAGATTTATATCTTGTAAATTAGACCTTGGTCTGCCAAAGAGCAAATGCAAAACAAAACCAACTAAACATAACCAACTAAAAATACTGATTAGGCAACAAATTTAATTCAATATATCACTGACATAACTATTTAGATGAATTAAATTATTTTGGGTCTATATTTATCTACCTCAATACTAGTTATGAGGTAGATAGAATTATTTAAAATACCAAGCTGCTCAAATCTCTCAGTATTATAGAAAATAATTTGCTATTGAAATATCATCAGGAACAACTTTGTGACTGGTACCTGTAAACACTGAAGTTTTATTCACTTGCTCATGATTCATAACACTTCTATTTTTATCCAACCACAAATTGTAGTTCTTGGTCCCTGCTATCCTTTTAAGTGTTATATGGATGCAGATTAATCACAGAATCATAAGAACCATTGTTTCAAACCCATGTGTTTAAAGTTAAATAAACACTACAAATTTCACGTGCAGTATGTACATAAGGACATGAACACATGATTACTTGATGGAGTTGTTCTGCCCAAGCATTTCTGCAAGGTCTCAAAAACCTTCCACTCAGGTCTCTACCGACCCACCTGTGAGTCAGTGGCACTGGTGACATTCTTACAGACACCAGAGGGGGTGAGAATCCACACCTATCTAAAAAACAACCAACACAGCTGCTTCTTGCTCCCCTCCAGCCCCAACCCTACAAATCCAAAACTTTCAGATCTCATTCCTAGAGCAGAAAAAAGGCTCCAGACACCATGGGCAGAGAAAGCAGCTATCAGGATGCCTTTGGCATTTCCTCTGCAAAATAAATTCAATAGGAAAAAATCTGCTTCACTTAAATGAATGCTGAGACAACCATGACCTTGAATGCATCAGGACTTATCTTGCTTCCTCCATTTGGGCCATTTAATCACTACTGAGAATACAGCAAGGAAAACAGACAGTTCAGGAGATACATAATAAACAGCCAAAAGTCAGAAAATAATTTTGCCCTCTTTGTAAGTCCTCAGAAGGTGAGGACAAGAAAAGCAATCAACCAAACTCAGCTGCTGGAGCTAAGGGATGGGGAGCATGGCTCTTTCCTCTTCTCTATAAGATTAAGAAATCCATTAGGACTTCTGATACTCAAATACACCCCTCCACTTTCAGGGCCTGAAGAAATGTCTGATGAATTCTATGCAAGTAATGACAAAACCCTGTCTTTTATCAACATCAGCATCTTCTCTACTGTTCCCTACTGCCCATTTAGAGGGTGCCCTCACAACATGGAAAAATTTCTATGGCTTCAATCTCTTACATGGCATATGCACATAAGAAAAATCCCATCACTTCTTTCAGCAGAGTCACAAGAAACAAATTAAAACTGGTCAAATTTCTATAAACATCTGTTGGTTTACCTGTTTTTATTACCCTCTTAATTTTGAAGATCAGCTTAGAATATTTTAAAAAAGGTCTAAAAGAAATGGTTCTTTTCACAGTCAGCACTAGTTATCCACTTCTCTCTGTTCACACAGCTTAGAGTTATGTGCTGCGAGGGCCTCAGTGCCTCACTCTAAGATACAAAAATGGGATCAGGTTATGAATAACTTTTTCAGAAGCTTCTTACAAAACTCTGACTCCAAACATATTGGTTCCAGCTGTTCAGAATTTTAGCATACAAAGGTCAGGAGATGTCCTACTTGGATTATTTTTTTTATTATGATTCATGGTGGAGGTGATTAGCTAGCAGATGAATTTTTCTTGGACACTATTTCTACCTTCCATATGAGCTGATTAGTTCCCATGGAAGAAAAGGCAGGACAAATAACCACACTAATCGCCAGAGTTCAGAAAGTTGACCTTTTACTCAAATCTCAAAACTAATGTGTATCCAGGAAATCCTGCCAGACAGTCGCTGTTTGCGAATGGTTGGGAAACGTGATCATTTGCCATGAAAAACAGATGAAAAGCAGGAGCTGGTTAGAAGACCAAGTCTCTTCTCAAATAAAACATTTCCAAAATAAAGAAACGATGTCTCAAAACTGACAGTTGACCTGAGCTTAGGAAGGGTGACAGTTCTGCACTGGTGTTCTCTGTACATGAGAATTTCTAAACGAGACCAGAATTTCAAATAAGATTTAGCTGAACATAAGGAATTTCTGTCATTTCTGACACTGCAGTAATATTCCAATCAAACAGAGTCTATTTGAAAATAAATATTTTTAAGATCGAAACGTCAACAAGCAAGGCTTCCCTTAAGTTCAGAATAATGTATAAAAATATCAGATGTTTAGCAATGTAGGTGCATCTTACTGATTTCTAATGGGGTGCAAGGAACACGTGCCTGAGGATTACTGGTATGAGAAGATGGGCACAGGTCACAAGAATACACTGTGCTGTACTCAAAAGGAATAATGCTGTGAAATGGAGGCAGCACAAATCCCACATATTATTAGCAAGTCAAATGCAGTCCCTAAATCTATTTATTTAGGAATCCAAAAGAATGACTGATCAGGCAATGTTTAGCCTAGACATTTAACTGGGCTAACAAATACAATTTTGACTGGGGAGTAGTGTGGACAGTGTGTGTGTATATGGAGTGGTTGGAGAAAAATGTTAGCTACACTCAGAAAAGGTGTGATTTTTTTTAATACTAAAATGTTGTATCATAGCTACAAAAAATGCTGACACTGACTGAAAAATAGAATTTAAAAGGCAGTGTCCTAAGTGCTGCAAAATTTCCTAATACACCTTTTAAAGTCTGGTACCTAACATCTGGTTTTTAAAATCTAGTAGGAATGAAATATTTCAGACCAGCTTCTTACCTGAAAAAGTCTCCCTATATTTCAACTGGACTTCTTATAAAATAAATGCAGAATTATTTAATAGAAACATGTAATATCCTGAGCTGGAAAGGATCCATGAGGATTATCCAGCCCAACTCCTGACTCCAAAGGGGAAACTTAAAAGTTAAACCAGCTATCTGAGAGTCATCCAAACACTTTTTGACCAACAATGGGCTTGGGGCCACTTCCCTGGGGAGCTTGTTCCAGTGTCTGACTGTCCTCAGTGAAGAGCTTTAGGTTGATGTCCAGTTTGAGCTTCCCCAACACAGCTCCCAGCCAGCCCTTGTGTCCTATCCCCAGGGACGGGGAGAAGCACCCAGCACCTCCCTCTGCTCCCCCGTGAAGAACTCACAATGTCACAGTATTTCCCAGTACTTAAGATACTGTTTACCTGTTATTTTCATGGAAGGCTCTGTCTGTCAGTGCTTACACTGAGTCCTGTCAAAATAAAGGGGTCAAAATAAAGGTTGCACAGGGAACTAAACACTGCACCAAATTAAGCAGCAGGAGGTATGTCATTTATCAACCCTGGATTTAAATTTGTAGCCCTTTTCATGGCACAGTTAACCCAGATATCTGAGGTTTGACCTCATACAGAAAAGCTGTGTGAACTGAAGAACAATTATGTATGCCTCATCTATGTTTAAAGAGATCATCCTCTTGCTTTCAATTACTTTAAATAATAAGCATGAAGTGAAAGTACAATTAAATATTTTCAAGATTTATTTAGGCCTAGCAGAGATGATCTGGCAGGTCAAGACTCTTGCATATGCCATCTAGAATTACACTATCAAAGGAATAGTTATTCTAATGTCTCAAAGAAATAATTCAATTGTAAACTGCAAACTCCCAGGAGCTAACATTAAATATTTTTTTTAAAAGCTGTGGTTCATGTAAAATGGCACATATAAATTAAATCTTAAAAACTGACATAGCTTCGTCTCAAAGACCCTATGGTGAAACACCTTTGCAACTTTTCTTTTTGATTAAAAATACCTGAATGACTAGAAAACATTTCCCTTCTGCCAGTACCTGAAACGCAAGCCACAACAGGGACCTGCCCAACAGAGTCAGGAAAAATTCAGGTCTGTATCAGATGGAATTGTTGCAGTGATATGTTCTTTCCATATGCCCCCAAGAGGAATTTTAGTTCAGAATTTTCTTCTTCTCTGCTGTTTCTAGTACAGTCATCAAGAAAAAAACACCACTTCAAATAAGAGGGAAGCATTGCTGATGGCTTTGCACTGTGCAGGTGCTTTACAAATAGAGTCACGATAATCTTTCCACACAGTATTTTACTTATCTGCAGAAGCCAAAACTGAACTTCACATATTTTCAACAGAGCTATTTCATTACAGCTCTGAGGAAGTTCATCTCCTATTTGTCAGTGCACAAAATGTGAGAATAACAGAAGTCTTTTAGCTTGACTTTTCCTTAGGATGCATCCCTCTATCATGGGGGACATGAAGGACAAATCTTCAAATCTTCACAATGTTTGTGCTAAGGGAATAATTTTTCAATAATTTCTAATTTTTGTATTTACAGCAACAGTAAAGACTACAGCTCCTAGAGAGAAAAGAACAGTAGCAAAGGTACAGGGATGGAGGACCAGATTATTCACAGCAAGGTCAAGCCTAGAACCAGTGATAGAGCACAGCATCAACACCTCAGCACTGCGTTAATACTTGGGATTGCATGTACTGAGAACCATAATCCCGCTGCAGTGATTAATGTGGTATGGGATTTGTAAGGCTCCACTTCCCTTTCAACATGTAGTCATTTTGCTTTTCACAGGTGCAAAATGTCTGTGGATATTTCCAGCACCCAAGAAGGCCATAATAACAAATCTGCATGCAAATCTGAGAATAATCTGCCCCTAGGATCAATCATTTCTATGATAAAAAAACAAAACAAAACAAAAAAACAACCAACCAAAAAAAAAAGAGCCATGCTTAGTAACCTGATTATGAATATGCAGAGCTTTTCAGTCTACTACAATTAATTGGAACATTTTATCCATTAATCACGTCATTCCATTTAAAAAATATCTCAACCTCATACATGCCAGAAAGAACTCCCAACTTCAATCTCCCCATTTGGTCTTTTCTCTTGCTTTGAAAAGTAGTTGTGCTGAAAATCTGTCAGACCCAGTGCAACAATACTGAACAAGGGCACAGAAAACACTCACAAAAGTGCTGAGGCTGCTGTGCTGAAACTGCTTTCATCTGAAATTTTCATATGAGTAAGTGTTTTTTGGGTTTTGGGGTTTTTTTTAACAAGATCATCTTAAATTGTTCTTCACACGAGGTCCAGATAATAGGAGAAAAAACAGTGAAACTGTAATATCCCCTCAGAATCTAACAAAGAGTTACTTCCAGTTTGCTTTATACCTTTAGAAATTACATTTTAGGTAACAGCACGCATTTCTTTTCCAGTCTGTCTACTTCACAGCTTCCTGTTTTTTCTAGAAAAATGAATCAGACATTTGTTTCTCTAAGATAAAAAAAGACCACTGAAAATATTGTTCTAGTAGAAGCCATCCTGACAGAAAAAGGAAATGTTCATGAGACAATATCCTCAGTAGAAGGCATGCTTTTAGTAAAGCAAACCAGGCAGTACCACAAAATGACTCAAATAAATGCAAACATATGTCCATATCTGCAGGAAAAGCAGCACAAAATGGAAACTGACAGTGCTTCTGTGTCTTAACTGCATCCCAGTTTGTTTTATCTGCAAACTTATGCTCTTTCACCCTTTATTGTCCAACTCTTAGTTACAAGAAAGATCTCTCATAATTGCTAAAAAAATACCGTGCAAAAACCTCAAAATTTAGTGAATGTTTTGAGCAGCATTTGACCATAAATATACAGCATAAACACCAGGATCATTCCAATGCCTAAGTTTTAGCAATTATTTGACAAGAGAATCAGCACAGGAGCTGCTTTCTGAAATGTCCAGCACCTGAAACCACTTCTGTTGCACCAGACTGGTCCCTCATTTCCACACTGCAATACAAAACAGGCAGCTGCCATGGCAGCACAACCCTTCATCCAGATGTTTGGCAATGGAACATGGTGCCAAATTTGCCAAATAATTCACAAGATATATATAACTAAACAGAGTTTATGGAATCAAAGTTAGATCTTCCCTTTGTCTTCAAAGAAAGACTACCACAGAAAGAAAATAAACATAATAATGTGAATTATCCAGTCACTGCAGATGACCATTTAAAATAAGATTTCTTCATATATTTGCCATTTCTACCTTAAGATTACAAAAGGCTGCTTAGGCCAACAAACAAACACCCAACAATTCAGTTTTGTTCTTTTTTCTTTCATTATTTTTTTAAAAAAGCTGACTTACAACCCACATTGGTCAGATGATTTTATCAGGTGAAGAGACCTTTGGAAACATGGTCTGAAAATCTAACAAACTCCGGCTGGGTAAGGTGTCTTCCTTGTACATACCTCTATGTGCTCTATCTCCGAAAGTCTTTGGGGAGTTGCTGTAGTTTGTACAAACTGCAGCTAGCTTTTGCCAGTGGCAGAAGTGTATTCAAAGAGCAATCTGTATTCTTTTCAGGGATTTTGAACTCCTGTTGCTGGCAGCAATCAATCAGGAATCACCAGCAACTGCCTGTGATATTTTGGTGATAAAGTCTGAGCTGATCCATGGGAACACAAAAGGGTGTAAGCTTGCATGGTAAGAAACAACGCCCATGAAGCAATATTTAAGTTTTATTACTGTACACTGCCTGTTTCAATACACAGAAGTTTTTTCATGGCCAAGAACAGATGCTGAAATGAAGCCCAGAAAAGAAGGCACAGAGAAATTACGTGATTTCCGAAGAGACACAGTGGGCAGCACAACAGGAACCGCGCTGCCGTTTCCTTCAGCCCGGGTCAGCTCCCAGTGCTTCCCACTTCCTGCTGCTCAGAAGCTGCTCTACTCAGGGGCCTCACAGTGACAGTGAAGACTAAGAAAATACATCAATCAAGAAGTTTTGAAAACTTCTTTAAAAGCCCACACAAAATTTAAGGCTCAAACACTACCTTCAATAATTGCTTGACGGAGGACTATTACTGCATTTTGTAACGCTTACACCTTTTCTTACCAATCCATCATTGGAAAACAGGAATATAGAACAATTAATAAAAAACCCAGTAGACAGACAAGGAAAATTGATCACAGGTAGGAAAAAATGATTACTTGTGGTACAAGAAAAAACTCAAAAGGACCACGGAAGCATCCTGCTAGTCTCAAACCTGGAAGACTGTCAGAATAATGCACCCAAAAATTATCAGGGACAGATCAATACCTAATAAACAAAAAGGAACATTTTGATCATGCAAACAGAGAGGGGTCAGCAGACATGATCAGAGAAACAAGTCACTGCAGGAAAAGCTGTGTCTGAACCTGCAGCTCTGCTACTGCTGTGCTTGTGCTGTGACTGCTGATGCACATGCTGTGAACCACGAGGACATGCGAGCAGCCAACTCCCCTTTCACATCTCCCTTTATACTGCATTATTTTCTGGTGACACACTAAGCAATTATTTCAGTTTTAACACAATATATTCTGCTCAATTCTCTTAGCAAGTCTGTCTCTGCAGTTCAGCTTCCATCACATTTGCCTTCAAAATAGTCATAGGTAGGGAAAACTGCAGGTCAGTGCAGTGTTCCCAAGTTTTCCATTCTTGAAGAGTTCTCTAGGTCTGGACTTCGAGTTAAAGAAAATAAAAAGATCCACAAACAAACAAGCAAAGAAACAAAAACCCCCAAATATCGCCACCCTACACCATGCTGACCTCTCCCTAAATAAAGAGGGAAAATGTCACAAGTCTTTATGTTGAAATTCAGCCCACATGACATTTCCTTTGGATTTAATTGCTTTGATATAATTTGTATCTGCCAATCAAGCAAGGCCCCAGAGCACCAAACACTCTGTTACAAAGAAGCTCTTGTCCTGTAATAGGCCCCGACAGAATGTTCAACTTCAGCCAAAGCGTCCAGAAGGAAACAAGCCAAAGCCCCACCACTGACTCTTCCAACACTATTTGAAGGAGTGAACAGAAAAAATCTTGAAAGTAAGACTTTACAGATTCTATATTGTCAAGCCTGTTTAAAATTGAACACATCCATAACCTTCAGAAGCAGACATTTCTCCACACTGTCATTTACTAATTATGGAGTAAAGATGGTCAGGCAGACCAGCTTTTAGATATTGACTATAGCAGCTCACAAACATGATAAAAATAAATCTACTATTCATTTTCTCTCTTTGTGCAACCCAAACCATTTGTAAAGACAAAACCCTTTCAGATGAGTTCAGAGAAAAGGTCTAGTTTTCATGGTGGCATTCTTAATTAACACCTGTACCAATTCTATAGATATCTTTCTAAGAATATTCTAATTGTTACTATTTCCTAATCATTAATGCATAAAGCAATTGTATTTTCAGCTCATCTAATGAGATGAATGTATCTCAGTAATTATCCATTAATGCACAAGTACTCAAGGACTTTGGGTTTAACACTATGACTAAAGAACTAACTTAAGACAAATTTCATTAAACCAATAATTCCATGTGCACATTATTAATTTATTATCTTAAAATTGTACATAAGTCCAATATATCAAATTCTACATCAACACAGTAGTTTGTACAGGACAGCTACCACTGATTCCTTAAATAATTTAGAAATGCATACAGCAAAATTCAAATTCTGCTTCTAGACAAGAAATTCTGCCCTTTACAAGAATTTTCTTAAATATTTCCTCAAAGGAAATTCTTCTTGTAAATACTTCTAGGGTCAGTGCAGTCTTGCTTAAAGCTTTCTTCGCTGATGTTTCACTGATACGCTAGGATACAAAATGTAGCTTGTATCCTAACTCAGAAAACTCAACAGGAGAGGGAACTGGATCACATCCTGCAAATCAAATGTGTCCCTGAAGCAATTTTATTCCATATCTGCTTCAGTCCTCAGATTTTATTAAGCTCCACATTAACCACCAAATTATTTAAAGCAGTGCTGATGACATGATTTTTAGATTCTGAAAAAACCAGTCTGTTCATCATGGAAAGACACCATCTTGGACCGGAAAATGAATAAATACCAGCCTTCATCAGAAACTCTGTAGCTGGTTCTACTGCCGAATTCAGAGAAGAGCAGCTCATGGATCCTTGGTAGTTTTTAAATGGAACTCCAACATCGTCATCATTAAATCAGCACTGGAGGAGCAATCAAACAGACCCCTAATGCTGTCAATTACAGGTTGAAAATTCAGTTTTGATGTGTGCATTCCAATCTCAGAACTTCTTAAGTATCTCTAAAATGAGTTATAAATGCGAGCTATGGTTGAATTTCTGACAATTAAACTTCAGAGGTGCATCACAGCTTCTTGCCTGTTAAGAACTCTTTAATGCACTCAATTTTGGATAAAAGCCATTGGCAATAATACATCCTGGTACTGTCTAGCACATTACAATTTATTTTTAATAAAGGGGTACTGGCAAGGGGAAGAGTTCAGGCTCTAAGTCCCACAGGAATAACCACTGGAAACAGGGAACAAAAAAAATCACTTAAGGTGTGGACTAAATGCTCCAAAAGCCCCATGAATCTGTGAAATGCCTCTCTCTACTGCCCAACACCAAAGCCAGCAGGGACACATGGCCTCTTGCCTTGCACCACTGCTCTACAAGGACCAAGGAAAGGCAAAGCCACGCGAGCCCCCAGCAGGACACACATCATGCCCTGTGTCACTGAGGCCATACCTGTGGCACAGCAGTGCAGAGGCACCAGTGCCCTCCACGAGCTTACCAGAGCCTGAGTCACCTCCTCAAGCCCTGTCCACCTCCTCCCCCACTTCCAGCTGTGCAACTACATTCCCAAGATGGAAAAGTTTCTCTATGATGAATGCTGTACAGGACCAAGCACAATGTAAATTACCAATGTAAAATAACAACAGTCTCTACAGAATTAACACAAATACTTTTCAAGGAAAGACCATATTAGAAAATCACTTCAGCAGTTCAGCTATCTTAGTACTATTTGTTTTGTCATTCTCAGGAAAAAAGTTTTTCATTGTACTTGTATTACTTTTTATAGTATTTATATTACTTATATTACTCTTCTGCTGTCCTGATGAACACACTTAGTTATATAAAACTGATCATGTGTTAAATCAAGTTCTATTCCAATGGAAACCAGTAAGAAAAAATCTGAACATTTTGAGTAAATGAAATATTGTAAGTAATTAGCTTCCTTATCCCTGAGCAGAACTTCCTGGCAAATATGTCCTGATATGGCAAATGTTTACCGTAACATTTTAAAAATAACAGTGATAAAGATAACAGTGGCAAAAGTTTCACAAATCTGTTTATGAGAGTCTGACCAAGAAGATCTCTACACACATTGAGAAAATATGAAACCCTCAGTCTTCTTTTGAAATATGAGGCTGCATCACCTAAACCAAATTGGTATAAAGTAATACTTGAAATATTATTTTTACAGAATATGTATACATAGCCCAGCATGTAGTTCAACATGCAACTGACATTCCCTGCTCACAGCCTAAGAGCAGGCAGTAGGCCTGTCTCTACAGAAATGCTTTTTATCACAAATACATCACACTTACATTTTTTTCCACACATGCTCACACAGAAAAATGCTTTAGATAACATTGCTGCAAGTGTGTGTTCATTAGCCTGTTTTCCAGCCCCCACTTATGTGGTTTGGTATTTAATTACAGGGTGGAGTGGTCCCCAGGCTACTTATGTTTCTTCCAGTCACAGCCAGAAAATTTCTGCAGGAACTGACATGCAGGACTGCAACTGCTTCAAGTTGTAGCTGGTTCCCCATCAACAAGGTTAGCTCACTGTTCATTGAAACTCACACTAGTACTTCTGTCAAATAATTATTTAAAATATGTTTTAATACAACAAATTGCATTCTAAACTTCCACAGATAATAAAGGCTTTAATAGGACTTAATTTGGCTATTTACTTTTAATTGGTTTCTCAGGTTTTTTTTTTTGCTAATGCCAAGAAACAAATCTTTATCATTATGCTGGAAAGCACCGGTTTTTGTTTTTTTCCTTGAGTATAGGGAAATGTAACTTTGTATGCCTAGTTTAATCAAATATGATTTTTAGCACATCACCTGACTCAAATCCTCTATTATTTTATTGCACACAGCTTTAAATGCTGCTTTCCATAATCAATCTTTATATTTAAAAGGATGTTGTCAATCAGAGTATTACTGTTGACAGCATTTGGAAAAAAAAAATTAAAACCCCTTGGAGTCTTTTACCTATGCTTTCCATTTACTAAAGGCCTTTTATTTTTGGCCTAAGCAACAAGAATCCATTGACTTGGAAAACTTTGTCTCTAGGTCAGAAATGCATGACAGGAAGGTGAAACCACATGAGCTCATTTTGATATTAGTCAAAAGACACAAGAGCATACAAAGATTATATTATGCAATTTCTAGCCAGAGGTATCTGAAAACACTCCCTAGCCAAACCCTAGCAAGAATTTATATTGAATAATTATTTATGAATGGTCTGTTACACTGTTCCTGTCAGTCAACTACTTCTCTGTAGCTTGTTCTATTGAAAAAAATACATGCAAAGTGCAGAGACATGAGATCTTCTCATTTAGGTGATAAACCAGGTTAATAACAAATTTCTAAGTTTGGACCCTGGGACATATGCACACAGTATCATAAACAACATACAGTGACACAGAAAAGTATTTACACGCTTTGCTGTTAGCTCAGAGTACGACAAAAGGCAAAAAATCTAAACTCTGCAGAGTTATTCAGAGACTGGGCTCTTGAGTAATCCGTTAGAGATTCCAAACCCACAAGGCAAAGAAATCATTATACAATCAAGTCATTTTTTTTTTCATTTTTCCAAACAGTTTTGTCTCTTTTTCCCCTCACACAGTTTCTATGACATTCATGATGGCTGAATACCCACACATGGGTGAACATATGTGAACTCAAGATTTTATTCTTCTGAACAAGAAGGCTGTAGTGAGCAAGTAAATGATGTCCTGGAGCCCTGGCAGTTTAACTCTCTCAATATTCTCAGGTAGATGCTTCATCAGTAAATGTTTTTTTTTTTTTAATTTCATTAGCAAACATTTTATCTTATTTACCAAGTTAATGCAGTACCACTTAGTTTGCAATGAATCTGTAGCTGACTTACAGAATCTACCAAAAGAAGGCACTGCTGCCTTACCACTTACTACAGCTATTACGTATTTTCAGGCCTATTAAACGGCTTTGAATCAAGTGTCAATTGTCATAAATAAAACGCTCTGGCGAAAATGACTGGCCAGAAGAGATATCGGCAGTTGTGTTACCACACTTCCCAAAGCCCTTCGCTAGAACAAGGCGGCCTCCTGCGCGTCCCCGCAGACGGGGATGCTTCAGACACACTGCGGCCGGAGCCGGGCCGGGCAACTCCCACCCATCCACAGCCCCTTCTACCTCCGGCAGGTCACGGGCATGCAGAGCTCTGCTCCCACGTTCCAGAAACTCCCTGAAATAACTGGCTTTCAACTTTTTCTCAAAAAAATTAAGTTTCAGAATCTTGGACGTGTGGCCAAGCAGGAAAGAAATTCGTTATCAACAAATACTGCAGGACTTCTCCCTCGCCTCTCTCTTCTCACCGGGAAGGGATTTCGCCCCCGGAATGTTGCACACACCCCGGGCCCGGAGGCCACCCCGCCGCCTTACGGCGCAGCCCGCTC
>NW_005054309.1:11924448-11931321 GCF_000277835.1 Geospiza fortis | reverse complement strand
CGTCCAGCCCCGGCTCGTGGTGCCCGGGAAACCTTCGGAGCGCTCTGTCTCTGCCGAGCTAAGGAGATTTGCTCCAAAACCGTTGTTCAGAAAGTTAATGGGCGATACTAATTTCTGAAAGCAAAATGATGCTTAAATTAGTTCACGTACAAGTTTAATTGCACGATTTAGTGATGCTATAGCTATGGGGAGGATTTAAGCATTCGTAGTGGCGCGGACAGCAACCATTTCGCCGTGATTTGGATAAGGTTTGGCCTTTTGCTGGCTAGTAGGAGTGCTGTACAGAGCTGTGTGTTACGTCCTTCCAGCTCACTGTCCATAGGGGTAGTTTCAAATGCAGGCATGATGCTTTGTGGATCTCTATTGACTGCCCATTCAGTCACTTGTCTTTGATTTAGCCTATACAAGAAACGAGAGCTGTCATCAAAATGCATACCTGAGGTTTTCTATAATTAATAAATACAATTGTTGTTTTAATTTTGTCTCATTTTTTGGAGCATTTGGAATAACTTTTGAATGGCAATGTGACCAAAAATTGTTTAAATTCAGAAGCTGTGTCTATAAAGAACAATATTGTTCATGTTCCAAGTGTTGGTTTTTACAGAGGGAAGCATCCAGTGTTTTTATGACTACACACATAGAGACATCACACACTGGCTAAATGAACACAACTGTATTTTAGCAATGCATTTTGTTATTTTATTTCTGTGTTTTGGACAGCCTCCAGGCTTTGCTGATTGATAAGAATACACCCTCCTCAGTAATCAGAATCTACACTAGAAAAGTCTTAAGTAATGTTTTCCTGAACTTTATTCCTTATTTCTTTAAAATAAGCATGAACTTCTCTAAAGTTGCATTTGGCTTCTCTAGTAGAAAATGTGGGCCTGACTGAACCATCCTTGTCCCTCAAATGAATGTGACATATAATGTTGGTTATGTAGATTCTCAGAGTTGGAGTTTAAACCTGTACATGAACCACAGCTAGGTCTGTGAAACAGATCCTGTGCATTTCATGATGGCTTTGCTTCAACAAATATTCCTTGTCAGTTACATTTCATCACATTTCCTGTTCATATTTCCATTGGCTTAGCAGATCTCCTTGAGATTTGTTTTATTGTTCTTTGTTTTTGTGAGGGTCTGGTGGTTTTGTTGTTATTGTTTTGAGGGGTTTTGGGTTTGGTTTTTTTTTTGTTTTTTTTTTTTTTTGTTATTTTTCCTGACATCTGCTGTGTTTCTGGTCAGGAAACCCAGTACTCCTGAGACTTATGTTTCCCTTCCCAAAGAATTTTTGTACCATTCTTCTACTGCTTCGTACTGGTTCCTTGCTGCAACAAGCTCAAAGAGCAGTGCTAATCACAGTACCTGCTCCAGGTATACGCAGACATTACATATCATTTTTTCTTTCCTGCAATATCCTTATTTAAATCCTTTGCATATGAGAATCTGGGTGTGTGTGCATGTGGTTATTGCACAGATAATGATCTGAACACGAGTGATTTTTCATACAGCCTTTAGAAGGGCTTTTTTTGCTTCCAGGGCTCTGTTTCTTTGAGTAAAGACAAACCACACACCCGTTCCATTCCTTTCCAGGTGACATGTCCATTCAAGGGAAGGTTTTGACAGTCTCATGCATGGGGCCATCTCATCTATGTTAATTAGACCACTTTCATAAGCATGGCATCTCATGGGTGAGTACATACACATCTGTCCCAAACGTAAGCCACGTTTATTACAGTTAGAACTGTCTTCTTCAACAAGATGTGTTTCAGCTGCACTTTTTACTGAATAATACAATTATCTGCTATTGTACCACTTGGTATAGGCTAAAGGATTTTTCTCCAATAATTTGAAAGTGATTAAAACTGTAAGTTTTAATACTAATTTCATAGTATTGTTCACAATACTAGTTTCATAGTATTGTTGTCATTAGTCTTTGTTTAGAAATACTAACTACCTTCTTTGGACAAAAAAATACGACCACCAGCTTTCAGGGCAAGTGACTCAATATGATCAAGTCTGTGGAAGACAAGGACACTTCCATCACAATGGGGTTGGATTAAGTGATAAAGGAACCAAATCACAAGTGTGACATAGAAAGCTCCTTATTATTATTTCTTTGTTCTCATTGCAAGATTTTACATTGTAAAAAAATAAGTCAATATCATTATTTTATCTCAATTTCACATGGTGTTCAAATGTTTTTGAATAGTACAGAGATTTTATGTTAATCTGAAGGATTTATAAAGCCCAGTACTATGACTATACCCTATTTATTGTAGATTTTCTAGCAGCAAGTTCAATCTCTTCTTCAATGAAAACCCAAGCAAACAGCTTTTAACTTCAATGAAAACCCAAGCAAACAGCTTAGAAGTAAGTCCACTTTTAAAAGTACCCCTATATGATGAGCATCTAATGAGTTAAAGAAATGACACATGTAGTTTTTAATCTAGATCTATCACTGCTCTACATCAAAGCTCTTCATAGATTAACATTTTTCTGAAAAAACCTACATAAGTGAAGCAACACCTGTGATGTCTGTTATAAAATAAAACATTCAGGGATCCCTGGGCAAGCCTTGTTCTTTCTCAGTAAACAAGTGACCGGCACACTGCACAGCCTGGCATGGTTCTGCCTCTGCTTTGGGTTTGCTCTGTGCAAGGAGACTCCAAGCAGGCAGTAACTGCAGCTGGTGCTCCACATCCATCTGTGAGCAGCCCTACAGGAACAGAAAACTTGTGTTCCTCTGAACTAAATGGCAACAGAGAACAAAGAACACAATGGAACAGTAGTAAATTAAAAAAACCCTGTTAAAAATAAAATAGGTTAAAAGTAGCACTGTAACTTTTTTTAGTAGCTTGCGAAAAATGCTTTGTAGTCTTGTCATGTTCAAGGGTTTCTATAAAGCAAGTGCAAATTAATTAGAGAAGATGCATTAAATGCAGCTTTATATGCCACCTTTAATTTGGGAGTTTAGAAGAAAATCCGAGTCAGTATCCCAGGGTGAATTCCTATTTTACCAGTATCTCTGGGTTACTGACACATGTGCCTTTTCACTGCCAGCCTCACCTGCCGTACAGAGGCACAGCAGCCAGTGCTGCTTGCCGTGCAGTCACACTCACCAGCGGGATGGAAGTGCTAGCCCTCAGCAGCTGCCCTGGATGCTGTGAAGACAGAGAAGCAAGAACTTGCAGAGCAGTTCCAACCTCGCCTAAAGGCAAATCTGCTTTTCCAATAATTAAGCCCAAATCCCGCTGCCGAGCAGCTGCTTTTCCGGGCTCAGTACCTCCCCCAGAACAAACTGAAAGGTACAATGTAAAAGTAAGATGCTTGGCATAAAGGATCTTTCTCCTCCTCTCTCTCCTTGAGTCTCTTTGTGGATCACTGCCAGAGTTTGAGCTTCTCTCAGTTTCACCCAGCTTCAAAGTTTATCTTTGACCATCCTTAGTTGAGGTAATTTTTTGTAAAAGGAAACAAAACTATTCAGTGTTGCAGCTTTTCCTTCTTCAATATTGCAACACACTGCGCAGAGGAACATGCAGGCTCTCCAGTGACATTCTGCATTCTCAACATCTGCTTTCAACTGACCATTTTACTCAGAATCCCCAAGCTAAACCCTCCCCCTTCTCAGTTAGCGCATGCTTCAGGATATGACCCATGTGTAGACTGCCAGCACTTATTGTGATGCCAATCAGCTCTAGAGCAGCTGGACTTTTTAAAATGTTTACAAGAGAAAAAGGCAAATATGTTTAGATTCATCAGGCAATAGTGAGATGACACAAAAAGTTTCAAAGATCTCTATCTAAAACTTCTGCTTTGCTGCCCTGAGCTCCAGACTATGGCTGTAGTGAGGAGAGATGGAATGAGGGAAACCACTCACCTACGTATTGGCCTAATCTTGTGTTTCACCTGAAAACAGAGATCAATTACATAAAAAATAACAGTCAAAAATCCCAAGTAGTAATATTTGATCACATTTAATTACCATGTACTATATATGAAGATGATTGTGTGAAAAAGGTCACCACATATAGATGTGCGAAGCTGGCAGCCAAGGATATTTGGCCAGTATATACTGGCTCAAGGTCCTGGCACAGGAAAACAGTTCATCTGATCCAGATATTTATTTTTCCTTAAAATGTATTTGTGAGCAGTGTTTTGAGTTTTACAAACTGCTTAGCAAGACAGCAGAGAAGAACCAAGGTTATTTCATGTTGCGCACTATTCTTCTGCAGTGGTTCATCTTCATCTCCCCCAACGCCTGCTCCAGCTGCTGGATAAGGTGAAGAAGGGTAGCAGGGTCAGTTTGCAACACCTGGGCAGTTTGATCTTCATTTTGATTAAGATGTAGCTTCATAGTCACAGCAGGCTTGATCTGTTGTCTCAAACTTCTGCTTGCAAGCTGCAGGAGGGGTTCAGTGGAACAGGAACACGAAAATGACCATTGGTTATCAAAGTTTGTTCTTAGCAGTTCTCAACAGCTTTGTAGAACCTGTTCAGACTAATGTTCAGAAACCCTTTGCATCCACATTAAAGATACACACAAGCTACTATTGTGTTTTATAATTAATACTAACCCGCTTTAATCAATGCTTTCATAATATTTCTGAAATTAAGGTAATAATCAAGACCAAATATGTTTAGTATATGTTGATATTTTAAAAACATCAATAGAACCATGAATTCAATTTTCATCAGGCAACAAGTACTTTGCATCATTGCATATCCTGTTCATTTCACAGCTGGCTGTCTGTGGGACACTAACAAAGTCATGTCACTTTTAAATACATGAAGTACTGCTGCCTCAATTGTTTTTATATTGTTTAGCAGGTTTTAATTATGCAAAAAAATTGTGAACGAAAGGATGGAATACTAAAAACATCAGGGAAGTCACCTGTACATCCAGTCTCCACTCCAGACTGTGGTAGCTGGGAAGCCTTGGTGCCAGCTCTCCAAGAATGCTCCTGATCTCTTTCCTGTTGTCAAGGTACAGCTGGAGCAAGGATTTGTTCAATTCATCTGAGAATCCCAAAACATTAATGGAATCTTGGAAGTCAACCTCAGAAATCTAGAAATAGCAATTTAGGCCAGGTAATCATCATTATTTCCTGAGAACCAAATAAAACTGTAACTAAACATCACTTATGCTATGGTGCAGTTATTTATTTATTTTCCTGCAGGAATGTCCAAGTACAATTCTACACCTCAGACAAAACAAATATCCAGGTTTTAAAGGATCTGCAGATGTTGATGTATTACTGCAGATTTGTATGAGATTCAGAAGCAGTTTTTTTTAAGAGCATTCAACCCCATCACATGTAAGCCTTCACATCAAAGACCAAAACAGCGTGAGGGAGCACCTCAGTTGTGTCACAAGGCACGACATGCTGTGTGAATCTATTTGTCAGGGTGCTGCTGTGCCACTAACAACCAGACTACAAATACCCAGCAGTGATCTGCACCTGTGCAGCACACAGCACAGTGCTCAGGCTCCTGTCCCAAGGGCAGGAGAAGCTTCACAGGCCTTTGTGCTTACTGCAGCCGCCTGGCCCAGCACCGGGGAAGCTGTTAGTGACTCCACAGAAAACACCATTGTACCTCTCCAATGCACCACCCCGCAATAACAGTCTGCAACCAGCCACATCCTACCACAGTACACTGTAACCTGTCACTCAAGACCCCTTGTTCCAAGGAAAGGCTCTGCACCATTTCCATCCCCTCCTCACCTACTCTTGGGAGCAACACTTGCCTGAGTTTCATCTGGCGTTCCTTGTCTCTGCACTCCTTCTCCATGTAGTCATTGCTCAAATATTCTACTATATCAATAGTTACTAGTCTTTCTGATGGAAACAGTAATTGTCCAACTACTAATCATTTAGTATCTGCTTATACCCACTCAAACTTTTGATGCCAAGAGCTGAAAAAGCTCTCAAACCCACCACACTGGACAAAGACAAGGAATGCTGAACAGGGGGCTGGTCTAGCCCACATCCTGTGCAGTAGCTGAACGACAAACTCTTCATTTGAGTTTTATTATTTAGAGTTTATCCTGAAGTAAGCTTCTCTGTGTGTAATAAATTACACTATTAAAACGTGGTCAAGTTTTAGCATCAGACACTGAATACAAATTCCAGAGTTATACATGTAGACACAATGTTTCAATAAGACAACAGCATGAGACACCTTTTTCTGAAATTAAAATAATACACGTCATTAAATTTTGAGCTATCTTTTCCCCATTCACCAGTATTTTTAGAGGCCTAAGTGTCCAGAAGACATCTCTAGAGTATCCCCAGATTCCTCATGAAAAAGTATACTTGCCATAAGCTTGGAACTCTCAGTAAGAAGATACACTAGTCCTTCTACGCCGTGCTGAATGATGTCAACGCTAATGTTCAGCTTTCCTTTAAAGAAAGCACAAAGTGCTTTTTACTTGCTAACTGTCACAGCAACGAGACTCAAAGCTGCAAAGTTATCAAATGCATAATGCGCAAAATATGCTTAGAAAAAGAAGAGGGTGTCACACCCTTCAAATAATAATGTACAGCATATTAGCGCAAAAAACTAAGAAAAACACAAACCAATTTCTTATGGCATGGTACAGAGAACGGTTTGTGTCGGAAACGGGATGTCCGCAGCCCTCCCCACACCGGGCACGAAGCACCGACCCCCGCGGTGCTGGAGCTCCATGCCGCCAGCCCCTTCCCTGGGCCCCTCTCCGCGGTGCCCCGGGGACTTGGCAGTCCTTCGTGGCCGGCACAGAGCCCACCGTGTTCCCGCCCTCCTGCCGCGAAATCACCATGGCCCGGCCGGTCCCCCCGCTGCCCATGGCCCGGCCTGCTTCCCCCGCTCCCCCCGGCCGCGCTCCCGGTCCCA
>NW_005054309.1:11898180-11923221 GCF_000277835.1 Geospiza fortis | reverse complement strand
CGCGGTCCCGGGACTGCCGGGAACCGCGGGAGGGAGATGAGCAACGCGGAGCGGAGGCCTCTGGAGCGCTCCCCGAGCGTCGCGCTTGGCTCGGTGGAAGCTCGACCCCTGGTCGCGCGTTCCGTCTCTGCCGGGTGTGTGGTTCTTGAGGCGGGCTGGAGGTGCTGTTTGGGCTTGCGGGATGATGAATAGCTCCGAGTCTGACTAGCTGAAAGCCAAGTTCTTAGTAAAACGTTAAAATTAATTGAGAGGAGTTGTTCCTGCATCTTAACAGGCGTGAATGCGGATCTTACTTCGCGTGCGTCAGTGTCCAGTTTTGTGATTGGTCTGAGATGGAGATTTGTGTCAGTAATGATACGATGGCATCAAAATGCAAAAATTCAGATATGGGGAGATGTTGATATGTTTGGTTTTTTTGTGATTGCTGTAAGATTTACAACCACATTTGGCTTTAAAAGAATAGAATTTAAGTTTGTTTCATACAAATGCACAAGTTATTTTTTTTCGGAAGTGGGAGGGAAAAGCTGTTTTATTGAGAGAGGTAAAATGTAAACATAACCATGTGAATATAGAATTGCTTTGTGTTGTATTATGCTCTGAAACAGATTTTGAGTTGATTGAGATACAAATATCTAAAAATTTCATATTTAGGTGTAGTTTGTGAAGCCTGACCTGTGAATATTTGCCAAAAGCTATGAAAGTTCTTGTCTGTGTCTCTGAGTTGTGCAATGCGTTCATGACCTTTATCTTATATGTGCTTAGTGTGTTTACTCCGGGGGTGTTTTGCTGCTCATAGCTGTGCTGTGAAGCACATCCCACGTTTTCCCCTCCTCATTTCAAACCCATGACAGAGGGATGCAGCGCCTCAGGCACAGTTCGGTTTGTGCGTTCTAGCATGGAGAGTGCAAAGAAATACTCCAAGTTATTTAAGGACAACTTTGTCTACACACACTGGTAAATCAAGTGTGAAGCGTGGAAGGTTACTGCAGAGTCAGGTTGAACTTGTTTTGTTTAGTTTACAGTAGAGCCCTTTTCCACACACCTGCATTTCTGTGTGCTTTGAGCTGCCTCCCTCAGCTGAGAGGGGCATGCTTTCCAAAGAACCATGGAATTTCAGGAATTGTAAGGCTTTTTGGCTTGCGCCTGAGACATCAGATCCTGAGCACAGAAGAATTTGTGTGCATGTACCTTTGATGGGGAAGGGTGCACTGTATATGCATTTTGTGTGCAAGGACCACTATAATTCTTGTGTTTTCTAACCTTGCTTAATTCTCTTTTAGTGCTTTTCTCTGTGCTGGACTTAGTGTGTTGGTTAAAGTGCTCTGGTAGCTTCAAGTGTATTGTTGTTTCTGTCATAGTAAAAATGGCTGTATTTTTGAAACAATGGTTCTTTTGTCCTCCCAGTTTCACTGATGTCCTCTTTTTTAGGGCAGGCTGATGAGAGAATTTGATAAATCTTAATTTAGTAATAAAAGTTCATTAGTTCTGTAAGTCACTACTATTTCTTTCCTGTGAGTGTAACTTCATTTCTGTGAACCAGTTGAAAATGTCACAAAGCATTATATGTCTGATTCTGGCCAAGTTGGAATCATGTTGTTAATTAACAACATTAAGAGTTGTTAATGTCATATCAGTTTTGGAGAACAAAGTGACAAAACTTTCAATACTACAGTTGAAAGTATCAGTATCAGCTGTTTCATCCAAATACTAATAATAAATTCTAATTATCTTCATGTTAGCTTAAATCAAGTTTATCTCTCTGGTATTTGCTTTAATTAATGTTGAGAGCCTCACATCATGGGACAATGCTTTTTGGTTGAAAAACCCATGAAGGGTAGGTCAGAAGGACAGGATTTCTTAGGTTTTTCTTGATTCTGAAAAAGAAAGTAGTAGTAGTAGTGTTGGCTATGATTTCTCAGTTAAGTCAACAGTTTTCAGAAGAAATAGCTACAGTCAAATGAAAACAAATTCACATGAAAGCATTTGTATAAGAAGCCACAGTTTGGAGGTTTTTGACGAAAAATTGTTTCAACTAACATTTTGTATGACTTAATAGAGTTTTTTGTGAAGTACTTTATTAATTACTCCAGTAAAAGAAGTTAATGGAGATCCAGATGTTCAGATAATTACATTAAGTGCATACTGTGCACTTTTGGAACTTGTCTGTTAATTATTTTAATTCTTATAGCTATGTTGGACCCAGAAATGTACCCATTGTTTTGTGTTACAGCTATTCTATGTAATTTCCAGTAATTTCTTATTTTGAGACTGGAAGAATCTCTAGAGACATTTAGACATCTGTGGACCCTACAATTCTCTTACATTCAGGAGTGAAAGTTATTACCTTCCCCGCTGAATGTAGCACTTCATTGGTGCTAGTTTTGTACTCATGAGTATGAGGTGTACTGGAGCATGTTTATTTAAATTCTGAATGTGGGGTTTTCTAACTTGATCATGTTTAGGTGTGAGCTTTTGTAAAGGGAATAAGATACTTTGTGCTTTCTCTATTCTTAAGAGGTTGCTTGTCCACAGTCATGGTGTAGCTAAGCCTGAGAGAAATCTCAAGTTCCTTCAAGTTGGTATCACATTGCTTTTGCAAGTGTATTTTTGGAATCCATACTTTTAATGGAATTATTCAAGGTACATCAGGAATTTTGCTGATTTGGATTTGTGCTAGAAGAAGGGAAGTTTAAAATGAAGTGTCGAAGGATGATTAATGTAATGTGAATTATCATCCCTTTGTACCCTGTGCATTGCTTTGTGGTGCCTAAAGCCTTTTTAAGTCTTGCTCTTACAGTTTTTGTTGTTTATGCATGCTGTCCCTCCCATGGAGGGACATGCTTCTAGCAAAAGGAACTTCTAAAATAATCATGTAACTTCTAAAATAACCCTGTAACTTTAAGATTATTTCTTTCTCAAAGGTATCCATTGAATAACATTTTGCATATGAAAAGTTTTAAGTGACCAAGGGTCCTGTAAAATGACACGGGAAAGTATTTGCTATGTGCCTTGATTCTGATTCTTTTCTTGCAGGTATTGAATAAAATATGCTGTTGTCAATAGGAATGCTGATGTTGTCTGCCACTCAGATATACACTATTGTGACTGTGCAGTTGTTTGCCTTCCTGAATCTTTTACCTGTGGAGGCAGATATTTTAGCAGTAAGTATAATAATACTTTTCTACATGGATGAAATATCTATGAAAATGAATAATCTCTTCAACTGTTCTAGTAATGAATCAGTTAATATTATTCTGTAAAAACTTTTTGAAGAAAAAATACAAAGAAACAATGCAGATAGATAATTGCTTTATTATGGCTATGACATGATCATTTTATTGTGAAATTTAAAACTTTTTACTGTAAGCACAATTTCCCTTTCCCCTCTTTTCTCTGTCACAAAGTCTGAGCTTCCTCTTTTCATAAAAACCTAACTCATTCTTGCTTCTTCCTCTCTTAGAAAAGTTACTTAAAAGAAAAGAAACAACCCACCCCAACCTCAAAAAAGAAAAACAGAGCACTTTGGAAATTTAGTTGTTTTTTTTTTTCTTATTTAAGCTTTGTGTGTAGTATTCTAAAAGAATACTGTATAAAAATGAACTGTGTTTTATTCTTAGATTTTTGGAAGGTGCAGATTTATTCTGAGAATGTCTTGAAGTAAGAAATTAAGAGATGAACTAGATACTAAACTGCTGTACAAAGGAGCCAGGGGAATGCTTAAAAGATGCCCAGAAGAGGGAATGTTTGCATTGTGTCACATGGAATTGCTGGTGCACAGATCGCTTACAGTCTTTAGAGATTTCACCATTTAATGATTAACCATTTGTTAGCAAAACTCTGGCCAAAGTTTTGGGTTCCTACCAAGGAAAGAAGTTCTTCTTTTCCCTTTAAATTTAGGAGTGGTCTTGTGGTTCTATGTTCTCATATAGGTGCAGCCTCAAAGGATCATGTCTATATAAAGTGCTGTTATGTGAGACAGGATTGGTTATTTTTTTAAAAAGGGGTAAAAAGAAATAGGCTTGTGTCAAACTCCTGGCTTAAGCTGGGGTTTGTCAAGTGATTCAAGGGCAAACTGACAGTAGCCTGAGCTCAGGACATTTTGAAGAAGGTGAATGGAAGGTGGTGCACTGGTGCTCTCTGTGATGGAAGGTCAGGAGGAGAGATTGTGTGGGGCACATTGGTTACATAGAATAAAGAAGCTTCTTTGAAATTTGGCTCCATTCCTACCTTTTTCCCCTCAAAGTCTTTGGGAAGAAAGCTCTTTCCAAACATTGCTCCTTTGGAAGACTTCAGCTAAATCATGGCAGTGTTTCTCTCTGAACTGTAGTTTGAACTCCCCTGTCCAAGCCTGGCTGGTAGGAAACATCCCTCTGAAGCAAACAGGATCCTTACTTGGCTGTTCTGTGTGACAGTTGGATGATATGATGAATAGACGAACATTTCTGGCTCACTAAACCGTTTAATAAAACAACTGATGCATGTTCAAGTCTATTAACTGTAGAGTTCACAACTTTTGCAGAATTTTTTTTTTAATTAAAAAATAAGCCATAAATACACAGCAATTTTTTCTGTTTGAATTCTGTGTTGGTTTGGCATGTTATACAGCCTGAGAAGATGAACTAAGAAAGGGGAAACAAAGCTTGCACATATTTAGGGTCTTCTACAGTATTCCTCTAACTTAAAATTAAAACTCATAGTTATTATAAAACAAAACTAGAGATACTTTTCAGCAACTATTCTGAATGTATAGTAGGGAATTGGGAAGGGATGGCATATGGAGGCTACAGTAAAGCAACTCTTAAAAGCTTGCTTTTCCCTGTACACAAATGAATTCAGGGCAAAAGACCTACCACTACCATCCAAAGAAAACTCCACATCCAAGTGTCCCTGCTCTTCAGATATTTGCTTGCTTGGTTTGCTTGTAGTTTCTGTTGTGCACATATGATAGTATTTGAATTTTACACAGTAGAAAGAAAGATTTGCCATGTAAATAGTTCAACAAAATATCTGTTACTTACTTTCTTGTTTTGAACGATGTTAACATGTGAGTAGAAGACAGGTGGAATAAGCAGTTTTGTGATTTCATTGACATGGTCACAAGATGTCCTATGTCTGATAAATATTTTAATCTAAAAAAATACGCAGTGGTATTTGGTTTTGTTTATACTTGTTAACTACTTGTCTTGTTGCAAACCTAATTTTTTTTAAAAAATTATTTCTCTTAGTATAACCTTGAAAATGGAACCCAGACATTTGATGATCTACCTGCTAGATTTGGCTACAGATTGCCAGCAGAAGGCTTGAAGGTAAAAAAACCCAAATATATATATATATATATATGTCTCGTGTTTTTTTTAAGCTGAGCTAGAGTTTATTTTCTTCCAGTGTCTGGTATGGAGCTGTGATTTGGCTTTGTGCTGAACACAGGCGTGATTATACAGAGGTGATTTTGTTACTCCTGGGCAGTGCCCCCATAGCCAAGGCCTTTTTGCTCCCACCTACTGCCACGCTGGTGAGGAAGTTGGGAGTGCATGGCGGGCTGGGAGAAGACACAGCCAGGACAGAGGAGCCAAAATGACAAAGGGATATTCCAGAGCCTGTGACATCATGCTCAGTATATGAACTGGGGGCAAGGAAGAGAAAGGCCTTTTGAGTATGGTGTTTGTCTTCCCGAGTCACTGCTGTGTGTGATGGGGCCCTGCAACACCTGCCTGCCTATGGAGGAAGTGAATTCATTCTTTATTTTCCTTGGCTTGTGCGTGTGTGGCTTTTGCTTTTCTTATTACCCTGTCTCTATCTGGACCCACAAGTTCTTTAGCTTCTACCCTTCCAATTCCCTCCCTGATGCTGTGGGTGGGGGAGTGAGTGAGCAGCCACATGGGGCTTGAGGGCTGGGTGGGGTAACACCCCCGCAATCCTTTTTGGCACTCAGTGCGAGGCACAAAGGTTTGAGATAATGACAGATTTGATTCGGACGTGCTAGATTGAATTTGAATGTTGAAGATATTTAAAGAGAACTGTATCTGCTGAGCATTTCCTCTGCAAGCTAAAAAAGATAAAAATTAAAGGAATGTAGCACCAAGGAAAAATAAAGACAGAAATTATTAATCAACTGCTCAAACAAAACAAATATGCAAAGGATCTGATGTTGCCTGTGAAAAGGCAGATTCTTTTGCAAAGAAGTGAATTTTGGTAATCTTTGTCTACTTAAGGAGATTTTGCTGGAATTTTTATCAAATATATTAAAAATAGATAAATAATGAAAATCTTACTAAGAAGTTTGACAGACCACTGTTTTCTGTGTTTTGATGGCAATACTGATACATGATGTCAGTTACCTTGTGCTGGAATCAGCAGAAGACAGACTAAATTTTGTGTGATACAGTTTTTTGAAAAATCTGTTTGGAAGATTCATTGTCTCCCTACAGTCCTACATTGGGAAGCCCTTTCACACTGTGAACGGGTGGCATGGCAAGAGAGATGCGTGTGGCCCAGGTTAATTATGCTGTATAAAGCAACTGTAGCTCAGTTTTTTGGGAAGTTACAGCTGCTGTCTGTTTGCTACTTCTTGTTGCGTTGCTCAAGCAGTCGAGGAGAGAAGCTCAGGGGCTGCAGCTCTGCAGTGGTGCCTGTGTGCTATGCCCAGCGCTGGGGTCCAGGGCAGGGATTGTGATTGATCCTGTGCCCTCTCCTTACATGGTTTCCCTTCAATTGCAATCCACACCCCGTAGCAGGTGAGAAGGTCCCCCCATTCTCCAAGTGCCCCTTAAGGCGTCGGTTACACTCACGCTCTTTTATTTTACTCTGTATCAATATTTGAGGAAAATGCAGATACACACATACATTTTTGTTACTTATCTGTTGGAGTGTCTTACTTCTTGAAATAGCATCCTGTTGGGTAGGGATGCTGGGCCATGACTTGAGAACTGGTTATAATAATATCAAGAGAAGGCACTAGGAAGTGCTGATCTATTGAATTAGCAGAAAATATGCAGGTGGCTTTTAATTATTTTTTAAATTTTTCTTAATCCCATTTTCATTGACATGGAAAAACGTATGAATATTACACCATATGGAATTGTAAAACTCACCTAATATTAAAGAAGACAGAAGTAAGATGTAAAGGTTTGCAAATGTTAGTGGAACTGGAAAAGGAAAAATTGTATTGACTTCATGCAAAATGATTAATATGCAAAAACTGTCCAAGATGGATATGGCCATGGGAGTACAGGTTAGGCTTTTTCAGTATTTTGTGCTGGATTAGAAATTCTGAAGACTTTATGTCTTCTGAAATACAGCTGCAAGAATGTTTTTTACAGCAGGATAATTACTTTTCATGTCTTTAGTGTGGTCAGTACACTCACTTGGAAGACAGGACGATATGTAGGTGGACTGAGTGAAACTAACAGAAGAGAGATTAAGTTGAAAATAAAATGGGAAAGAACTGTGAGGGGTCAAATAAATGCATCTTCCTTAGACAGCAATGATAAGGCACATTTTGCTCTTTCTGGGTTCTGCTGAGGTAGTAGCTGTCCAGACATACTGGTGACAGTAGTAACTGGTGTGAAGGCTTTTATTCATAACTTTTATCTCTATAATATAAGATAGAGGAGGTAGAAACTAAATTATTTAAAAATAAATTTCCTACGGTGATGTTAATGCTGTGAACTGGTGTCATAGTCCTGTTGCTTAGAAAAGTACATAAAAGCCAGGTGAATATCCAGTTCAGTTCTAGTCTTCACATTCTCTGAAGTAGTTTGTTGCTGAGATTATGCATTTTGGTGTGCTGTGCTGAGTTCAGCATCAAGGGGCAGGGTCTCTCTCTCTGGCTGCCTGACCTGAGGTGCTCTGCAGTGACAGGAACCGTTTGTTTCCTTTAGGGTCACGTTTGTACAAGTCAGTGTCAGTAAGATTGTTCATTTTGGATAAAATGTATTTCCTGTTTCACTCCGGCAATTGAAACACTTGTCCATGAGAAAGGAGGTTGTGTTTGGCCATCCAGGCAATTTAGGGCTTGTGGGAGGTTCAGGCTTCCTTACTTATTTTTGCTGTGGCAGTGGCTACATGGAATCAGTCATGTGGCAGTGATTCCTCTTGCTGTTCCCTTTGAACAATGTATGAGGGTTTATGACTGAGATGTGTTTGCTTTTACAGCTTAGAATTCTTAAACAAGAATTTAGGCAGACCACCTTCCAAATTCTGGAGAAGGGGAGTTTGTATTGTATTAACCCCATGGAGACCGTGAATAGCCCGTGTGGGCAGGAAGTTGTTTTCATGTTTTTTCTGTCTGTAAGCCTGTAGGGCCCCAAAAACTGGCTCTGCAGCGTTGTTAATGTTGCAGTGTTGAAAGTAACCCCTATGCAAGGAAAAAAAAGGAAAAAAAGCTGGTGATAAGGTGAAAGGGTGGACCGCTCTTTAATTCCATGTTGCCCTTTTAATCCCAAAGGGTAATAAAGTACTGCAGGAATTCCTGTAACTCAGGAATTTCTGTGCAATTTCCCTCAAGCAAGCTTCATTTCCATGCCCAGTGAGTGTTATCATGGCAAGATATGTTGAAGCTGTGTAGTTGTTTACTGACTATATTGTGAACAAGAGGGTGATTAAGTGACCCAAGTAGTGAGCCAATTTAATACACCAGAAATAGATATAAGGAGCTTTGATTCTGACCTTTTTAACTCTTAGACAGCTCTGTGTCTTAATTAAGACAGATGTCATCACATGTATAGAAATTATGGAGTTTTAGAACTGAATATTATACTAAAACTTTGTCTTTGCATTAAGGTTTTAATTACTTTTTAAAAATGCTATGATATTTGTTGCGATAGGATGAAATACTCTTTCAGAGCTTGTGATTAAGACTTATTAGTAAGCAAGTTGTAAAAAACTATTTGTCAGATTCTATAGTAAGTGGCTATAGACTGTTGACGGAAGGCCACCATCTCAGCCACCTAAAAACTCAGATTGCTTCAAAGTTGATATTGCCAGAGTTTCCTACTTCTTGAAGCTTTCAGCTGTAGCTTATTGAGTGATCTTTGCTTACCATAGCAAACCAACTCTTTTGTATGCTAGGTCAGTGCTGGGGTCATATAGATGGAGCTTTGCTTGTGTTCTGTTGTTAATTGGCGAGTGCTGACTTTGTGTTGGTGTTTCTTAGGCCATTGTATTTGTGGTTTCCTGTATTAGTCTCATATGTCCTAGAACAATAGTTACACTATATTAATGTAGCATATGCTATCTTCTTTCTTCTTGAATTACACTGCAGACTCTGAGTATGATGGGATTAGAAAAACTGTATTTTCTTCTAAACTGTTTTCTAGGGATTTCTAATAAATTCCAAACCAGAGAATGCATGTGAACCTATAGCCCCACCTCCTCTGAGAGACAACTCCTCTGGTGCTTTTATTGTGTTAATCCGAAGGCTGGAGTGCAACTTTGATGTCAAGGTAAGATGTGATTTTTTTCCCCCCACCCTCTGTTTCAGAGTTTATTGGTGCTTCAGAAAAATTGTCCTTTAGACCCTGCCCCAGCTCTATTCCCGTCTCTGGACATGCTCCAGCCACTTGATTTTTAAGGTCCCTTCCAACCCTTAACAATCTCTGATTTTAAAAATGCAAAATTAGAATGATTTGTTTTTGACTATGGCTTTCTTGAAAATTAATCTGATACAATGAGGCAGCTAAGGATGTCTTAAGGAAAAAAGGGCTCTTCGGTTTGTTGTTGAGTTTCGTGAACTAAAAGGAGATTTCAGCTGTGTTTGCTTTTGTTGCTGTGTGGGAGATTCAGTTATGTGGTGATTGAACCATATAAATTCTACCTAGACTGTAGCTTCCACCTGCAGAGGCAGATTCACTGCATGTCATCTGCCTTCACATCAGACTTGGGAATGGCACATAGTCTGTCCTGGGAATCCTGCCATTGTGTATGCCTATGGCTCAGTGAGAAAACAAAGGGGGCAAAAGTCCTCTACTTCTGTCTTATGTTGAAAATGACAAGTGTTACAAGTGCAGGTATAAGTTATTTCTTGATTTGTTTATGCATGCACTATGGATATTTTCTATGGTGATGCAATATTGGCCAAATTCTCAACATGCATGTATGTTAACATCTCTGAGTGGATTTACTGGTTTTTTTTAATATTGGAATTTCTCAAGGTGTCTACATTCTGCATCTTTCAGTATCATTGTTCTGCTGTTTGAAATAGTCACTAGCAATATGGGAAAAGAATTGGTGGTGTTGGGATGAAAACCAAAAGTTTCTCAAGGTGCTCCAAGTGCTTTTTGCAGCTTGTGCAGAGATTTTTATACTGTGATGGATGCAGTAAAAGCAATATCCAAGATGAACAGTTGTAACTTAGCTAAGTTTATGTTGGTAATAGTTGCTGCAGTAAATGCCATTTACACGGACCTTGGGTTTTCCTTGTATTGATGAAAAGGTGAGTCTATATTAGAAATGTAATTGGTACACAGGATGTTAATAGTTTTGTACCTATAGTTATAATTTTGCACTTTTCCATGAGAGAGCTTCTTATACCTGGGCTTTCAGGTGAGATATTCCACATCCCTAAAGCACAGAAAAGGTATTACTCATCTGACTTGATGAACTCTCAAGTGGTAATATCTAGAATACCAAAGTGAGTTAGTGCCTTTATTTTCAATTATGATGAAATATTTTTAACTATTTGTAGAAAGTTTTTAATTCTGATTTTGATATATATATATATAGTCTGTCTGCAGACAATATTAAAATGGCTTTCTGAAGAAATTTTTACGTGAGTGTAAGAATAATTATATGATTTCGCTTTGAAAGGTGACACGTGGTTTACAGGTGCAAATTATGTCCATATTAATCACTTTGTGGGAGTGCACCTTATCTCAGAAAGCGCAGGCAGGCTACTGTATTTGGAAGCAATAGTCTTTCAGCATTTTGTGTGGCTTACAGGTCTTAAATGCCCAGAGAGCCGGATACAAGGCAGCTATAGTTCACAATGTTGATTCTGATGACCTCATAAGCATGGGATCCAACGACAGTAAGTACAGGTATCACTTCTTCTCTCCTGTTTGAATATCATTTCACCCACTGGAAACAGCAGCACCACCAAAAAAACCACAAGAACATCAACAACAAAACCACCACCACAAACGAACAAAAACCAAAACCAAACTAAACAAAAAACCCAGATAAATCCTCTTGCTTTTAAGATATAATAACAGGAAATTTTGCATAAGAACAAATACATTGACTTGTGCCTTCTCTGAACGTTTCTTTTGGTTTTCCTTCAAATTTTATTTCAAGTGTTCTGGGCTAGATTTATATTACTTATGTGGAAAATAGCTGATGTATTCTTAGTTAAGTGGAAAAGTAGAAAATGTGCATTTGGAAGGAAAGCAAACTTTAAAACATGACATTTTAGTATTTAGAATCATAGAACCATTTAGGTTGGAAAGGACTTTAGATCATGAAGTTCATCTGTGATAGTAATTCCAGTTTGTTGATGCACTGTTGGATGCATCTTCCTGTTCCTCTGGACAAATGGATTCTAGCATATCACCTGCACTAATTTTCAGTTGGAAAGAGAGTATTTAGAGACCAGTGCACCATTTACCATTCTTGTGATAGCTGTTCCAATTTTAACCTTCATGAAGTGGATATGTTTAGAACATCTTGAAATCTAGTCAGAGTGCTGGGTTTGTTCTGTGGTATGTGCTTTGTGTTTGTAGTGCTGTTACTGCTTTCTTTGTGGCACTTCTTTATATTGTTCACTTTTCAACCTGTTCAATATGGAACAAGAAAATAAATAAGAGGAAAATAAATTCTTTTCCAGTGGAAATGCCATTGAGTAGACTAGGAGTGAACTTTGACAAAACTACATGGGAGCTGAGTAGTCTGGGCAGTTATGTGAAAGTGGGTTTAATGAATTCTCAACCCATGTGAATCTTATTTTCAGGTTTCACTGAGTAACCAAAATGTAGAACAAATTCCCAACACACACAGACCTCATAGAGTGAGCTGGCGTTCAGCCACATGTGCTTTTGCCTTGGGGAACCTGACTGCTTTGAGATGCACTAAACTCAGGTTACTTTGAGCTTTAAATGTGAAGTATTAGGGGGAAAATATAATGTGAAGCTGAGGAGAAGGTTTTATAGAATATGTGACTTATCTTTTGATAAGTTTTCATGTATTACTGCCTTCACTGGTAGACAGAGAAGACAGCAATTCATCCAGTTTCTTGAGACTGAAATATGTGTTAATTTTCTTCTTTCTTCTTTCTGACCTTATCTAGCCACAGTTGTTTCCAGTATGTTTATTTATGTTTGGGGTGAAAAGGAGGGAAGACAGATTTAATTAAAACTTATAGAACCAGTTCACAAAATCATGTAAGTTGCCAGAAATTCTGGAAATCAATGGAACTATGTGACTTGCTTGAATCTCTGATTGAAGAATGGTATTCTAGTTAAAATTATGATCCTGTTTTGTCAACATATTTTGGTTTTAGGCTTCCTTTATTCCATTAGGAATTTAAATTTTTTAACCTGCAATAAATTCTCTAGAAATTGTGTAGGAAAAACGGTAGTACTTATATGAAGTGAAGCTGTAACATGCATGTGCGTTGGGCTGGATGTCACTGTGCTAAAATGTCTTCCTGTTGTGATAGTCTCATAATGTTCAGGTCTTGTATCTTGAGTACCCATAGATTGTCCACGTAATAATAGTTTTGTTTTCCTACTTTTTTTTTTTACAGTTGAGATTTTAAAGAAGATTGACATTCCTTCTGTCTTTATTGGTGAGACATCAGCTAATTCTCTTAAAGAGGAGTTTACTTACGAAAAAGGGTAGGTTAACTCACATGCAGCTGTGTTACTCCTTGCATTAGATTGTTGTCTGAGTATTTATGACTTTAAATTAGGATGCTGTGATGACAGAGGTTATAGGTGTTTCAGGTGAAGTCTTGTGGCTGAGAGCAACCTGTAATGCTTTAGTGAATAATAATTTCACTGTATGTTTTGATAGTCATGTTACATTTTTTTCATTCTGCTGTCAAAGCAGCTATGAGGTGGTTTTCCTGGTTTCTCTAGGTTTGATTTAGGTCAGTAAATAGTTTTAACTCAACAAATGTTCTAAGAAACAGTGTTTTATACTTTTATTTAATTATCTTTACATTGTGTGGGTATGGACTGAATTTTCTATCTTGCTGTGCACAGGTAGGGTTCCTGTGTCTTGTGTGACAATCTTTTTTAAAATTTTTTTATTGTATTTGCTCCCCAACTTGTTCATTAAGTTCTCATTAATTTAGAAGGTGTTATCTCTTCCTCCCCACAGTGGCCACGTTGTGCTAATCCCAGAGTTCAGTCTTCCTTTGGAGTACTACTTAATCCCTTTCCTAATAATAGTAGGGATCTGTCTTATTCTCATCGTCATATTTATGGTAAGTTTCTTCTTTTAATAATATTTTTTTCTTTCAAATCATCAGGGAGCTGTCACACACTGAAGTTAAAGGAAGGTATACAGTAAAGGAAGAGTCAAGCTGTGTATACTGCACATATCTGTACCATGCTTGCATGTAATCCTTTAGTTTATCAATAAAACAAACAGGTGCAGGATTTTGTCAGAGGGATATCAGGAGCCTTTTGGATGTTCTCCTTAGCATGTAACTGCTTGTAGGAATTGTCCTCACTGCACTCTTAACTCCACAAGTGCTTGTTTTTTGGCCCCATACAGAGTGACCTTGTGCTCTTGTACACTGAGAGCATATCCTGCCTTTCCAAACTTAATAATTAGTCCCACTGCTCCAGGGTGCAGGGCTCCCTGTTTTGTACTGCACTTAGGTGTAGCTATGAGTGTGTGAGTACAGAGCCTCACAGCACAGAGCACTGATCTCAGCACATGCATTGCTGTAGGGGTTCTCAGCTGGGACATCTCTCCTTGAAATGGGAAGGTAGCATAGTTACATATTTCAGGATACTCAGCATCCCTTTTTTTTTTTGTAATCTGTGCCAAAATTGTTATTTTCCTTCTAATAAAAAGCAAGTAATGCATCAACTGTTGTATAAACACTTAAAATATTTTTCTGCATTAGTATTTTTTGCACTAGAAGTTACATATTTCATTGACAATCCTGGGCATGTTTGGCACAATTGCAACTGCAGCAGCTCTGAAAACAAAGCAGAATGATCACCTAGAGATTAATTTCTTTTTAGCAAAGTTTTTGCTACTGTCTTTTACAGTGTCCTTCTGTACAAAACCATCCCAGGAAAGCTAATTGTGTACACAGGACGGTGGGTGAACTGTAGGAAGGGTCAGGATGAGGGAGTTGCAGCAAAGGGGTAACACCTGGCTGGTGGCTGGGCTGCAGTGGTGCTCATCAGGGGTCAATTTTATGGCCAGTTCTCTGCTGTGTTGCTGTCAGCAACCCAGACAGAGGAGTTGAATACACACTGAGTAAATTTGCCAAGGATACTAAATGAGGAGATACTGATTCCCTTGCATATAGAGAGGTCTTCACAGAGACAGCTCAACAGACTAGAGCACTGGACAATTAATTGGTGCAGTGAAATTGATCTCAGGGAGGTTCCAGGTTGGATTTAGTCCTCATTCTTTTCTGATTCTGTCCCTGCTTCTTTAAGACAATATTGTTTTTAACTAGGAGATTTACATGAGACTCTGACTGTCACTAAGGATCTGCATTACAGCAGAAAAACTGCAGTTTGTGCATACAGCTTATTGTTTAGCTGTGGTGAAAGAGCCTGAATGAACAGTTTAGATTCAAATATCCTTTGTTCATTTCTTTGCTTGTCATCATATTTGAAAAAATGTCATATCACAGGTGCTAAATTTAGAAATTGAACAGAAATAGCATTCAGGACTACGAAGAAAATGGAAACAAAATTTTTATTACAGTTAGTTGGAGAGTTTTGTATTACTAGTTATTCAGTGGGGTTTTTTTTACTGAGTGATCTTAGTATGGAACATGTAACAATAACTCAAAGTAAACCCTTTACTCCTCAACCTACTCTTTTAGCTAATATGGAAACAGTTCTGATGAATGTGGGAATAACTCTCTAAAAGAGCTGCAATAATTTAAATCTGTAAGAAAAACTGATCAAACTTACTGAATTGTGTTTTGCTCTGCAGTATGCTTCCTGCTTTTTACAGGCCTCAGAAGAGGATTGCAGCAATGGCCATTGTTTTATGTAGGATACATACCTTTTTGTTTCTCTTTCCTCTCAAAAAAACCCTTGTGTACTCTCAGTTCCAAGTGCCATGTTCATGGAGAACAGCCTTTAGGCTTGTTTGGCTTCATCCTTGTGTTCAGGCAAGGGAAGAAGTTATTCTGTGTTAGGGTTCCTTTTTGACCAACTTACTGCAAAGCTTCATAAATCAAAACTTTTATTGTTCTTTTATTGGTGTGACTTACTTTTCACATTATCCTGTCTGTTTCCAGATAACAAAATTTGTTCAGGACAGACACAGAGCAAGAAGGAATCGGCTTAGGAAGGATCAGCTTAAGAAACTTCCTGTACATAAGTTTAAGAAAGGCAAGTGGATCATTCTTTGTCTAACTCACTAGATCATATTGTTTTTAACTCCAAAAACCTTGTAAATCAAAGGGGTATTAAATTTCAGAGATAATTTTGAGTACACTTGAAATAGGTAGAAGAATTTTGAGTGAAAGCATACGAAACGTTTGGCTTGGCCCTGTTCTCACTGAAATCGAGGAGTTCTAACACTTCCTTAATGGGAGCAGAGAAGGCTGTGGCTGAGCATTAAAACACTGTTTAAAAAAAATCAGTGCAGAAATTGCATGCAAGTTCCCAAGCCCATGTGCATGTCAGGAGGGTCTGCTGCAAGTCCTTTAAAGTCAAACTAATTCTCAATTGCATGCTGTAGGAGATGAATATGATGTGTGTGCCATTTGTCTGGATGAATATGAGGACGGAGACAAGCTCAGGATCCTTCCATGCTCTCATGGTAAGCAACTGTGTTTTAAGTTTGAATTTAGATTAAAACAGCTTTCCAAAATACTGTCCAAAACCTACAGTAAGTGATTTATAAAATCCCGTTTTGCTAATATGCAAGCTAAAAAGCTAGCATTCCCACTTTGCATTTTCCTTGGATATACACATAAAAGAAAATCGAGACTTGATGCTGTCCCCTAGATATCTGTATTTATTGTAATACTTTTAAATTAATAGGCCTTCATGTTCCCCAAGACCAATAAGCCACAAAACTTAATTGAGTTCTTGGTGATTTAGAGCTGCAGCTGAAGGCATGGGTCTGTCCTGGAGTCAGCAGCCATGCACTCCACTGCCTGACTGCACTTGGAAGTCAGTTAGTGAAATATTTTGCCTGTCACAGTCCTTCTCAAGTCCAGCCCACTGCAGATGTGTTACAGCTTTCTATACACAGCCAGCACAGCAGGTGACAGGCTGAGCTTTTAGAACCTCAGTCATAAAACCAATTTCAGACTAGGCTGACAAACAAGGATTTCTCAGAAGAGAAAGAACAAGTCCATGGCATCTCTCCATGTGGGGGACTGCAGAGGTAACTTGAAGACCACCAACCCCCACCACCAGTTGTCTGTAGAACATGTTTCCAGTGTGCTTGACCAGGTACTAAACATGGTGTTGCGGGCCCATGTAAATACAAGCTCTTTGCCAAGTAAGTCTCTCTTACCAAGAAGAGCTGAATTTTTAATACCATAAGTAAGACAAATACTTTTTTTTAAACACAGCCAGTCTAGTTGCAGTGCCAGTTGCAGACCTTATTTAAGATCCACGAAATCACGCAGTAATGTCTTGTAATAATGAGGTGCTTTGATACATGTTGATGGGGCGGTGAGAGGATGATGTGGGGATGATGATGATGGGCATGCCTGCTGCTAAGTGAATGGAATTGCTCAAAAATCTTTAACGCTTGTCATCAGATGTGGCCTGTTGTACTACTGCTCTCATTCACTCAGTAAAAAACACAGGTATTCATTGCATATACCCAAGTGACTCAGATCCTAAGCCATCAGGTGTTTTGAACAGGCTACATGCCAACAAATTTGGCACTAGAATTCTCTGTGTGAGTTACGTTCTAAAATTCTCCAATGTCACTGAACAGAAATGGTTTAGCAGATTTCCCTGTCCTTTTCACTATTATAATGATGTCCTTGTGTTTTATTTTCTAACAGCATATCACTGCAAGTGTGTGGACCCGTGGCTGACAAAAACAAAAAAAACTTGTCCTGTGTGTAAGCAGAAAGTGGTCCCTTCCCAGGGGGACTCTGACTCGGAGACAGACAGCAGCCAAGAGGAGAATGAAGTGTCTGAGAACACTCCTCTGCTCAGGCCTTTGGCCTCGGTCAGCACACAGTCCTTCGGGGCTCTGTCAGAGTCCCATTCCCATCAGAACATGACCGAGTCCTCGGAGTATGAGGAGGATGACAATGACAATGTTGATAGCAGTGATGCGGAAAATGGGATGAATGAAGAAAGTGTAGTGGTTCAGCTGCAGCCCAGTGAGGACAGGGAGTACAGAGTGGCAAACACTGTCTGAGACTACTAATGACCCATAGATGTATGAACAAAAGGGTTCTTGAGGCTATTTACAAACCTTTGCGTAGGGAATCTCTTTTAATCTGTAATCCTTTTGGTTTCTTTGATAGGAGCAGCAGTTCATGTAGTAGTACTCTGGTTAAATCATTACAGGTAGATTATTTTTGATTCAGGTATTCAGTCACACATTCTGTCTTCTCAAAACCAACAGTTAAACTGGACTTCACAATGCTAATGAATAATGTTAATAGTTTATATCAATTGAAATATCGCAGAGACTGTCTCCTGTTGAAATGAGATTTCTCTGGAAGTACTTTTATTTCCATTTTGTAGCTACAACTGGGTCATCCTGAGAGCAATATTTATTATATGTAGATATGTGTTACCCCTTAGGCCCAACAAAAACTGTATTTGCATGTTTGTATAGTTTTCCTAAAAATTGTCACCACTGCTGAAAGGAAAAAGTAGAACAGATCAATATTCTATGTGCTGGTATGTTAAAACAGAAGAAATTCCACTTTTATCTCAACGCAGTGATTCCAAATGATCCTTTGGAGTTTGCCATGGTAGCTGAGTTTAAGCAGTTCCATTGGGCAATTCCCAGGATGAGGAAACTTAGAGTATATGTTTAGTTTTGAGCAATTCACAAGGTCAGGTCCACCATAAGCACATTATTATCCCCCCTTGCTACTACTTCCTTGTGTGGTTTCCAGTGAGGAGGTGGGAGCTGGGAGATAACTGAGACAGAGGTTTTGTTCCACACAGAAAAACAAGTTTAGGGTAAGTATTATATTGATCCTTGGCTCACATACCTCTTACTAAGAGCATTTTATGCTGCATTAGTCTGCTAAACTGTATATAAAAAATTGTTCTTTTCAAATACCTGATTTGAAAACAAGTGCTTACACCAGTCTCACAGAACTCAGTACTTACCAGTGTATCACAAAAAAGGTAGATTCTATATAATACCTCTGTAACTATGTAGAAAGTAAAACCATGCATATACTCAAATGGAGTTTTTTTTATATGGCCTTGACTAAGGAAAGCTTGAAAGAATGTTAATAAACATGTTTTCCACTTTAAATATCAAAAGGACTTTATTGAACTTTTGCATCACTTGAGGCCTTGAGTACTCACCTCCATTACTGAGGCTGAAGTGCTTTTGAAGATGTGTAACATGGAACTATTGGGAGCCCAAGCAGATGTTTCCTGCATCATACTGTAAATCACAGTACAAGGGCTTGCACTGACCAGTGCTATGTGCAGGGGTCTGAGCTATGAAGAAAACCTTCGTTTTTGTTCACTTCTAGCTTGAGGAGGAGTTTGGACTGGCCAGAGTCTGTAGTTTGCCTGGGGGAGTGTGAAGGAGGACCAGGGTGCTCCTAACAATTCGTACCCAGCTGGCAGCACCTGCAGAACCACAGCCCAGTGCTAGAACCCCGGACAAGCGGTGCCAGGTGAGGCGGTCCCAGGTGTGGTTTCTGACCGTACACTCTATGCAGCCACATACTCTGCAGTGCAGATCTGTTTTCTGGGCCTGGCTGAGAGCAGGGAAAGTTTATTTTGCACAATGAGGGACAGCAAAAGGATAATAGCAAAAGGATGATTCATCTCCAGACCACTGCTGCCAGCAGCCATGGGGTAATGACAGCCAGTGTATTGGTATATTTTCACAAGGCAAAATTCCCCTTCAGCGTGCATATGTCTAGGTGAGTCCAAATGGGAAAATGGTTTCTGAAAAGGTAATTACTACGCTGAAAGATTTTTCTTAAAATAGGTCCCTGCTGTTGCATATGATTATTCATTATTGTATTCCAGGAACGGTCCCCAAAATCTGAAGAGTTACAGAACCACAAACTGACCTAAACTTTTTAATATGCTCTTACGTAATTCTAGTGCCTGCAGTCAGTTGCAGACAGTTATGCTAGGAAAATTCACCAACAAATGCATTTGAAAAAGTAATTTGAACAACACCTAATTCTTAACCAAGCAGGAGGAAACAGGTGACATAGACCTCAAGAGAGGGAAATTGGTCAGAAAGGAACAATGTCACACTAAGGTACGTGATGACAAGTACCTGGTGTGTGCTGCCAGCAGCTGCTCTGCCTCTGGGGTGCTGCTATAGTCAATTCCATCCACTCTGGCCTTACCATAGAATCAGCTCTGGGAATATAATATCCTCATTCCTCCTGACTAGGGAGAAACAAGGTTCTGCTGTCAAAAGGTGAGTACAGCATTGTGTTCAGACACTGAGCACAACTTCACATGTGCTTTAAGAGGGAAGCAGATTTGCATCCTCTGTACCAGTTACTACTGAAAGGAATTTGCTCTGTGCTCTGAGTGCATTGGTCTGCTCTAACTTTGGCCCTGGGAGATCCAGTTCAGACACACAGCCACTTGGCAGTGGGAGAATATGAACACTATATATAGGAAGGTTTTAGTTAGACCCAGGTCTAGTGCCAAACAGGAGCAGGTGCAGCTGACACCAATGTTGAAGGTGTGGGGGAAGGAGGGGAGAACAAAGGTCCTGTCCAGAAGCACCTGACTAGTTTGAGGGCCCAGGAAGGCAAATTCACCTCCCATGATTTGGGTTCAGTGGTCCTCCCATGCCACAAGCTCCAGGGTTCACCATCACATCCCCTTGGGCCTGTATTTTTAGGAGTTCTCAGCAGAAGTAACAAATACAGGTGCAATCCTTCAAGGTAAGGGAGACCTTACATCTGCCCCTTCTCTGGGTGAGGGGAGCACATTCCCACCCTGGCTGTACTGACCTGGGCAGGCCACCACGCTCCTTTGCCAGGTCCAATGTCAAGTTGCCTTCAGCTTGTTTAGGAATGGTGCATTGGGCATTCAGAGGACAGGGGAGCCCCACACCAGAGAGCTGGATAAACATGGAATTAAGAGATGAGAAATCATCTCCTAATTTAAGATCTGCCCCAAAGACTGCCTGGCCTTTGACTAAAGTCATATTATCACACATCTTATTGTATCATACTACTTATCCTACTACTGCTGTCCTGCCAAACTTCAAACTGCACTTAGATTTCCTGCTAGTGGGGCCAGCCATGCACTGAAGGGCCTCAGAGGATTTCCTGGGTGTGAGGCAGAAAAATTACCAACAGTCTGATTTTGTTTGGTTGGAATAAATTTATTTCATCTGTCTGTAAACAAGGTGTTTTTAATAGTTATGGCATTTTTTGAAATGCATATTAAATCAGATGAGTTAGACTGTATCCCAGATGTAACAAAGTGCAGGGAAAGAAATGGACAAATCAGCAACAAGAATTTGTTTAAATCTGTACATTATCCACAAGGCCCAACAATAGAAGCAAATACTAGAATGTCCCTAAGGTAGTGCCAGTCAAAAGAAACCCTCAGAGTCAGTTAAAATCCATCTCACAATAGCAACAGTTCATTTTTTTTTTTAACAATAGTATGGCACAGAATACATATTAAAAAATTCATCACAAGACAGCCAAGTCAGTTATTCCAACCACTACCATCTCCCATTTATTCTTTAGTATACAGAGTTCTGCAGTTCTTGCAATGGACATACAGGTCAGAACAGTGCCTGAACTGAGTTTGGTTACAGACATTTTCAGATGACTCGTGCACAAGGCAGCTCACTCCATCATTTCTGCAGCAAGGGTGTGACAGGCCAGATGAAGATTTTTAAATTTGAAATGGTATTTTGACAGTTTAGCTTACAAACTACCGACCTTCATCCAAACAGTGGCTTCAGAGCAGCCAAACTCTGCACCACTAAGTGATCTGGCAGAAAGACTGAAGCCAGTCATAGCTCCCAGGGTAGCTGAAGGTGGCAGTTTTCCACAATGACATTGCAGTTTCATATTAAAAAACAAAAACACCACCCCCCACCCCCCGACCCCCAAGCTGCAAATTAAAATTGGTCCTATGAGAAACTGAAACCAGACACACTCCAGCTGGTTATACCAGGCTAGCTAATGGCCACAGTGGCAGCCTTGCACAAGTCAACTACAGAACAGGAGCTGGCAAAAAAAAAAAAGTGCCTGAGCTATTGTAATGATGGAATGTCTGGGGAGTCCTTAGGATGGTGGTTTAAGGTCATGGGAGGAAGTACATCTGTACCCTTTCATAGTTTTGTGATTGCACTTGTTAAGTAGTACAACCTTCAGACAACATCAAGAAAAAGTAAGAGACTTAAGCCTACAGTGAAGTGCAATGACAAAACTAATGTGACATTAATAGCTTCTGAGTGGCAAATTGGTTAAACAAACCAGGCACTATAAAAATGGGTGTAAGCAAACACATGGGTTTAAAAAACAGAAACAAAGAGAGGGACAGAAATGAAGATATGCACACACTTTTTTTCCTCCCAACCGTGCTCTGTGAAAGGAAGACTAGTGAGCTGTGACTTGCTCAAAGTGCTGAAGAGGCATTGATCAAATTAGATTGTACAATCGGCACCTTGTTTAGTATCTCAGTTGGTTTAGCTGTCAATATCATACTAATTGCTAAGACGAAGCAGAGCCTACACTTGGCATGTTCCCCTCCCAAGTTTCAAGTTATCATGCATATCATCATCATGGTGGTGCCAGATGGGCTCGGTTACCTACAGTGGTTACAGAGATGAACAAGGGGGAACTGGAGTTATGACAGTAGGAAATGGGTAAATAAAAAAACACAAACTACCATCTACGGTCTGGTAGCACTGAGCACAAGCGGGTGGTGCTGCAGACAGCTGCTAGGTGGATGGGGAGAGGCTGCTCAGACATCAGACCTCCTCAGGTATAAAGCCAGTTCATATGCTTTCTTGTTGAGTGTCCCTCCATGGACACCTTCCTTTCCCATGACTATAACCAATGCTGGAGTACACAAGGAAACAAAACAGAAATGAAAAGAATTAAAGGGAAAAAAAAAAAAACACCTTTCCCCACCAATAAAGGGATACAAAGGAGACACAGGTTCATACCCCATCACCCTGCATTGCTAGTAAAGTTTCCAGAATGTAAGGTTTAAAGCTCACCGCCAGGAAAATTTAATAGCAATCTTCCCCTAATACTTAACAGTCTGCCTAACAACTAGAACCCAGAGTCTCTCAAGTATTTTGCCATTGAGTATGCCTTCTTATTCAATCCGCCTCCATGGACCCCTTCTTTGCCCATTACAAAGACCAAGACTGAAAGAGAAAAGAAAAAAAAGTTTTAAAAAGAATGTGTTAGACATGGAAATAATGCAACTTTTAGGCAGTGCAATAAACACCCTCAAATTCAAGATTTAGTATTTAAATATTAAGCTAATTTAACAGTTTTGTTAAAACACAGATGTAGAAAGGGCTGGGGGAAAGTACAAGCTATCCTCAGGGATTTTATTTAACTGTGGAAGCTTTAAGAGTTCACTGCTGAGAAAAATGCCACCAGCTATCAAAACAGCATTACAATGCCTCTCACCATCACTCATCACCCAGCAAGGAAATCCTGGCAGCAGTTTAAACACCTGTAGGAGCAGGGGTACAGTGCATGTGCAAGTGTGACTGGAGAGTGGATAAAGAAAATTCCCATGATCTGGAACCAGAGTAACTGCCCTGATGCTGGTAAAAAACCCCAAAAGGTGAGTTGGGCTGAGACTTTCCATGCAATAACACAGCTATAAACCACACTTTTTACATAAGACAAAACACCGGGACAATTGTCATACTGAGGCTCTCCCCACTCCCTCAATTCCAGCAAGGTGTCCCAGATTATCTGGTAAAAGGAACACTGGAGGCTCACCAGCAAGAGCCACTGTGAGCTGCCATGAGATATCCCCCAACAGGGAGGGGGACACAAGGAACACTGGGCTGCCACAGGCCAGGGACTGTTCACCAAGCTGGGAATGCTGCAGCCAGTCCACCTACACATGATCATACACTGGGGCCTCAGGTTGTGCCATGGAAGGTTTAGGTTGGATATTAGGAAAACTTCTTCACCAAAAGGGTTGTCCAGCCCTGGCACAGCTGCCCTGTGCAGTGGTTGAGTCCCCACCCCTGGAGGGATTTAAAAGCCATGTGGTTGTGGCACTTGAGGACATGGGTTAGTGGTGGCCTTGGCAGCACTGGGAGAAGGGTGGACTCTATGATCTCGGAGGGCTTTTCCAACCTTAATGACTCTGTGATTCTATCTCCATAGCAATTTGCTCATAAAAGCTTAAGACAGTTCTCATTGTCATTTCTCAAGTCAGACCTCTGCTTGTTTCACTTCAGTGCTGCCAACCCTCTTCCTGCATGCCTGCCCTGGGCTTTAGCCTACAGACATCTGCTCTGCCTTTGGTTTTACACCTATTAGCAAAAGTCTTGTCACTCATGAACCTGTTCCACAGCCAGCCCAAAAATGCTAGCCCAGGTGTTCCCAACATAAGGCACACCACTACTGGACAGTACTTCATATGCCAGAGGAGTGCCTGCCCCATAACAGATTTTCCTGGAAGTTAAATGAAGAGCACAAAGGAGCAGGTGTCTGAGAATGAAGCACATTTCTCAGTGGTACCAAACTGGACAGGCTTTTTCTGCCTGGACAGACTTTAGCAGGCTCAAAAGGAAGTGCAAGAAAAGTTAATGTAGAACTTTTTAGTAGGAGCAGCTCATACATGAGATTCACATCTTTGTAGAATAAACTTTCCATCAAGCAACTTACAATGAGAAAGCTTGCAGTCACTGCCTGTCATTAACAGACCCCTCCTGAGCTCCAGGTATGAAGTGATGGAATACCAGCTAAGCCTGCTTGGAGCTGCAGCCTGCTTTTTCCTGCTTGTCACAGAGACCTGTTAACTACTGCACAGCCTGGTGCTGAGCTGGGATGCAGGTGGGAACAGGGATGAGTGTAATTCTCAGTCAGAACTCAGCTAGAGCACTGCCATCCACTCCCTTGCATCATTTCCCAAAATTAGCCATTAAATACAGGAGTTTGGTTCTCCTAATAGCTGGAGTCTATGCTTAGGGTAACATTCCTAATTTAGCTATCTGAAGGTAGAGAAAAGGGTGCTTACCTCGTCCAGCTCTGCCTACAGCAACATTATATGTCGGCTCACCACCTTGACTCTTTGTCCTGATGTCCATTGTGCAGTCACCATCGACATACAGGCTATCTCTGATCACAGAGCACTTCTTTGCACCAAGGGTCAGACCATTGGTGAAGAAACCCTCTCGGTCTTTTCCTACAATCATATCTATTTCTCCTGGCTGTCAAAGGAAAGAGCTCAGAGTTAGCACGGAAGGGTATATTGCTGTAATTCCTATTTAGAACCGGTCCTGTCTCGTGTGGAGAGGCTGAGGCCGTGATTTCCCCTCGCTACCCGCAGGAAGTGCTCCAGAACACAGGGCTTTGTTAGGCGCAGTCTGCGCTGCTCCGCGGTCGCTGCGCGCGGGGGAGCCTCTGCCTCAACGATTGCGGGCCCGAGCCCGTTAAACGGCGCAGGGCGTCTGCCGGAGCCTGACCCCGGGCTGGCGCGGACTCTGTCCGCACCTGTCCCGGGAGATCAGCCCGGG
>NW_005054309.1:11879043-11896887 GCF_000277835.1 Geospiza fortis | reverse complement strand
GTGTACAGAGGGTGGGTCCGGCGCCCGGTCCTTCCCGTGCCCCGCTGTGCCGTCACGGCCACTGGCAGTCTCTGCATTTGTGTTGTTTCCATAATCTCAGGTCTAACTTCGCGCCCCTCGGAGAGGGCTTGAGCCCTGCCTGCCTCGCCCGTGCCCTTCATCCTCCCGGACCTCAGGGATGCGTCCCTGTCTCACACACCAGCATCTGCTACATTTTTTTTCTACAAGGGGTTGTAACTGGTGATTTTGTGGTTTATTGTTGCAGGTTCCACCAAGTCTCTATTGCAATAATTTCGTTCCACATTCTTTACACATCCGAGGCTGGTGCCATTGGTTTGGTGCACTGATACTGGGCCCTGGGCAGGATGGCTTGGCTGCTCCAAGGCTGTCCTGGGTCGCAGGAGTGTTCACCAGCACCTTAAGGGTGTGTTTCGAGGCAATTGTTCTGTTTTTCGTAACATTGAAATTGGTGGGGGGTCACCTTGCTTTTGAGCAGGGTGAGTTTGCTTTATTGGATGACTGTTGTGATTCTTGGGGCAGTGCAGACTGGGGGGACGTGGCCCGGCTGTCCATGTCAGTAGCTTTGTGGCTATAATTCAAGAAGTTAGATCTCATAGCTGAATATGCCAAGGCATAGTATGCAATAAATGAATCTGCCTTTTCCTACCCTTCCTTTACCTTTCCCTTTACCCTTCTTTTCCTTTACCTTAATTCCCCAGGTGTTTATTATGGATACCCCTACAGCACACTTCAGGGTTTCATAGTCCTTTAACAACCTAGTTCCATTGTCATTGGATTGAGTGGTGTTTAGTACTAATTGCTTGGATTACTAGATACTTGGAAAAGAGCTCATTTGTATCTTTTACCTTAATTCCATAAGGGTTTTTTTCTCTATTTTGTTTTCACAGTGCCTTTACCCCTTTGAATTTGGACAGCCATCATCCATGTATCCCAGAAATATTCTCATGTCACTGTATCTACCAATGAGTTACAGTCTTTAAAGTTGCTTTTAGCTTTTAAAATAGCTAAAGCTTTTTGTGAAGTTTGACTTGCCTTCATCATCCTACCTCCAGAGATTCCTTCCATGGGAAGGAGAAAATGTTCTCTTTGGCTGAAAGTGCCATTGAGGGTCGCTTCTCTGTTTACTCCTGGTCTGTAGGAGGTCCCAGTTAAACATTCTTACTAGCACAAAATGAAATATATCCATCTGTAATTAGTGGAAAGCTGATGAGCCCATTAGTTTTAGAGTTCAACCAAAATATGTTTGATTTTTTGTTGATTGTCTTCAAGTTGCAATAAGGATTCCAATTTGTGTTACTTTAATAAGTTGATTTAATAGATATAGAGACAGACATCTCGTGACCCAGGGGGAGGCCTTGAGGACTATGGAGCTGCTTATTTGCTGTGATTATCCTTTTATTAATCATCATTATCCTTTGATTAATAAGAGGTGGGCTTCTCTTGGACAGCAGGCTGCTTGGTACAAGCATGCAAGTATCTCACACAAGAACCTGTGGGTTTCCAGGACTTTAGCCAAAGGCCCTCTTGCCTGAAGGCATCTCACCCTCCAACACATTTGTCCATCCCTTCTGCCCAGTGAACATCTGTGCCCTCCTGAGCCCTTGCAGCCCAGCCTCCAGTCCTGTTTGACAGGAGGCAGAGACGCGAGCTGGGCTCTGGGGAGCAGCTGCTGCTCTCCACAGTGCAGAGCCACGCCAGGCTGATGTGTGGTGATCCAGGGCTTTGCCTCTGTGACAGCTGTTTCACCTGCGTGTCAGAGTGCAGAGAGGGCCAGGTAATAGTGCTCCTGCCTCACAGGCAATAGTACCTTTTAATAGCTGCACAGACCAGGTCATCAGTGGTGTCAGGGCTGTTTTGGTGTGTGGGTTGTGTTAGCCATACAGGGAATACAGACATCTCTTTTGAATGATTTGAATTGGAAATACCTGCATGGAAGTCTGGGATCTCCTTAACATAAATGGTTGGATCAGAGTAGAGAATTTCACGGCTTGGTAGCTCAGCTTCTAGTCATGTTATTTGTGAACTAACTCTAGTAATATATTTAGAAAGTGAAGTCTAAATTGGGTTGCTATTATTTAATGTTTCAAAGCTATCAGGTAGGTTGTATAATTTGCAGATTCAGCAGTCACGAGTCATGTTTCTGAAAATCATGATTCTTTAATTTTATTTTCACTCTTAGGTGCCTCATTTGGTTGTGTGCTATAAAAAATTGTTACAACACTGTTTGTGTAGGCACTACTGCAGCAGCACCTTTGAGACTGCTGGGTTTAAGAAAATGAGGGTATGCTCTGTCTGTTAAAGATTGTAAGAGCAGAGACCTCCAGGGTTGTTGGGGGGTTTTTTTTGTGGTTTTTTTTTTTGCTATAAGAGTTAAATGGAATTTGAGACATTTCTGAAGCAAAATATTTATATATGTATAAAAATATCCTTGTTAAAATTGATAGATGTAGTAGGTCATTTTAACATCAGTGCCTAGACTCACATAGGAAATGGACTGCTTTTAAGCTATAGCCATATAGTAAATAGTTGTGAAATCATTATTTCTTGCATTTTAGTCTCTTCCTACATTTCACCTGATAGTTGTTCTTTCTGGAATTTAACTGCACCGTGCAGCTACAGTTTGGTAGGATTTTGTGCAGCTTGTAACAATTCCTGGTCTTTTACTTCTGTTCAGAACTTTGTCTAAAATTGATGATGGATCACCTCTAAGAAAAAGAATAATTTGGAGGAATTCTAAAGTACTGGCTGTGCTTAACCAGAGTGTACTCGCTATTTACAGCTTTGTGAGAAACTTGACTGCTTTTATATTGTTAACAGAAAAACTGAAATTGGCCAAAGACTTGGAGGAGGATTATATTTTGTGAGTAATGTAAATTGGGTTTTTCTGTCAGGCCTTGTAGCTACGAGCACTGCTGCTGTGCTTGGAATGATGAGACAGCCAAAGGCAGGACTTCTCACAATAGGATTGTTTAGGTTGGGAAAGCTGTCTGGGATAATTTAGTCCAACCATTATGATGTCACCGGTTCTAACTGTCTTTGACCAAATTACTGTTTTTCACCATTTGGAGATTACTGTAACCAGCACTTACGGACAGACAGGAGGGCAGTCAGGCAGCAGCAGAACGCAGCTGGGCTCCTTGGTGGAGAAACCTTGCCAGAGGCAGCGCAGCCGGGCCGCAGGGCTGGGCTCCGAGGCTGTGCCCACGCGCGGCTGCTCTGGTGCCTTCCCTGCTGACCACGCTGGGTCCTGCTGGGCCCTGCCCGTCTGCCTCTTCACCACATGTGCTTCTGGAAGTGCAGAGGGAAACACCAATTCACAAGTGCTACGAGTCTGTGGATTCGCTGCTTCTGGTGACAGCCGGGAGCAGTGTGTGTCAGCCTGGTGAGGGTCAGGCTGGGCCGGGTCCTCCCACAGCTACCCAGGGAGGGGACTCGGCTGAAACCCCAGGAAGCTACCAAAGACTGGCGTGAGTGTTAGCTAGAAACAATTATTGAAATGATATATTAATGTGTGGAAAATGTGAAACTAGGTTTAAAAAATATGGTAATTCAAAATGCAACAATCATGAAGACCACAGTACAGAGTTTTATTGCACAGCTACTAGAGCTGTGCATGACGAAGGTCCTGTCCCATGACAGCACAACTGTGGCTGCACTGCAGACAGCCTTGTACAATGGCACTTAAACCATCCAGAAAGTTCTGAAAAAAAGGTGCTTTTCTGGTGTATCTTGCATTGTTTGGATCAATGGTTTAACTCCATGTTAACTTTCCATTATGAGAGTTTCATCTCCTTAGAGGATTTTGGCCTGGTATGGTTTTACCAATAATATAGCTCAGCAAAACCTTTGTTTTCCTATGTAAGACAGTTATGTAAGCAGTTCTGAGGGGGTTCCCTTGCTTATTCTTTATTTAACCATCAAGTTCAAACAGAACAAGCCCACAATGTAACTCTGAAAACCAGATGCAGGAGTAGGGATATGGCTATGTCATATAAGAGCATGAAATTGCTTCTGTTTCAGTGGCTTATAGAAGTACTTAAAACAGGAGGAAGGACAGTTCTTTATGATTGACAGACCAGCCAAAGCACTAAAAAAGATGTCCAAAGTCATGGAACTTTGCTCAACTTTAGGGTTTTTAAGGTGAATTTTTTATCTTGCTGGTGGTCAACAGAAAAGAAACCTTATTCCTCGAACTTAAAGTACATTGTATATAAATTCTTACTTGGAGAGGTAGTTTCTGGTTCATAATGGTGTCTTTGATGAGTCCCTATAGGAGTAACAAGTACAGAATTATGACACAGCTTTCTATGCCTCACAGTTACCAAGCAGTCGGACTTCTGAGTGTGCTTAGATCCTGCAGTATTTTGTTTTGCTTAAAGTCAAGCAAACAGAACCCAAATAGGTGACTGCTAACTGTCCTTTTATGAAATAAAGAGTATGAAACTGAAATTCATTAAGTTTGTAGATAGCTTGATGCAGTCTTGGATAGGTGTAATCATACTCAGTCTAAGGTCTTTATGTTATTTTGCCCAAACTTGTGGTGACTCATCACATGCCTCTGTCTGTTGCAGTGAGTGAAAGGCTGTGGGGAAGTTAATCTTAAAAGCCAAAACTGAAGCTAAGAAATGCAATAAGAGGGTTGGAGAAGCACAAAGTTAGAGGGAGAGAAAGCAGAAAAGTGGAAAATGAAGCACAGCAAGCACAGGCTCTTGACAGTCATTTTTAATGGATATTTGCGCAGTGTGGTTTAACAGGGACTGTTAACAATCTTACTGTGGTGTAAAGTCTGAACCTCTGACCCCTGTGCACGCTTCACTGACCACAACAAGAAGTGATAGGAGCTGAAGGAGAATATTTAACTTTTCACAGGCTTCATCTGCTTGGTTTTTTCTCTGTCACAGTTGACTGGTAGAACAAATTTATCATTTTCAGAGCTGGTCTGCATGTTTTCACTGTGCTAGCACGCACTAAGAAGCAAACCCAGTTCTGACTGTTGTGCTGTGTTGTGGTGCATGGCAGGAGCATGGAGACCCTGTCCCCTGGGACATCATCCCAGGCAGCAGCTTTGTCCTGCCAGGGTGACAGCCCTGACAGACGGTTCTGTTTTTGTAGCTCACAGTTACTGTAGGTGATTGTTTCTGCGCCGCTTTCTGCTGCACGTTCAGTCACCCACATGAGGCAGCTGGGGAGCTCTGGAGCTTTGTTCGGGGCATTATTTTCTTCATTCAACTTGCTTTCCCTGGCAAGATCTGTAAATGTGTTTGTGTGCGGTTTCCACCTCTGATCACAAATGATTTTGCTGTTAGTGCTTGTTACTTGTTAAAAATCCAAAGGATTTTTGAATCACAGATACATAAATTTATCTGTGATACACAATTTCTACCTAATACATTCACTGTCTTCAAAAGCATTTAATAATAATTCTGAAGTCTAAAAAGCCATATTTTCCCAGCAAAATGATAGCAGTCTAACCTTGTACCAAATTTTTCTTTGGTCACAAAAAACTTGATCATAGCTATAAGCAGCAGTCAACTTGCTTGATGTTAGCTCATCAAAGTAGAGTCAGTGTATATTTAATATTTAGAATATTTTGTTGTGAATTTCTGGTAGTTGAAGTACTGCTTAGTTTCATCATGGAGAGAACTATTTCTGCCATAGGTGCAGTGCTTTTCTCTCATTTGCATCCACTCAAATAAATATCACATTTTTGAGGAACAAAGTATATGAAAATTGTTCTGCTCAAAGTTGTCTATGTAATCTTAGAAGAAGTGTATTCCATCTGAAAGTGAAAGTCTGACACTGTGCAACTGTAGAGCAGCCACTCTGGTACGAGTGAAAGGAAACGTGAAGAATATAAAAATGGGAGGAGTGGGGAAAAGTAGAAATGAAGAAAGGGGAAAATGGCCTAAGAATGATGCAGTTTCATTTAGAAGGTTTTATCTTCTTTCAAAATATCTCGCAAAAGACAGTAAATCATTCTGTGTCTCAGCTGAACTGTTCGCTGTGGAAGGTGAGCATGTGGCAGGCTTGAGGAGCAGCTGGGGCAGCTCCTGCAGCACCACACTCGTGGGGCATCCCCAGAGACCTGGGCGTGCTTCAGGAGGTCCTGATCTTGCTGTACCCCCATGCCATGGGTGGGCAGTCCCCCACAGTGAGTGCCCGAGCAAACGTCGGATCTCAGGCAGGGAGCTGTTTTGGAGCACAGATGAGTTATTGCTGTCGGCCTTTACACAGCTGTGAGCAGAGTCATGGTGGTGGTACTATGAAGAAGAAGAGTCCAGTCATCTGCTGTGTAACTCTCCATCCCCACCTGTCTGTACTGCTGCCATCCTCATGCATGAGTGGTGCTGGCAGTGCATCCTCAGTCGGTGCTGGCGTGCCTTCAGCCGCTCACCCGCGCGGTTTGGTCCCGCCTGCTTTGGATGGGGCCGCTCCCAGTCTGGGCTCAGGTTATGTGAAGACAAATGTGGGACAGATGCATCTAATACAGTTTGTCTGTACTCTGTGTCCAGTTGGCATAGTGCTTTTTAAAGCTTCATGACTCAGGTGGGTCGCATTTAACTAGGACAGTGAAAGGATTCCTTCCATTACAGTCTTCTTTGAAAGTCAAATCTAAAATGCACAATGAAGACCACTTTTCTTAAATGAAGAAGCATGACTTCCACATGTAAAAAAACTTCCAACATTACTGCTTTGGCTGAACCATCTGAACAGCTGTCCTCAGCTACACAAACCTCCTCCTTTTTTTGGGTAAGAAGAGTGTGTGCTTATAGGAGCTGGGACATGCAGCATGGCTTTGGTACAGAGCTAGAAACAGGTGCAGTTCTAGCACTTGCCATTGGGAAAAAACACAGAAGAAGAGAGGAAGGGAACATTAGCACCAGCTAGGCTATTCTGTGTGTTGGTAATAGACACCCATTTTATGTGCTACCATTAGTAGGTGTTGGTGGAGGAGATGGTGACTTGCCAACAAGGGCTCAAGCCATGTATTAAGCAGCAAGGGCATTTCAGAACCATTGATGGCCTGGTTTTGGCTAGAGGCTAGCAGGGTCCCGGTTCCCTGGATCCAAAGAGAGGAGCCGTGTAGAACGTGTTGGTGATGGAGCGGGGACCCCTCTCACCGTGGTGGGCTCATGTTTCAGGTGCTGTGCCATGCCCTGTGCTTGGCCCAAGGTACTGCAGCTTTTAGATGAGGCCTTTACACGCCCCAAGAGCAATCCCGCAGTGCTCCCGCCGGCCGCGTGTGACAGCGCTGGGATGCCAGGCTGGCCGCTGCTCCTCGGTCGCTCTCTGAGAATGGCTGCTGGTTTTGGAATGAAAATCTCCCAGCAACTTCCCGGCCCCTGGCACTAGATGGAGCTTCAATCTACTTGCACTTGGAAGTCTGTTAAGTTCAACGACAAGATAAAAATAGAGAATACATGAAGATATGTGTGCCTGCTGCTACACTTACAGCACCTCTTTCCGTGTTTTTAGCAGAGTGGTGTAAATCATAATTTAAGTTTAATCTAAATGAAAATTAAAACATTGCCACAGAATCTGCTTGTTCTAGTTCATGCATTATAATCATTAGCACCCTTTAATGTACTCTCAGGTTCACGGTGGAAGTTGCTGTAAGTATACTGGAACTGTGCTGCAGAATTAAGGTAATGCCTGGGCTGTGCTGAATAAAGGTAATGCCTTTTCTGAACAAAGTACCTGGTTATATTTCAGGATGTGGTGGGGATGACCACCCTTTCTGTCTGCTGTGCTCATGCAAGAATACATTTGTATTTTCACTTTGTGCTACCAAAGCTAACATTTCAGAATCATCTTTTTTAAGTCACTTCATTTTTCTTCCATATGTTACCCTTGAAAATATTGAACAAATAGAAACAAACAAAAATGAGCTTTGAAAATGTCGTGTTCATACTTTTCATTTAGCAAGCACCATGTCTCAAGACCACACACACATAGCAGAAATTCAGACCATCTTTTCCTTCCACAGGAGTAACTGGAAGTAGATTTAGTTTTGTTCTTGGGTGCCCATGATCTTATCAGCAAGAGACTGGTTTATTCAAAACTTTTGTCCAAGCACTGAAGTAGTCATAAAAGAAACTGAAGTTGGGAACCGAGATGGTGACACTTATAACAGATTTTGTCATTAAAGCACCAAAGTATTGTTTTGTTGCTTAACTACAAAATCTGACTTTGAATTTCAGTCTTCTTCAGAGGCTTTGTGCCAACCAGCAGGAAGACAGGGACAGGTGGGGTGCCCAGAAGGCCTCAGGAGGTCAGGGAGCATTTGTGGGGTGCCTGGTATGTCCTGCAGAGATTGCACAGAAATTGTCATTGTGTTCTCCTAAAGAAAGCTTTGCTTGTTTTTTAAATAATCTGTTATTTGCCTCAAGGATGCCTGTTATGCTTGGTCTGGGACATTAGAGGAAGGTCTTTTGAAATCTCACACCTAAACTTTAAAGAGCTATTCTGTCATTTGCCATTGCACTATGCCTGTCACTCTGTAGCCTTCCAGAGAAGTGGAGCTTCAATACTTAATAATTTACAAACTCTTAAACCATTTTGGTTCATTTTGATTTCTCTTCAGTGAACAAATGAGGATATGAGCCAAAATCTTTCATCCCTATCACAGCTGAATATTAGTAGGTGAGCAGACAGTCATTTTGTCATGTTGCTCTCCTCTGGCAGGGACAAAACCACTCCTTGAATACGAGAGGCTTAAGCAGGACATGGGCACTGGACTGCCCTGCAGCAACAGGACAGATGTGCTTCCCGGGGTGTTCAGATCTTTTTCTGGATCTCTGAAGACTGTAGTTGCAGAAACATGGGCACTTGGGAGTTCAGGCAGCTGGCAAACAGGAATGCTGGAGCTCCAAGTCCCTGAAGTGACCAGACCCTTCTGAAGGCTGTTGTGAGGAAGAGGACATTTGCTAGAGCAGGAATTGGACTCAAGTGAGTCTGGTCCTGCAGCCTCTGATGGCCGTTTTCTTTGTTTTCCCAGGTCATAAACAGCTGTGTTTGAGCTAGTTCCAGAATGACTGGCATGAGAACACCTGCCAGGAGCATGGAAATCCTGTGCTGTGGGTAACTTCCAACGCAGTGTTTTGCAGGGAGCTGCGTGTTGGGCCAGGGTGTTGCTGTTAGACATAGGTGATGAGTAGGGGAGCACAGCAGGTCTACTCCAGTACCCAGAGATGTGCTCCCCTGGGAAGAGACTGCTGCTGGGCCTGGGGGGAGCTCTTTTGGGAAGAGGCTGGTGCCAGAAGTCTGGCTCTGTGCACTGCTGGTTCCTGTTCCTAGCCCGAGCAGAGCATGGGTTGGTGACCAGGGCAGGAATGTGAGGAGGCACCATGCAGAGCCCAGGGAGTGGGACAGGGCTCTGTGTGTGCTGAGTCTTGCGGCCACTGTCCTTCCCCTCCTCTTGGAGGGGCTCTGTCCTGGTGCTCCCCCCGGTGAGTACACAGGACAGAGCCATGGCAGCAGCAGCAGCTGCCCAGCTGTGGCAGTGCCCTTGGAGTGCAGCAGCTCCTCAGAACGACAGGGACAGCCACGGTTCCATGAACAGCAAACCAAGTGACCTAATTCAGCTCTCATGGGTGGCCCTCAGCTGCTCCATGGCCGCTGCACTGGAGCTGACTCATCACTTCCAGAGTGGCAGAGCTTGGAGCTTTCAGGCCCTAAGGATTTTGCTGGTTTGTTATTAATTTTAAATGATTGATTTAAATGAATTTTTAAAATACCAGGAGACACTTGCCTAAAGAAATGGTTATTAAAAAGAAGAAGGAAATAGTTGGTCTGTGGGAGTTAACTGTGTGCTTAACAGCTGCTGGCTCCTGCAGCTGAGGACACCCGTTGCAGCTTGGAGGAGTCTGATGTCAGCTGTTCTGTCCTGGCAGATTAGCAAGAACAGGATTAATCCATCATTATTATAAAAAACTGAGAACTAGAAACTGTCTTTGCTTATACCCAGCACAACCCCCTGGTGTCCTTGTCCATGGCAGAATGCTATTACAATCTCACCTACACAGCTTTGTCCAGAACTCAAGATCTCCTGGGGATGTGCCTCCCTGCAGGAGCATCCCATTCCCTCCAGCATCTCCCGGTGCCTGGCAAAGCTCCTCACATGGTCCCGAGACTCTGTGGGGTGGCCTGTGGGCTGTCTGTACCAGGAACAGGCTGTGTGTCCCCTGCTCAGCCTCCCAGGGAGTGTGCCTTAGCCAGGCTGGGCAGGACAGATGGGTGGAGGATCCTTTTTATCACTGTCAGAGGGCAGTTCTAAATAAGCTTCTCCCCTGGGATGTTCTCAGTGCTGTGCCCGCCTCTGCTGTGCCAGGGGAACTGCCTTACCCTGTGGAGCAGTGAGATCGTTCTCTCCAGAGATTTCCATCTGCTGCAGTGTAACTGCACAAGTCAGGCTTATGCAGAGAGATGAAGCTTTTCCCTTCCGCCTCTCCCCTTTTCCTCAGGTGGGGCAATGGGTGCAGCCCACCAGCCAGCCAGCAGCCCAGGGTTGCCCACTGCCACTAAGGATCCTTCTGTGCCATGGTGGGCTCCAGAGATGCAGGAACCCCCTTCTTGGAGGCTACAGAAACAAGGTCAAAGCTCAAACTCCATAGGGATTTCTCCCTGAGAGTCCATCCTGAGGCCACCACCCCTCAGCATTCTTCCCACTGCTCTGGAGGGGTATGGGCTGCATGGTCAGGATGCCACGCAAGGTCTGGCCCTGGTGTGTTGGTAGGGATGGTGCTGTGTTCCAATGAAAGTCAGGGTAAGCTCAGGCAGCATAAACAGATTAACTGATGCAGTTTTTTGTCCAGTAAATAAACACCAACAAATGAAAAATAAAAAAAATATGGGTCGGTAGGTGGAAGGTTCCATGGTACTTCAGAGAAGACAGGGCAGGAAGGTGAGAGGTGTGAAGGAGCAGAATATGGAATCCACCTGAAGACAGTGAAGCAGCAGACATTGTCCGTCAGCCTCTTTTATATCTGTCTTAAAAAAGAGAGCTATTCTTTCAGTGAAACCGAAGAATGAAAATTAAAAAGCAAAACAATACAGAACAATACAGAAGACTTCTCCAAAAACAATTTGACACTTCCTATTGATTGAAGTAATGGAGCAGCAAGTTTTACCAACTTGCATAAAAGCACCTTTGGTGTGCTTTAAAAATCCTTGTAAAAGATACAGTGATGTCACTCCTGTGCTGTTCACCTGTCTGTTCTCACCTCTAGATGTCAAAAGCTGAAGTGGTCTAACTTGATGTGCCAAAGCTGAGCCTGTTTCTCCTGCCTCTGCCCTGCACTCAGCAGTCGTCCTTGCCCATGGTGCTGATCACAGCTGTTGCTGTGGCTCATGGAACACTGGGAGGTCCTGCCCACTCACCTTGTGTCAGATGGGGTGGCTGCAGACGCCCATCTCTTTCCTGCATCCTCTGAGGCCAGGTAGGATGGGTTCCTCCTTGGGGCTGGATGTGCCACCTCTGGCAGCAGAGTTCTGTCCTGGGTGGTTCTCACTTGCTGTGCTGTGCTTCCTTTGGCTTCACCTCGGGACCCCGGAATGATGACCAAAGAGCAGTTTGTGCTGTGTGGCATGTAGACGGATGCTCTGTCATAGAGTGTGGACGTTTTAACAGGTTTCAATTTCTTTCCAACCAAGCTACTTTCCAAATTAGTAAATTATATGAACAAATTCCTTTTTGTGCTCAGACAGAATCAGATTTAGTGTTTAACACAAATTAGAAAATTATGAAGTCGAGTAGGAAGAACACTGGGTTACAAAATGTTCTTGCTTCATTCATTTTGCCGGTTATAATTTTAGTTTTAATTATTTATGGCACTCCATAATGTACTAGTTAATTTACAGTAGCATATTTTGGTATAGTATTAAAATTAGTGACAGGAGAGTTATGGCAACACTTGCTGTTTACCATTTGCTAAGTAATGTGCACATTGATTATGCATATATTAGAATGGCTTTAAAGTATGTGTAGCTTCAGCTGGAAGGTTAAGGTGTTTTAGACATGTTTGTTCTTCATATAGTTAAAAATAGTGTCCTCTAAGACCTTATCCTAAAGTAGTACATGAAATCAGTGCCTATTCATGGAAGGAAGGTTCTGGCAAAGTGAAAATTCTTTCAGTCTTTATAGGGCCAGGCCTCATCAAGCAGACATTAAAGAGCACTTCACTGTTTTAGGGGCAATATTCTTATATAAAGTTATTTTATTCCTATTTCTGTTTAGATAAAAGGGTCCAACAAGCCTGCCTTCTCAGTCTGTACAAGCTGCTGCAGAATCTGTTTAAGCACTGCTGCTGTTTATGAGAATACAGGTGTAGGGGGTGGAAAAGTACAGTCCTTGGGCACATGAAACATAACTTTGAGAAAACAAAATGCTGTCAGGTTCACAAGGAAAACAGACCTGAAAATAAAGCAAATATTTTTTCACACTTGTTTAAGTTTTATCACTCAGCTGTGCTATTTCTAGTAGTTGTAGACATAACATTTTGCAGAAACAAATTTGACAGATCTATTCAGCTGGCAGTACTAAGTTTCCCTGTACTGATATCACGTCTTGCCAACAATCCTATCCTGTGGTGGGAATTGTGTTTGGTTACCTACAAGACAACTGGCTGCCTTCATTATGCATTTCCATTTTTTTTAGCCAGAGATAAGACATGCCCAACTAGACCAGAGATGAAAACAACCCAACACGTCCATTCTTGTTTGGTGAAAACGCGGCTCATGTTCTTAGAGCAAAGCAATTATATTCTCTGTATTTTCACAGGTTCTGCTATTTAGTGGTAATAGCTGTCGAGCATCAAAAAACCCACAACAAACAAACCAAACCAAACCAAGGATACTCTGCCTAGCAAGTGTCCTACCATACTCCCTGTTTTACTACTTTTAGCCCCAGGTACTGCTCCTGAAACAAGAGTGATTCACCCACTTGAGCTCTACCCACAGCCAGACTGAGGGTTGAGTTTTCCTGCTCACTCATAATCTGCCTCCTTTCTGTCCCTCTGCCCTCGGAATCAAGCCCCTTTCCCCAAAAGCCCAGTGCGCATCGTGGGCATAATGCTTCCCCAAGGAAGCTTGAGAGAGACACAATATGCATTTCCTTAAGTTTCCACAGAATCCATGTGCAGGGTAACATTTGGCCCATGGTGTGGTATGACACCAACTTGCAAATAATATTGCTTCTAAGCATAAAGGCTTGGGGAAATCAAAAGTTTTCCTGTTAAGGAGAAATCTGCAACACTGATTTGAGCAAACCCTTCACCATAAACTTAGGCAGGACTTGGTCAATCCAATTGGGAAGTGCAGAGTCCTGCAGTGGCTGTTGTTTTCTATATTTCTTTAAGAATTTTGTGTGTGTGTATATTGCAGAAAGGCAGAAAAATCGCTGAAGGAATTGCTCTTTTTTTCCCTTTTAATTTGCTCATAATGAAATTGAAAGTAAGGAAATCTCACCAGGAGGAACACCCACATGCAGGTACCACATGCCTGCATGCACCTACATTCAATTGATGCAAATAATCTGAATTTAAAATGTTCTGGAGAACAAAGTAGGGCCAGCTGGAGGATTTCCTGCTGGAGAAAGGAAAAGCCTGCGGAGGCAGTGGGTCGGAATGCTGAGCAGTGACACATTCCTGATGGCTGTAAATAGTGTATGGGAGGAGGGGAATGGGAATATCTTGATTTGGTTATTTGGATTAGTGAACTCTTCCAGCTAATGATTTTTTTCCTTTAGCATTCAAAATGCTTGCGGGGTTTATATTTCTTTACGTCTATTAAAAAAATTTACATATACATGCACATGTACATATACATGTATTTGGGGTGAGTTTCAGTAATTATTCATTATAAGAGGCCCCAGAAGTACTGTGTGTGTGTCTCTTGAGCACAATGAAGCAACAGAACATAGAGAAAAGGGTGTCAGGGTGGCTGTGAGCCAGGTGCCTCATGGCTGTGCAAGGTGTCAGTGTTCCACCTGAGCACACGGCTGCTGCTGCCATTCTCTTTTGACTCCGGCTTGCCCTGTTCTCCCGTGCAGCACTGGAGGCAGGGGATGAGTGACCAGAGAGTCACGGGGAGCCAGAGCTGTGGCATCTGCCCCGTGTGGCTCCCGTGCTCTGGCACCACTGGCTTTCCTGCAGTGCTGACGATGGCAGGTGGCATTTGCTCCATGAAACACCATGTGGATTTGACTGTTTCACAGACTTTTAAAGTTTCTAGTATTTCATTTACCAGGGACTAATAAAAAAGCTTGTTGGAGTCAAGTAAAAATACATTTAATTCAGTACTTCACTTGCAGTCTAAATCTCACCATACCTCTAATTTTAACTGTAGGCTGAATCATTTTCATCCTACTGCTTTAAAATCAGGGTTGTTCTGCTATGTTGGGAAGTACAATGCTTTTTTTCTCTCTTAGATCTGTCCTGCCAAGCTTCTATCGCTCAATGCTCTTGGATGTAAAAATAACATACAGCCAAGGATGATTTGCACAGTTAGTTTTATTACTGTAAGCAAAATTGAAACATAAAGGATGCCAGCATACATTATGCAGATTGATTTATAAAAAAATATTAAATGCAAAGTATTAGTCCCAGTGAAATATTTAACCTTGTTCTGACATAATTCCTCAGGGCAGAATCTGCATTGGGTGTGCAGCACAATCGTTCCACAGTACTTCTCTCTGAGTTTTGTTCCTCTTTGGCTTGCTGGTTCCTCATCTGCCAAACCTTCTGCTGAAGCTGCAGTGGTTAATGTTTATGTCTAATTAAAGCACTATCTTATTCCCTGTTCTTAAAACTACCTGATTTGTTTTACACAAGTCCAAATACTTGCATTTGAGAGAGACTCTTGGCACAACAAATACAGGTGGAATAGTTGTAGCCTGGCAGTGCTATAAACCACGGAGACAGCAGTGCGGTGAAGCCCTGACGCGAGCAGGGCCATTCCAAACACTGCATCTGCAACACCCTTGTACCTGTGGGGAGAGAGAGCAGAAATACAAGGGGAACACCATGGTATGTGTGTGATTGTAGCTCATCAGAAACATTGCTTCCCTGGGTCCCTGGCTTAGGATGAGCATGGCAAGACTAGAAAAACACTGAAAGTGGCACGAATCCAAGATTGAGCAAACTTGGTCTGTTTATGTACAAGATCTGGGTTGATCTAATTTTGCATTTAGAGTTTGGCTTCTTCACATGAATTTGAATTGTAAAGCAGTGACTGATACTTATTTATTTTTACTTTGAGTTAATTTGAATCTGCATCTCGGCAACAACTCTTGTCTTTGGACAGCACAGAAGACACTGTAGGGTTCACTTCTGTAACAGAAGTGTATAGAAATGCTCTACTGATGTAGAGCTGTTTCACCTCTCAGTATGGAGAAAGTCTCAGTGCTGCCATTCCACCATGGGGCCAGGCTGCCAGAGAGAGGGTGTTGGAAGCAGGGAGAGGAGCCTGGGTCTCTGCTGGGCAGTGGCAATGTTCCTCCCAGGCTGGCACATGTTCCACTTGCTAGTGTTACATGTGCACTGTAGCCCATAACATCTTTCCTTGTGAAGCTTTGCTTCGCTATCAGAAAGGCAGAACAGATTTCTGCTCACTTCCAAGTGTGAGTCAGTTTGCACAACCCCAAACCTCCAGTTTGCCAGGCTAGTTCTGGAGAGCCTCAGCAATAGTCCTTGCTTATGGAGACAGGCCAGCAGCTGTCTGCCCTGTGAGTGGGAACAACTGATGTTTTACATAAAACATAACTTGGTTTTAGTTGGCTTTGTCTATCTATTTTCTACCTTTGAGTAGTTTCAACCCCAGTTTACCAGTCTGCTAGGGCCAAGTAAAGCACCTTTCAGTCAGGTGTTTGCCCTGATCAGCCTGACATCAGCAGGACCAACAGCAGAGATCTGTGGTGATTATTTGTGCTTCCAGAGGCTGTGGGATCTCCCCAGAGATCAGCCCTGTGGGATGGAGCACTGGACAGACAAAGCAGGCATGTGGGCAACAGGAGGTGTCTGTGCATGGGTGGTTTGTTCACTGACTGAGTGCAAGGCTGTGCTGATCAGACTTGTCCTGCAGCAGCTGCATCATCTGGTTGTGCCTTTCTGTCATCAACAAGCAGGTGTTGGCCACAGAAACAGGCTGTGCTTCATTGCCAGCTCCCTAAAAGCTGCCACCTGAAAAGCTAGTTGTGTATTTGTAGGCATAGACTTATCTGCTGTTGAAAAAACCACGTGTACAACTGTATCCCCACCCAGCTGGGCAGACACAAGTGTCTGCTGCGCTAGTGACTGCTGCCCTGTTGCATCCCATATTGCCCACGGAGCATTTCCAGCTCTTGCAAATGGACGGTGGTGAAGCATAGAGCAGCATTGACCAATGTCACTTGTCAGGTGCTTCTGAAGGACAAGATGGGGCTCAGTGTTTGGAATACACTTCAAAGGATATCTTCGCCTGAATTCCTCCATGGCTTCAGCACAACAGTAGAAACATCTTAGTAGAAGCACCTCTTCCTATATTGAAGATAAATTTATTAAGAAAAATGTAGACTACAATGAAGTAACACTTAAAAATATCAAAAAGAAAACAAAGATTGATTCAGTGAATAGTCTATGTCAGAGCAGGGCTTCAAATAGGAGTTCCCTTTGTGCACCACCTCAGTCTGGGTGAGGTAGACAGTTTATTCAAATTGAGTTAATCAGGTAACTGATTTGTCAGATTTGTCCAATAACAGGGACAACTGTGTGACTGATGAAGGGGTGAGATGAGAAGAGGTGTGGCTGTTCAGGGGCAGAGGGGAGAGTGAGTCACTGACATGTGCTCTGTGGTAAATGGAGAGCAAACGCAAGTGATTATTGGCATTCAAAAGCAGTTAATCTGGTCACTTGGGCAGTCCCAGTTTGCATCCTTGCCTTCTGAAGTGGTTCATTCTCCTATCTGTAAAATGGTTGTGACAGTCCCTGCTCAGCAGCCTTGCTATGCCATGTGTTGGCAGTCATGGCTAATGTCACTGTTTGAAGTGACGTGTGGCCGTCGCTTTCCTTCAAATTGCAGTATTTCTGCTCAGCAAAGGTACAGCTAACCTAGAATAAAGGAGTGAAAACAGCAAGTGTGAGATTATGTGGTGCACAGGAAGAGGAGGCAGCTCGTTCCAATAAAGCATGCGGTGGCATGTTGAGGTGGAGCTGTGAATCCGGGCTGCAGAATGCAACCTAGGATCTGCCTGGGCTTTGAAACTGGATGTGGCAATCGGATGGCAGTCGTGTTCTCTGCTGCTGTGGATGGCAGTATTCTGAAAAACAGCTTTGACACACACATGCATAACTGATGACAATGGCCTTGTGAATGTAGATACAAAACAACCAGCCCCGACCCCAGAACGCAGCAGGTGGTGACTGGGTTCTCCTTCGTGGAAACTCCCATTTATTGCAGTGGAGGCTGAGGCTGGTGTTCCAGGCAGAGCAGTCTTACAGACTCATAGAATTGTTTAGGTTGGAAAAAATCTCTGGGATTAAATAGGCGGCTTCTAGGTGTGATCTGTGGTGTGTTCTGATTCTGAAGTATGGATGTGGGGGTAAGATGTGCAAATTGGAGCCTTCTGTTACAGAGCAATGAAATCCTGCTGTGGTGCAGCAGCAGAGCTGATGGCTTCCTGAAGGCACTCTTGGCTGCGGCCAGCAGCCGAAGCACTCTGGGGCGGCTGGACAGAACTGGGAGTGAGCGGGGCCGTGGGTGCCAGCTGTGAGCGGGGAGGGAGCGGGGCTGGCGGTGCAGCAGCCCCCGTGCCCTGTCAGCAGAGCCAGGGAAGGCCTGGCCGCAGCGCCG
>NW_005054309.1:11845178-11878977 GCF_000277835.1 Geospiza fortis | reverse complement strand
GGGTCTGTGGCAGCGCCGAGCTCCGGGCCGCTGCCCAGGCCGAGCGCACGGAGCGGTGAGCGGGGATCCCTCCCGCACGGGTGGGCCGTGTCCTGTGCTGTTACCGGGCGGAGCTGCAGTGAAACATCGCTCTGCACATCGCACATACTGCGACAGGGGCTGTCTTTAACTGTGGGAGTGTTCTGCTGTACACCAGCTCCAGACCAAACAGGGCTCAGCCTCCTCCTCCGCTCATGCGGGGATGTTGGGAGGATGAATCTCATGAGGTGTAGCAGCATCCAGACACCTCACAGGCGTTCGATTACAGTAGTATCTGCCTCGTTCAATGCCCAGAGGGATAAAATAACTAAGGAGATGCTACTCTTTTTTTTTAACACTATCTCTCTTTTATTACATGGGTTAGAGTCTTTGTTCCAAACACAGTCCAAGCTGCCTTTGAAATCAGCAGTGTAACTGCATCCTCATGCACTGCATCATTTCCTTTCTTTTTCATAGAGTCTCGTTGTGTTTCTCCCTTCCCGAAAGCGAGAGCCTGCGGGCGTTGGCAGCGCCGCGGTCTGACACGGGGAGCTGGGAGCGGAGCCGTGCAGTGATTAAGTCACTCTCACAAGGTCACGCGGTGAATCGCTTCTGCTGCCAAGAATAGCACCCCGAGTCTCTTGGCTCTCTCAAGCCCACCCTCAACACTCCAGCCTCCTTTCCTCGGTGAGCATGATCTGATTCATAATGCAGCAGCTCTGCTGTGAGGCTGGCTACCTCTGTGATCCTGCTGTGGCTACAGAGGAAAACAGCCAGGCTCAGGCAGCAGCAGAGATTTGCACATGCCTGTAGCAAAAAGTCTAAACCTCAGAAATGGTATTTAGCAGCTTATCTTATCTACAGATAAGCTCATAAAATGTACTGACTGGTTAAAAATAGGTTTTAAAGTTCTTGGCAAACATCTCGGGCTTTTTATTCTTTGGTTTTTTGCTGCAGTACAAAAATACCATTTCAATTATTCTTATTAGCTTTTTCTGGTCTTTTTGGAAAAGGACCAAATTATTGATGGGTGGTTTTAGCTTTTAATTGTGCCTCAAGTGCTAAACTTATTCCTGCTATTTGTTTGCAATATGTTTAGGCTATGTTTAGGCAAATGCAAATGTAAGTGGTTATTCAGTGCCTTTGGCACTGTGAACAGAATGTACTGAACTCCTGGGGCTTGGTACAAAGCCTCAGCCTCCAGCACTAACAAAGCCTGTGCAGGCAGCAGCTAAAATAGGAGAACTACCTAGGCTTGACAGAGGGGGTTCAGAAGATCTGGGAAGACCATGAATTATGTGCCTAGCTTTTGTTCTGTGGACTGGGGAAATGAAATAAGGGCATTTTTGCCTGTGTCCTGTTAGCTGAGGGTGCTCTGGAAGTCTGAACACGCTCAGCCTGCACTGCTGGGGCCTGTGGAGCCTTTGCAAAGTGTAGCTCAGCAGCAAGGTTCCTCTGGGCGTACTGACAGTCTGCGTGCTCCTGGAGCATCATGGAGGCTTTCCCTGGCCAGGCTCTGCAGTGCTGGAAGCGAGCGAGCCAGCACGGTGCCGCTGCCTGCTTCGTGGTCACTGCCAGCAGCTCGGGATTTCTGCGCTTGTTTGCCTGTTATCCAATCTATTTCAAGCTGTGATGGAATAAGGATGGCATTTGATTGCAGTACAGTGCACAACTGCTTGGCTTTTGTAACCCATGTTTTAAATGGGAGGTTTTTCTATGTGTGCTTTTGTCTTCAAATAACTTCAGGCTCGTAGGTTTAGGCTTGGTGCTCTCTGCTGGGCTTTGCTGTGGCCTGATGAGACAGCTCATGACTCTCGCTCCAGAGGGTGCTGGGTCACTGAAGTGAGAAGCCCTCAAAGGAAGAGGGTAGTGATGACTGTGGGGCACATAGAACAGAGCCTCCATCCTGGTCTAGGTCTCATGATGGAAATAAGGATGTCTTTGTAACTCTTTTTTTTTTTGTCTGGGCTTTATTTATCATCTCTACAGTGTGTCTGTGTCTCCTGATCTTATGATCCAGAGGTGGCATGCTCTGTAAAGACTTTAGTATCTGGTGCTACAGGATAAGTCTCTCCTGGCATGGTACTGGTCAGCTGCTAATGCTGAGTCTAACGCTGTTTTTCTGTGTTCATGTGTCTCTAACAGCAGAATGAGTGGCCTCCATATACCACATAGCATACACCTAAAACTGGTGTTCTGTTGTACCCCAAGTCTGAGACTTCTGCAAGCAGCCTGTCATGTGAACTTGGCCCCACAGTTTTCAGTGGATTAGGTACATTGGTGGTTATAGTGACACTTAGTCTCATGTCAACTTGTTTCAGTGCTGTGGGGAGTGAGGCAGCAGGCTTGCTGCTTCCTGCAAGTGAGTGCAGACAGGAGATGGATGTTTGCCATCCAGAAGGGAAACCAGGACTGGCATAGCAGGTAGTCAGTCAGTCATGAGAAAAGGTAAAAAAAAAGCACTTGGTGGAGAGGGGGATGAAGTACAGAGAGGCAGAGAGGCAGTGATCAGTCATAGATGTCTTTTGTCTCCTTACATCATAACCTGAGAAACTCTGGGAAGCAAATGACCAAAGCTGCTGCTTTAGGCTGTCTTTGGGTGAAAACGAAAACCATGGGCCATCCCTGCTTTATTCTGAATGTCTTTCAAGGCCTGTGTTGATAACTGATATCCATAAAACAAACATGCATTGGTTGTCATTTGAAATTAGATTTCTGCCCACATATTCTTTTGCTTTCCTGTTTTGATGGCCAAATCTTTTATAAAAAACTTTTGATTTTATATTTCCAAGCTGCACATACAAATACCAGATTTGGGAAACTATGTACCTCATTCATGCACACAAATATCTGATACCTGTGACACCCCAGGACTGGAGCCCTCTCCCAGCCTTGAAAGCCAGAGCCCAGGGGCTGCTGAGCCATTCTGCAGGCTGGTGCTGCATGTGTGTCAGACAATCACCTTCTGCACAAAGCGAAATTTTAGCTGATGAAACCTCCATGTGTATAAGGTAGGTTAGAGTGAAATCTGGAATGGCTGGTATGTTAGAGTGAACTACAGTTTGTGCTGTTGGGGCCCCAGGGATAGCTCATTACTGCAACTGCTATTTCCCCAGAAAAACTTCCCTTGAAGTAAAGAGGCAAATTGTCACAATTTGGCCCAATGCAAGTACATGATGCCCCAAAATCTAACTGTGCAGTCACTAAAGAGAAGGCTGCTTGAGTCAGCTTTCAGTGAGAAGTATACAAAGAATTTGATCCTTAGAAAATATAGCTAATTCATTGTCTAATTTTAGAGTACAGCTCCTCTACTACAGATGCTATCTGAGGGACAGCTCAGAACCATTGCAGCCAAGGCTAGCATCCTATCTTATCCTGGTTTTACTAAATCAGATTTAGGGCCAATAAGACCCAGTGGGTCTTATTCTTACATGTACTTTATTGCTGTGTCCTTTCTGTTGATTTCAGGGTTATGAAGCTTTCTGCAGCAAGATTTGAAGCAGCCAGATTCCAGCTTAGATCAAAGTCCCTAGGATTCACTTGTGATTTCCGGTAAGGCTTCTTTAGTGTATTCCTGATTCACATTTTGAAGTAATAAGGTTTTATTGTGTATGAAATGCCATAGGATTGTTCTGCTGACCTTTCAAAAACTTGTTACACGTCAGTGTCTTTTGCTTGTGATTTCCAAAACAACCTGTGTATCCGTAAAAGCAATTCTTCACAAAGCTTTGGATGTGTTTTCCAGCACTTCCTGAGGGTGTCCCTGATCTAAGCTCTGCTTTGATGATAGTGCACGAGAAGCTGAGAGACTGATTGCTTTCTGCAGCTCACCTTCATTTTTCCTCTTGTGTTAAGGGCCATGAAGCAGAAAAGTAATTGAAAAATGGGAGCTGAAGACAGTGCTGTATATGTTCTTGTGAGAGCTGGTTTCCCTTCTTACTCCTTGCCTCTTGGCTCAGTTGTTATGTATTTGTATTGAAAATGGAGGATTTTTGTCCGGCTGAGGCAGGCAGGCTGCCAGCTGGTGGCCACCAGTGGCCCAAGGGCTCCTAGCCCTGGACGGGCCACTTGTCCTGTGGCACTTGCAGCAGCTGGCTCTGGGTGACCAGCTGGCTTTACTTAGAAGGCTGAAACATCCATGGGCTGTGACACGATAAACTGAGCAGCTGATTGCTTTGGAGCCTGCAAAGCACAACAGAGGGTTGAGTTTTGTTGCATTTTGAGCCTGTAGAAGGCAAAAGTAACACTCTGGCATTCTTTATTTGTGTGGTCCCAGGATGGAGTATGGCGAGAGTGTGGTGGGAGTAGACAATGCTTGTGCTGATAGCAGAGGTTGAAGTGTTTCCTGTCATGGAAAAGATGAACAAGCCAGTTACACATCAGCTTTCTTTTCTGAGACTTGTGAGTACTGTCAGTGTTGCTGCTATTTTAACATATGAGCTGCTGCCCTGAGTGGGATTCACACCATTGCTGTGCATGGTCACCTGCCCAGAAATGGATGAAGGGAGAAGAGTTCATGAGCCTCCCAGTGCTCCCTCCTCCTGTCTCCTGCCCTTCACAATTTGCTGTGTTGGGAACTGCTGGAGATACAGCAGGGGCAGGAGAGACCAAGCTGGCAGCAGAAGAGAGCTGCCAAAGAGAGAGGAAATGCACGAGCCACAGGTAGAGAAGGCCAGGATGCCATCCTCTATTTTGGCCATGGTCAGCCTGTGCTGAGGAAAGAGAAGGCCTCCAGAGATGTTCCCTGTTATCCCTGGCCACAGTAATCCATAGCTTGAGCAAGGAAAAAGCCATCCCTTCCTCCTGACAGGTGGAAGAACCTGTCCAGTCCTGAAGATATATCCACCCCAGGTGTGTCCCTGTAGCCAGTGCTGCAGGAGTCAAACTCCTGCTCTGGCCAGCTCAAAGGAATGGTATCAAAAGGCCAACAACAAGCTCACCTGATGCAGCTCTGGGCTTTTGGAAGCTCATGTTGCCAATCAGACATGATGTAAAAGCCTTATTCTACAGGCAGATGATGCAGTACCAGTAAGTGAAGTTTCTGAAGGGATAAATTGTCAGCTAAATTCTACTGCTGGAGGCCTTGCACACCTGGAAGACAGCAGGTCTATTTGCTGGGAAAACCAATACGTGCAGGACCATCCCTCTGACCAGGAAGCACTGAACATTAAACAAAAGACCATGCAAATTCTTTTTGAGTTTTTATTTTCTTGCTACAATAGCAGGCAAAGAGGAGTAGATTTTCTGGAGAATACACCTACAGTGTGCATGCACTCTAGTGCATTTGTCATTGCTATGAGCAATTAGTATCAGGGTTGACTGAACAGTAGCTTGTGTGGATGCACGAGGTGTTTTATGCACAAACTTGGAGAACAAGATATTGATTGACCTTTTTTCCACAGGTGTTCTGAAAGGGGCAGCTGGGACACAAATCTACTTTGGTGAATCTGAGACACTCGGGTCTCTTTTATTGTCAAGGAGGGAAGATGGCCTAATTAAGCAAGCTGTAGTCATTGTCAACACCCATGGTACATCTCCTGAGCCAACAAATACCCATTGCAGTGGATGTCAGTGGGTACAGAACTGGACTGCCAAGAAACTTCTTAGAATTTCCTTTCCTTTTGCTTCCTTGGGAGCAGGGTGTTCTCACAGCCACCCTTAGCCAGCATGAACTGCTCTTCTATAGAGCGGTGGATCCTTAACAGGCATGGTTGGTCTGTTTCCACTTGGTTTCACCTGTGCTATCCAGCTTGCTCAGCAGTGATACAGCTTTCTACAGCTTGGTACCTTGAAAGTCTTTTCAAGTACGAGGCAGGTACTTCAGGAAGAGAAGCAGTGATTCAGTGCTAAAGCTGCCCATTCTTTATACTCAAGCTTGTTCCTGTGTGTGTTTAGACACTCGTGCACATCTCTCCAGCATTTTACATCCTTCTCCTCTTTAGTGCTTTATCTCTCTTCTGCTCTTTGGTGCTCCTTGTCTCTTGCCAGCTTTCTCTGCTGCAGAGAGGAGGACACTGTTTGAGGGGAGTGCTGTGGATCAGCCTCATCTGGCATCTCCAGGAGCGCTGTGTGTGTAGTGCTGGATGCTTCGGGAGAGCCTGCTTCTCCTCCCACAGCCCTACCATACCTCCATGTTCTTGCTGCTGCCTCCTGTAGCACAGTCCGTGCTTTGGCCTTCCCATCCCTGCCTGGCTCCCTTCTGAGGCAGCTGCTGGTGAGTAGCCTGTTTGCTGTCTGGCTGCATCTACTGCCCCGATTTTGTTCTATCTGTCATTCACTGATAGGTGCATACCTTGTGCAAGCTCCATGCCCACCTGTCTGGAAATCATTCTCTGTCTCTGGTTGTGAGTGAGATCTGCATGTTTGGTTCATCTTCCACTTCCTGGCTCTGATTCTCCTCCCATTCCTGAGCAGTGTGGCTCTGCTGCGCACAGGAAAATTGTGCAGGGGCCAGGCTGGAGTGAGCCAGGAACATTCATCCCCCAGCACCTTACCCTCCTCACAGGTACCTGAAAGAACCAGTGGAAGTGGCTGGTGTCCTGAATGTGCAAATGCAGGAGCGTGACAGATGAGCCAGTTGCCCATTTTTTGGTGAAGTGAGTAAAGCAGGTGTATGCAGACAGGCAGAGTTCTACTGGGGAACCCTCCTTTGTGCATGTGGCTTCTCCAGTTTGTCCCCAGTGCCATATTACTGCTTGTGAGCCTCTGCCCTAGGCCTGTGATGAGAGATGAGCAGCTGGCAGGAAGGTAGCAAGAATGTGCTACTTAAACATAGGTTGCTAATGGCTGTGCTCCAGTCTCCAGATGTGTGGCTGCTCTGGGAGCTCCCTCTGTGCTGTGGCAGACAATTCCATTATTAGCTTAGTGGCAGCTTTCCATATGCCAACACTCGTGACTGCAGCACTGTTTAATTTTCACTGCTCCAAAGTATTTAATTTGTCAGTTGTTAGCTTCTGCTTTGTAGAGATCAAATGCCAAAGTCCTTACCTAGATTTTTACCCAGTTAGGGGTGGGACATGGATTCAGTATGAACAGAGCATTAGATCTAGTCAGGATCAGGGGCAGGATCAGAGGTAGCGCAAGGTCTTGAATTCAGAAAGTCAGTCACTTCTAGGCTAATCTGTAGAAACCCCTTGTCTTCAGGGATGGGTGTCTAATCTCCCTTCTTCTGTTAATTTCTATTTGGAGAAATGCCAAATCAGTACTGCTAAAACCACTAAAACCACTGCCCCCTCACATTTTGAAGCTGGACTGTGCAGATGAGGCGTGTGGTTGTGAGTGCCTGACTGAAGGTTTTGGCCCCTCTCTAGTGTGGAGAGCTGCTGCTGTGAGCAGATCATCCTGCAATTCACTGCTGGGGGCCTCTCTTTAATTATTGAGTGCCAGAATAGATGTATATTGAGTTACCTTGCTGGCAAATATAATCTCCAGCATCTTGTGTAACTGCAATATTCTCAGTTTTCCTACCTGCATAACATGGTCTTCTTCAAAGAATCTAAAACAAGACAAAATATGGTTTTATCTATTGCTTGTCTAGCAGTACATGTTTCCAGAGAACAACAGGTTGCACACTGGCTTTGAGGATAGCCTTCCCTGGCAGCATGGATTGCTCTTATATACAGTCAAGCCTGCACTTGGATGTGCAGCAGAATGAAGCAGGATGTGCACGGTGCACTTTTAAACCAACCAACTGAACCAAAACACCAGCCTCCAAAAATTCAGAAAAAAGAGAGAGCAGTCTAAGCCAGCACAGCTTTATGAGAAGAAAGTCCTGCTTACCAAGCCTGATTTCCTTTTATTTTAAAGTAACACCTAGCTGATCAAGGAGAGTCACTTGATGTAATCTTTTGAGATTTCAGGAAAGCTTTCAATACTGTCTCTCACATCCTTCTGGACAAAGTGTCCATCTCACTGCTGGATAAACATGTCATGGGATGGGCGAGCAGCTGGCTCATGGGTCAGGTGCAGAGGGTGGCATGAGACTGGCTCCAGTCCCTTAGTGGAGTTTTGCAGGGCTCCACCCTTGGCCCTGTGCTCTTCAACATCTTCATAAATTACTTGGGTGCAGGACTGGAAGGATACTAAACAAGTTTGCAGATGCTAAAAACTGAGAGGAGTTGTTGACTCCCTCAAAGGCAGGGAGGCCTGCAGAAAGACCTCACCAAATTATAGGGCTGGGCAATCACCAAACTTGTGAAGTTCAGCAAGGGCTAGTGCCAGATTCTGCACCTGGAATGGGGCACGCCTGGATCTACAGGCTGACTGGGGAATGAGATGCTGGAAAGCAGCGCCTGGAAGGGGCCCTGGGGTCCTGGTTGACAGAAAGTTGAAGATGAGTCAGCAGTGTCCTGGCAGCCAGGAGGGCCAGGCATGTCTGGGGGCATCAGCTGGGCAAGGGAGGGATCGTCCTGCTCTGCTCTGAGCTGAAAAAAGAGAGAGCAGTCTAAGCCAGCACAGCTTTATGAGAAGAAAGTCCTGCTTACCAAGCCTGATTTCCTTTTATTTTAAAGTAACACCTAGCTGATCAAGGAGAGTCACTTGATGTAATCTTTTGAGATTTCAGGAAAGCTTTCAATACTGTCTCTCACATCCTTCTGGACAAAGTGTCCATCTCACTGCTGGATAAACATGTCATGGGATGGGCGAGCAGCTGGCTCATGGGTCAGGTGCAGAGGGTGGCATGAGACTGGCTCCAGTCCCTTAGTGGAGTTTTGCAGGGCTCCACCCTTGGCCCTGTGCTCTTCAACATCTTCATAAATTACTTGGGTGCAGGACTGGAAGGATACTAAACAAGTTTGCAGATGCTAAAAACTGAGAGGAGTTGTTGACTCCCTCAAAGGCAGGGAGGCCTGCAGAAAGACCTCACCAAATTATAGGGCTGGGCAATCACCAAACTTGTGAAGTTCAGCAAGGGCTAGTGCCAGATTCTGCACCTGGAATGGGGCACGCCTGGATCTACAGGCTGACTGGGGAATGAGATGCTGGAAAGCAGCGCCTGGAAGGGGCCCTGGGGTCCTGGTTGACAGAAAGTTGAAGATGAGTCAGCAGTGTCCTGGCAGCCAGGAGGGCCAGGCATGTCTGGGGGCATCAGCTGGGCAAGGGAGGGATCGTCCTGCTCTGCTCTGAGCTGGGGCAGCCTCACCTCGAGTGCTGGGAACAGCCCTGGCCACCACAATATAAGAAAGGCATTAAGCTGTTAGTGTCAAAAGGAGGGCAGTGATGGTGAAGGGCTTTGAGGAGTGTCTGAGGGTTAAGCCTGGAGGAGACTGAAGGGAAACCTCATCACAGTCTACAGCTTCCTCATGAGGAGAGGAAAAGGGGCAGAAGGTGATCTCTTCTCTGTGGTGACCAGTGGCAGAACCTAAAGGAATGGCCTGCAGTTGTCAGAGGAGGTTTAGGTTAGATATTAAAAGAAGTGTGTGGTCAGGCATTGGAACAGGCTTCCCAGAGAAGTGGTCACAGCATCAAGCCTGACAGAGTTCAAGGAGCATTTAGACAATATCTTCAGGAACATGGTGTGATGCTGCAAGACCAGGAGTTGGACTCCACGGTCCTCGTAGGTCCCTTCCAACTCAGCATATTCTGCAATTCTGCGGATTTTGCTCTCACTGTTCTGAAATGTTCTATTTGTAGGAGACCTGGCTGACATGTCTTGATGGAGCTGCAGTGGAAGTTCTGGCCAAGTGGTGCGTGACCCCAGAGGCTGCCTGCACCTGTGCAGCTGTACTGGTGTCACTTGCAGGAGCACTTGGAGATGGAAGTGGGGAGAGAAAATCAACATACACATTTTTAATTTTTCCCATCTTGCAGAGATGCAAATGGTGGCCAGTGTCCCCTCATCCCTGCTCTGTCCTGCTGTCACACACAAGCTGCAGGCGCCAGAGCTGTGAGCCATGGATCCCTTGACCTTTGGTTCCTGTAAAATCCTCTGGATAAGAAGTCTCCAGTGCTCACAGCCATGCTACAACTTTCCATACGTTCTTTCTAAGTATGGCAAGCAAACCTTGCCCTTCCTTATTTTGCAAAAGAAATAAAACTGGTGAATTCCATGTGATCCTGATGACAGTTAACAAAGGAAAGAAACATTACCCAATGCCTAAATGGAAGAAGAGGCAGTACTGTGGTTAGTTGAATACCTCTGTTAGTCACAAGTTTCAGAGAATCCCATGAGTCGGGCCGGAGCGGTGAGCCCGAGCTCCCTCCTGTGTGAGCCCCAGGTTTGTCCCTGCAGCAGCGCTGGCAGGTCCTGGCAGAGCGAGTGCAGCCGGGTGCTGCGCTGCTGCGGCCTGCCGAGAGCAGGGAGGCAGGGCTCCATCTACCGCTGTGCGGGGAGAAGGCAATAACAGCCCGGCCGGAATTCCTCCGCACGGGAGAGCGACTGGGCACGGTGAACTGCCTGCGCTTTTCTTTGTTTCTTTTTTCTCTTTATAATTTTTTTCTTCTCCCCTGTGGTTTCCAGAGCCCTTCACTTCCAATCCAGTTCCCTGACTGGGACATTGTGCAGGTTTGTAGCTGGGGACAGTCCCCACTTTTTCCTCATGTCATGTGAGGCTGGAGAAAACAGCATGGAAACAAAGTGACTTGTACACACACACACACACACACTCTGTTGGAAGCAGAATCTGAGATGAACCTCGATTTCCAGTCTGTTTATCTGACAGGACGGGGTTCATGCTCATGCTCTGTATGTTGAATACAGAGAGTTCTTGGAGGGCTGCAGGAACAAGAACAGGATCAGGATAGTGCTCAGTTCTGGGGCTTCTTGCTTGATCTGCCAGTGCTCTGCTTCTGAATCTCCTGTCCTTGTACAGCCAAGACACGTTTCTTCTATATTTACCTATGCCCAGGCATTTATATGAGAATGGAGGTCTACATGAGCCACAGGTCCTCTTCTGCCAAGGGTGGGGATGCAGTGAGGGGTGTGAGCCCTGAACCCAGGCCTGTACGCAACTTCTGCAAGCAAATTTGGTTCTCAGTACTTTCAGCTAAAATCCTAGTCTTTGCCTTGCAGATTGTAGCTGAATTGTGGACCAGGTTGTCCAGGGCAGCTGTGGCTGCCCATCCCTGCAAGTGTTCAAGGCCAGGACAGGGCTTGGGGCAGCCTGGGAGAGGGGAAGGTGACCCTGCTGATGGTGGGGTTGGGGGACAAGATGGTTTTTAAAGGTGTCTTCCAACACAAACCACTCTGTGATTCTATATTGAAACAGAATGTTTTCCCCTGTCCTTGATATCTGCAATCACCTGAGTTAACCCCGCTGTGATGGGTGAGATACTGTTTTATATACCTGGTACTGCCCAGTTTGAATAACTCCTGAAGGATAATGTGTGCAGTGTCGTTCTAGAAAAAAAGCCAGATTTTAGGATTTAGAATACTAGGAAAAGGTGCTAATTTCTCTTTGCAAGTGATTTGCTGGTAGTGAGAACCCATCATTATTCAGTGCTTGCAAGGAACATGAGAAGTGTCTGGATTCTTAGGCTTCCACAAAAAGTTAACTGATAGTTCTGCACTGATGGCAGGAAGAGCTTGAGCTTACATTATTTGACTGGGAGAGCTTGTCTCAAGTTATGTGAACAGATGTTTCAGATTTGAGTTCAGCCTGGCAGAAAAGGGATATCAATCTAGTCCTCTGCATTTCCCATCTTTTGCTTGGGAAAAAAATTAATAAGTAAGTTTCTTTTTTTCCTTTTAACTGGATTTTTCTTTACTGTAAAATCAAAATGCAGACTCTCCTGGAAAGGAGGAGAGATTCACTTTTATGCAACCCAGTACTTAAAGCTTTTCACCTGTTTGCTCAGCTGCCTTGTATTTGTCAGCATTTTCATGTGTGGAGCTGCAATTATCTCTGAAAAACATCACAAAGAATTAAACACCCCAAAACCTCCCTTCAGAAGACATGGTCTGCTTTCCACATTTTGGTGCATTACACAGCCAGGCAGCCCTTTGTGCAGTGACTCGTGTGCTGCAGCAAGAGGAATGTAAAAAAAAAAAAAAAAAAAAAAAAAAAAAAAAAAACTTCTTCTGACACAGCGGTCAACAATTAAACTGTGTGAGGCTTTGCTCACAGAGGTTAGGGAGAAGCCCAGGGAAATCTGAAAAAGCTTTCAAGAGGAAGCACTGAACATACATGCCAGAAATCAAGGAATAGATTGCAGATGACAAATACGCATCTCCACAGACTATTGGGAAGAATTTGGTTTGACAGCGGCTGTGGAGCCACGGAGCTGTGCTGGATGAGGCTGAAGGTGGCAGTGAATGGAAACAATTAAGCCAGATAAGCATGCCCAATACTGACTTTTGTGGGAGAATTCACCCATGTATTCAATGCGCAGATCCCACAGATGGCTGGAAGGTGGAGGGCCCTCCACTCCTGCTGATACTGCTGTGCAGTTCTTGTACCATGCCTGCTGTCTGCAAACCCTGGGGACCTCTTTTAAGGCAGAAGATGGTGTTGTCACCCGTGGTCGGGGACAGGGCATCAAAACGATCAGCTGGAGCTGGAGAGCAGCAGGTGGTGGCACTGGAATGACATGTTGTAACGTGCCAGTCCTTGGCATATCCCTGCAGGCCTGGAGGAGATCAGGTGTGCCATGAGCAGTGGATAAAGAGATAAGAAGTGAGATGAGCACCTGCACACATCAGCCTGGGAGCCACAGGGGAGGCCATGCTGCCAGGCACCGTGGGCACAGGCTGTCCCACCTCCTCTCTTGGGCAGAATGAACTCCCATGGCTGGGTTTAGCCAGTGACCCTGGGCGTGGAGCTGCTGACTAAACCTGGCCTCAGCAGCATCTCGGAGGCCATGAAATGTTTGGGACTGGAGGAAGTGGAGCTGACCACCTGTATGTTCTCCTTGGAGCCAGCACGGCCAGTGCAGCAGAGCTGTCCCCACGCTCAGGACAGCCTGGTCTCAGGTGGGAGCTCTCCTGGCAGCATGGGAGCACAGAAGGAGTTGGGTGATTATAGTCCCTTGTTTACATGGTAGCAGAGTCACGCTGTAGGCACGGTGCAGACCCTGGAAGTTTGCTGTTGCTGCAGCAGTGTTTGTAGCTTAGGCCCTCAGCTTCCCAGGGATTTCAGTGCTGTGTGATGTGGAAGTAGCTCACCCTTTCCTTGGTCACTCCTTTTTCCCACAAAGTGTCTGCTGAATTCTGCCAAATTGATAATTTATTCGGCTCTCTCACAGTGCAGCCCGTGGTGATGCAGCCATTAACAGAGCAGGTTTGAGCAAGGCTGGGAGTTCCCCTGTCCCCAGAGAGGACTGGAATTGTCCCGGTCTCCTGGGGAGAGCGTGAGCGTGGTGGGAGATGGGATCTGCAGGGCGCAGTGAGCGGTCTGAAATCACATCTAAAATAGCTGAACCATGACATTTTCTCTTGACAGGAGTGGTGAAAGGCCACAGACGCTTCCTTTCTGTGACTCAGAAGCTTGCAAATCTTCTTTGATTCACACCTTATAAGTAAAATTAGCCTGTGCCTCACTGCTGCCAAACTCTTTCAAAGCAAAGATACTTGTACAAAGGAATTCAGCAACAGAAATGCAATTCACTTGTGGATCAGATTATTATTTCTGACTGGAAGCAGTACCAGAAATGCTTGCAGGGATTTCCACTCTGCCTTTGAAACGATGTCCATATTGTTGGTAGAAAAACATCTACTTGGGAGGATAATTCACATATGTTAGGGGACAGGGAGGGGAATGAGCCCCATGAGGCTGCTGCAGTGATGAGTACAAGAGTTCAGCTTTGGCTATAACACTCAGTCACTTTGAAACAGGGATCTTCAGCTGTTGTTATTGGGAATGTTGTGACGTGAGCTGCAATTGCTGCTGCTCAGCAGGACATTTCCAGCCCTGGGCCTGAGCTTTCACCCAGCACATGGGTCTTTATGCTGCTTATGCCTTGGCATCCCAGAGAGCTGTCAGACACATTCCTTGCATGTGGGGATTCTTCAGGTGAGACTTAATGGAGAGAAGGATTTCGTTGATTCTTAAGGCAGCAATTGTTCGTGACACTGATGAATGTGATGTTACCTTGAAATACAAACTCACCATCAGCTGTGAGCATCAGTCAAGAAAAGATCTGGCACTTAAAATCCATGCTGTTCACAGTCTGTGTTTTGCAGCCAGCTGTAACTGAAGCCTCAGTTCCCGTGATGATGCTCCTGGGGACAGAGCCCGATGGCATCTGTAGAGTGGGGCATGGGGGCCAAGGGACCCCGAGCCACAGAGAGGCACTGCAGCCCCTGTGCCCCTCTGCCCATGGAGAGACAGCAGAACATCATGGTGCTCTCAAAGCCAGCACAGAGCAGACATCTCCAACAGGTCAGCTGCCAGGGACAGCCAGGGACAGTGGGAGCTGTGGACTTTAACGCAGAAACTCATTTGCTCATAATCTCTGGGGATTAGTTTTGGAACAAAGCCAAGAGTGCTCTGATCATAGTCTGAAATACTGATATAAATGGTAGAAGGAATGGATATCTGTAGTATAATATATATAATACACATGCAGACATTTTTCTTCCTGGCACACCAAGAGTTGTAAACCAAATGAGTACAAAAGCAATTTACTTAAGAAAAAGTTAGGCACATTGCACTGGAAATAGAACTGGTTATACTACTTTACCCCAAAATAATATAGTTGATATCTTTGGGTGTCAAGTGAAGCCTTTCTAAACAATGACATGTTTTTGTGGCCATCTTGGCCAGGTTTGTTCTTTCTGCTTGATGAACAGTGCACAGAGAAGGGAATCTCCAAGGAGTGAATTTTTTTGCCCTTTGGAAATGTGTGTGAAAGGGACAGCAGCATATGGACTTGGCATGCCCCAGGCATGGCTGTGGGAGCCTGGAACATTTCGTGCCTCCAGCAAGTGTAGGAGAAGGGAGGAGGAGAGTGGAGCAAGCGACTGCAGTGAGCTGCGTGGTGATGGCAGTGAGTTACCCTCTGAGAGCAGGAGCAGCAGGGGCCCAGCCCTGACCCAGTCTTCATCACAGCTGAGGTGAGGAACAGGCCTCATACCGTGTGCCTTCCTTGCCTCATGGGTCATAGCAGAACTGGGAGGTTCTCATGAATTGCCACAGGCAGCATCTCAACCAGAGAGTGCAGATAAAATTGCTGGCCACAGCAAAATCAAGCCAGGTGCAGAAGGAAGGGACAGAAGGTGGGCTGGCTTTGGAAGCACAGCTCTGTCAGCAGTCAGAGCCTTCAGCTGTGAGTGGAGGCAGAAGCATGCTGTGGCTTTTCCGAATGTACCACTATAAGATGTTTTTATGGATCAGAGACTCCAGATATTGTACAGAACAATGAACTAAAAATGAGACCATAGAACTCTTGCACAAATTGCAGATGAGCACAGGGCAGGTGAGCATAGCACAGCCAGGTGGGCACACACAGCACACATGCAGAGAAAGCCTGAAAGGGGCTGCACGTGGCCATATTCTGCACAGCAAGTCCAGCACATTGTCTAAGGCAGAGCTTGCAGCTGTAATGGCAGTGCATTTGGTCTCTCATTATGGATCTTGGACAACAACCCGTTTGACTTGAAAATAACTTGTACAGTTAAATAGGGTGTGTTTTTCTGTGCCCCAAAGGTGTGATGCACCCCAGGGAGGTCCAGTGAAGGGTTCATGTGCCTTTCGGTAGGTGTTCTTGCTCACCTTAACAGAAGATGTTCTGATTCACGTTCAAGGAGTACTGATAGAGGCTTGGGCCTGTGTCCCACTGACACCCTGAGCAGATGCTTTTAGTCTCTCACTTTTTAATGTCGGTATCTGCCCGTTTTTCTTGGAGCAGCAGCAGCAGCACTGGTCTGGCCTCACTGCCAGACGTACCTGCACAAAGGTCCGGTGACACTGCGCCATTGCCTCTCCCGTTTGTGCTGGATGGTGTCGTGTCTGTTCTGCACTGGTGATGGTTCCCACACCCTGGCAGTGAATATCACGTCCCATTTTTGTGAAATGATAGTGATTTGCAGATACACAGTCTCTTCCTAGAGCTATGCCTGCCCCAGTAACTGCTGGGAACCCCACAAGCCCTGGCAGAGGTGGCAGAACTCCCCTGTGTGCAAAGCAGGCCAGGCTCACGCAGCGCTTGCTCATGGAGCAGGGAGAAGCATGAATGGGAGCAGATTTTAGGTTTATTTTAGTCAAGAAAATCCAGGGATGTTAATTACTGAGCTGTCATCAATCCCAGTGACTGCAGAACCCATTTAGCCTCTAATTTTAGTTTCATGCTAATGCCATTGTCAGCTCTTTCCGTACCACAGGTGAGGCAGTCTTAGATGTGGTTCCACAGTTGCTTTGTGTGAGTGGCTGTTTCCTAGAACCTGACACACAGCAGGGAAATTGGGGCAGCACTTGGAAATGCTTTGAAAGGCCCTGGGGTTTTTATACAATTTATTTTATTGCTGTCCCACTGCTGCCACACACACGGCTCATGTGGGCACCAGCCCTCATGAGGCACAATTTCCCCTTGGCTGACACCCCACCTGGCAAATGATAAGGCTCAACACAGTCCTGCTGGGGCTCTGAAGGCGGGAGGCTGCTAATTGCAGGATGCCATGGGCATGCACCCTGTACCTGTAAGCAGCAAGGAAGGACTGGAGTGTTCTTTACGCAGTGGCCACCTGTGGCTTTCTGGGAGACCAGGAAGGATGGCCAGCTCTGTCCCACTTGTGCTGGCATGGTCTGAGTGCTCTCCTGGACGTATGTGCTGGGCTCTATGCACGCCTGCTCTGGGCTGCAGCAGCACTGAGCTGAGCCTGCCCAGGATTCCTCGGCACTGGCAGGGGTGGGAGTTCCAGCTGTGGCTGCACTTTGTGGCATTCTTCTGCTTACAAGTATTTGTGCACAGCTCTGGTCTCCCCATGTTGTTCCTCATGGATCTTGTACTGGTGTAAAAGTGGTGCCTGATGGAATAGCCTGGGCTGTCTGGAAACACCTGGGCACAGCTGGGTTTGGAGCACAGTGGGGAGGTTGGTTCTTCTCTGGAAAATACCAAACACATAGATGGGGACAAATGGGAGATGAGTGCCAAGGTCTGTACCAGGAGCTCAGCACTTTTATCCAATGGAGCCACAGCATGGGAAAAATGTCCACAGGACGTAGAAGTTTATTTAAACGTGTATTTAATGTTAATGAATGGACCCCCAGCACAGCTTTCTGACTTGGAAGCCAGTTGCTGAAGAGCAGCTAAGCTTGATTTGCAGAGAATTGTTGTTCTCTGGTGGATTTGCAGGTGCAACACAGTGACATTTTAACTGTTTGGGCTTCCCTGTTGTACTCTCAGCCATCCTGGAGGGTACACAAAGGCTGGAGGATGACTGGAACGCCATAAGAAGCTCAGTGAAGCTTCAGAAATCTCCACTGGCTCATGCTGCTTCTGAGACATGTCCAAGCTGATGGTCACATATAGGTCCTTATAGCTCCTTTTGAAGGTTTGAATGCTTTGTTTTCCAGCAGAAGAGCTTTTCTGGGTGTTATTTGTGCTGGACTGACCTTCAAATAAAACTGTTACTAAGACCTGACAACACAGTAGGTATGACAGCCCTGTCAAGGAATGGATAATCTCTGGTCTTTAAATACACTTTCTATTTATGTTGGCAGTGTACAGGCATCTCAGGATTTTACCTGCTATCCCAGACTTACACTTCAAAAGTGCCACCAAGGAAACTTCTCTGCATATCTATTTCAAAACTTCTTAACTGAATAATATGAGTTGGCAGATACATCACTGCCTGTTGAAGCTCACAGCAGAAGAATGTTCAAAGGGAAAAGAAAATATTTGGAAAGTATTTTTTTACTATCAAACAGACCTGGAAATTGTATCAACTGAGGGGATATACCAGTTGTTCCTGCAGCTTAATTTTTCATGGTTAGTTTACTTTTCATGTTTATCAGAATGTTTCAGTTCATACCTCAGACACCTCAATCTCTGCAAGTGTCAGGGTCCCCTGGAGGGGCCAGCAGCTCTGTGTGCCCCCAGATCAGCTGGCAGACATCTGCCTTGTGTTAGGAGAAATATGATCTTCCCGCTGGCTTGGACCCATGGAAGGGGGTGGGAACACTATGAAAATGCTGCTTAAACCAACACTTAACCCAGCATTTCAGAATAAATAAGCAAAATTAGTTGCCTGCATTTCCTCAGGTTTAAAAAAAAAAGTTGAGCATTTTCAGGAAAAAATGATGCTTTTCCACACTCTTTTGTAGAAGTTGCTGTGGATGCCAGGTCGGTTGTTAGCCCTGGGATTGGCTGCTGGGGACTGGGCCACAGGGGGATGGTAGAGACTGCCTTGGTTTTACCATCTGACTCCAGATCTGGCTTCTGGCTTTCTCTGACACTGCCTGTGCAATCAACAGGGCTTGGCTGGAGTTAATTGAATTAAATGGGACACTTGCCAGGGACACCAGTTATCTCCTGCAGTCATTAGCACAAGAAGGGTGTAAGGATTAGCTCTTGTTTGCTGTCTCAGGTGTTACTGGTGACACCAGCTGACATGTTAAGGTCTTGTCAGCAGCAGCATGTTCTGGAAGAGACAGCAGCCTCTTTAGCTGATAATACCTGTATCATTTCTTTTAAATGCAGGTATGCCTCATTGGAGTAAATTTTTTTTAGTCCTTGCTTTGAATAGTTTAATGAGTTTCATTTCATCTCTCATTTCAGGGGATCAGCAAACGTGTAAGACAGGTACACTCACTTCTGACTGACAGCACGTCCCAAAGACTCACTCTCCAGCCCTTGGAGCTGCTTCACCAGCCCTGGGAGCATGGCCATGGCGAGGGGTGAGTGCTGCAGAGGAGTCACTGGTGCTGGGTGTTGCTGGTATCACGTGAACTCTGCAGTGGGGGAGGAAGGACCTGAGCTTTTGATTTCTGAAGGATATTGCTCTGACAAATAAAGAAAAGATTTAACTACTGCAGGAAAGTGTGGAGATTTGCTCTTTGGCATTCTGGATGAGAAATTCTGGTCCTGAAGTCTGTACAATTACTGAGGCAGCAATGGGCACATGCCCATGTTTCACCTGCAGTGCTGCCCACATCCCACGTGCCCGGTCCCAGCTGAGGCAGGGTCTGTGCCCCACCCATGGCAGTGCCCACCTCCCATGGCCCACATTCCCCATGTCCCACCCACAGGGGTGCATCCTCTGGGTGGCTCACCTGGAAGTGAAGCACTGCTGCTTCCTGGGGCTGGGGAGCACTAATTAACACTAATTAACAAGCAAAACTGGTGATGAAGTGCCGAGCTCAGCCATCTCTGCCATCCACAGTGTCTGGGGGAGTGCAGCCTCTGCACAGGGGCTTTGGGGGTGCCTGGGCAGCAGAGCAGCCATCCCTGAGCAGACAGTCTCCAGTCCCCTGGGTGTTGCCACGTGCAGCTCTGGGTGAGTGTTCCCTGTGCGTGGCTGGCAGGGAGGCTCTGCCAGAGCCACAGGAGTGTGGCTGGTCCCTGCTGGGCTGGGCTGTGGCTGGGTGAGAGCAGCCAGCACAGCAAACCTCGGCCTTGGCTCCTGCATGGACCCGTGCTCCCAGAGCCCCCTTGCCACAGGCAGGCTCTGTGGGGACACTGCTGGTTCCACACAGCCCCTCTGAGCTCTGGCTGCTGGGAAAGGCCCACTTTAAACTCGCTTTGGGCAGTCTTAAAAATTGCTGAACTTTCAAACTAAGTTCTTGTGATTGAATATTTATTGTTGAACTCAGCATGAAATGTAAAACAAAGCCTAAAACTAGGGATGCTTTGATTTTAGTGTAAATGCTGACAGCATTTTTAATTTATACTGTATTTTAATAGTGAATGCTTAAAATTATTCTGGTGTTTTGTGTCCTCAGCTGTTTTTCTCTCTTCTGTGGTTAGCCCTAGCCTCTGCGTTGGAATGAGTAACATGCAGAGATCAGAGACTTACGACAAGCTCAGCCCAGAGTGGTTTAAGACAAGTAAGTGTAGGATTTTCTGGCAGTGCCAGGGGGTCAGAGCTGCGTTCTGGCCCCGTTCCACGTCAGAAGAACGGCTGAGGCGTTCCTTTGTGCTCATAGCCCTGTAACAGGGTCAACTTTCACCTGGTTGGAGCCTGCCAAGATCACCAATTTGAGTCCATTCTGCCATTGGAAAATTGTTCGTTTTCATAGATAAGTCAGAGTTAATGTTGTGTGGCAGTGGGAGTGCAGGTCAGTGCAGGGTCAGTGAGGTGCTGACGGCCACTCTGGGGCTGCTGGCCATGACCTTGGCACAGACTGCCAGGGCCAGTGCTAGTGCCAAGGCACAGCTGCCAGTATCTCCTATACTCTGCAGTAGTATCAAGAAATACAAATATACAGGACTTGGGCAAACCTAAAAATCCACAAAATGCCTTTTGGTCTCTTTAACAGAGTCACATCAATGTTTCTTTCATGTAAATGTCCATGGGGCTTTGCTGGCTCCACAGTGAAGTGCATTCCAAACAGTAACTGCAATAACTAGTAAAAAGAATTATAAGGCATGGGGGCAGAGCTGGGCTCCTGCTCTCCTGCAGCAAAGGCACTGCTGGCTGCAGCTCTGGAGGTTGGCACTGATGCACTTGCACTGCACAACCATCACTTTCTCAAGTAGATATGTCACTTACGCTTTCCTTAATTAAAATTTCAGCTATTCCTGCCTCTCTGCACATGCCTCTGTGCACATGTGTCTGACTGAGCGCTGCCATGTTTGGAGCTGTTGTCAGAACCCAGGAATGCAGCCTCAGGAACAGAACCCTGCACAGGCAAACTTGGCGGAACCTGGGCAGTGTCTGCAGCAGCAGTCAGGAATCTGGGACTGGGAGCTGACTGTACTTGCATTCCCAGGAGGACAAATCAGGGCCTCGATTGCCAGGTTTGCAATTTTTAAAAAGCCTTTACTTTAAGGAATGTGCAGCCTAAGTGTCATTGTTCTTTTCTTCATTCTGGGTTGCTTTTCAGAAAACAAGATCAGTTTAGGAAATTTAAATTTCTGCTAAAATAAAAATTTTATCTAGAGAAGTCCCTCTGTGCTTCCATTCTTAGTATAAACCAAAATTATTCACTTCTGTAGTTGAAATTGCATTACTAAAGAACATAAAGTTTCTTTAGTGTTGCTTGATGGTTTTTGTCTGATTTTGAATGGAAATTGGGATTGTATGACCATCTTGTGGCTGTAACACTTGTCAGTTCATTTAAATTAATGTTTTAGTTTCTTATTTATTATCGCAAAGTCTATTAGTTTGTTAGGAATAATACCCAAATTTGTGATGCTGAGAAGGTAAAGCTGCAGCGTGAGCCCACCTGGAATCCTCGTTGTAGGAGAAATGCACTGGGAGCAACCATGGACGGGCAGGTTCACCAGCACTCCAGTGCTCGCTCTGTTTGTGAGTCTGTTTGTGTGTCTTGTGATTTTCAGGTTGTTTTTCGTATCCTGATGCAACTGAAAAGTCAGCCTTTTTCAGAAAAGTGTAGAATCTAATGAGCAGTGTGTTTGAAAACTTCAGCCGTTCCCAGGACACAGGTGAGTGATACAAACATGGCACAAGCAGGTGGAGATGGGCATCTTGGAAAGAAAACATCAAAGGAATCACACAGAGGTTGGGTTGGGCAATTCACAGGGCCAGGGAGCTGGAGATGTGTGCAAAGCCACCCTGCTCTTCACTCGGTGCCACTGAGCTTCAGTTCACAAAGAAAGTAGCTGGAAAAGTTACCCAGAAATAGATGACCTTTCAAAAGGCCTCTAATATACAATTACCTGATGTTCACTGAAGTGGTTCATGTGCTTCCCACTCTAAATGATTTTCTAGGTTCACCCATGTGTGAAAAGGGGTCTGATTTTATGCAGGAGGGCAATGGAGGAAAGAAACTTCAGAAAGGAGAAAAATAGGCTGGGGCATTTTAGTGGTTGTTTGCTTCAAGGGAATAAAAGGGCAAATACATGCAGCCACCTCAAAGTCACCTTTTGACTTTGAGCTTTAAAAGAAAGGAGCATGGGAGTACTCTGAGATATTGACAGCACTTGACAGAAGCTGTTCCATGGAGATAGGTAGGAAATTTAGGATCCAGTGGAGTTTGCTTTCTTAGCCAGATGACAAGTTCTTTTTTTCCCCACAGTACAACAAAATTATTATAACCCCTGTTTTCATTACTGCCTTTTCTTTCCTTCTGCCCTGGGTCATCTGGCACAGGAGATCCTTTGCCTGTGTGGGCACCAGTGCTCACTCCAGGGCTGGCCATGCCCCCTCTGCAGAGCTTCAGCTCTGATCCTGGACCAAAGCAAGTGAGTTATCTGGGGCTGCAATCTATAGTGGGCTTTAGGCAAAATACTTTTCTAAGGAAATTATTTCTATGGTTGGAACTAAGTGCCTCTCCCCTGCACCTTTCCAGTGGCAGCTGTGCCCAGGTGCACACAGCAGTCTGGCTTCAATAGTTCAGTGTTCTCTTCAGTGCCCTGATCCCCAGCAGCCCAGGGGGAAGGGGGCAGAGACCACCCCCACGTGGGAAAGGAGCAGCATTCAAAAGCCCAAAGGCTTCTTGAAGCCAGGGAGTGGCATTCTGACATATGATGAGAGAGCACACTGGGCAATAGAAACTATGTTTGTATGGAAGAAAATAATTTTAAATAACCTTGGAATGTAAAGATTTTCATGAACAAAAGGAAATGACAGTCCCCTCCCCCATCTGCATTACCCGACAAAACAAACAGAGACAGGTCAGACAGGCAAGAGCATCAAGTGGCACTTGTAGCACTGAAGCACTTTTCATTTGGTCGAGTATCTGTTTGTGGGGAAAAAAGTCCAAAGTTGAGCTTTGGATCCAAAGCATTAGACTTGCAATTCCACAGAATTTTGTGACTTTGGAAATGTTCTATTGTTTTTCAGTATGAGCTCATGAAGCTGGAATGAAATTGTCCTTTCGGGACAAAACAAAATAGATGAAAAATGAATGTTCATGTCAGGTCTGGAGACCAAGGGAGTCCTGAGCCATGGTCTTTAATATGTTTCTTTTCCATCAAGTTCAGGAGCAACTTTGAGCAGGATTTGCTGCAGTTGAGTGAGACAGAAAAAAAAGTCATATTAAAAATAAAAGAAGAACCCTGAATAAGGTTTTTCAAAAAGCCATTTATATCTTCTATAAGACATCCAGATGCAAAAGTGAACGGTGAGTCAGGAGTGCACTCAGGCACAAGGTTCCAGCAGCAGTTCCCAGGCGCCTCTGACTGTGGCTCTGCTGGAAGGCAGGTCAGCTTGAGCTCACAGCAGCATAATTGTGGGATGATCTGGAGCTCCTCATGCTTCTGCCTCCTCCTTTTGGAGGCCACACAGTGTGCACATGCTGTGTTCCTGAATTCATGTCTTTTCTGGTGATTTGTTTGCCTGATCCTTAAATTTCTGTGTTCATCTCCAGGGCCCAGAGCTGTGCCAAGCTGCCAGCAGCTTGCTGAGACCATGGGCAAGTGCCTTAGCCACCAGGGTGTCAGCCCCATGCTCTAAGGGCAGTGTGCTGAGAGCTAACCATGGCAGAGAGACTGAAAGATGTGAGAGTTTCTCCTGGAGCCTGCTTTTAACTCTCCATGGCCCTGTTTGGGAACGGGCTGTAGTCACTGCATGCCTTTAGCTTGAACTTGCACTTCATCAGTCTGGGAGGAAGAATGGAAGAAATGTTCTGAGAGAAAATTCCAATTATGTCTTCTGCCACCTGCTAATGGCATATGTGAGCTGCTGCATGCCAGTAGCTGATGGCAAAGATAACATCAGTGTGGAGAAAATTGTGCAGTGCTGAAAATGAGACTCATGTTCCAGATGACCCGATAGTTCAGCGCCTGCTGGGGCCAGGTGTGGGGCTCTGCTCACCAACTCTCACACAGACACACACAGTGTGATGGCCTTGCTGCAATCCCAGAAATCAAATTTTTTAGGGCAGGCAAAAGGACAAAAGCTGAAAAGCTTCTATTCACATGCAGCCCCAAATCAGGCTTTGCTTCATATACCTCCAGCCTAAATAGTGTGAGCCAGGATGAGGGAGGCTGACAGGAGGGAAGAGCTGTCAAAGTGCCTGGTAAAGCTGCTGGTCTGAAAACTGACATAATGGCAGAGTAGACAGTGGGCAGCTCTTCAGAAATAAACATCCATTGACAGTAGGATCTTAGAAATATTTGAGGCACTCAACAGCAACATCCTTGTTGCTTTTCACCCTCGTGGCACCTGGAGTTTTTGCTCAGTGGGGGAATTCATGGTGTTCTGTGTGAACCGAGAGGTAATTGCGAGCAACTACTTAAATAGGCTAATTATGTTTAGAGAAGGCTGGTCCTCAGAGCAGGTAGGATCTGTGAATAAACATATTGACACAGGTGACCACCTGATCTATGCATTTGGAACTAAAAAAAGCCACTTTGCTAAGTTTAAATACCTCAAAGTAAAGCTGAGCGGACACCGGACGCCAGCAGCCGTGCCTGCCCAAAGCAGCAGGGCATGGGGCTCAGCACGTCCTGCCAGCCCGAGGTGTCCTCCTGAGGGGACCAGGGCCTTTAAATACCAGCCCTTAAATACCCTGTGCACAGAGAAAGGTAAAGGGACTGGGCCCCCTAAATGGGGGATGGACAAGCCCAGAGGCTTACCTTGCTTAATCCTTGGGCAAACATGCTCAGTGTCTGCTGAGTCCAGCAGCTGATCCCACCTGTGCCAGCACTGCCCTGCACAGCTGGCCTGGGGCTCCCAGGGGACAGAGGGCACCTGCTCCCAGCCTGGAGTTCCCTGGGAATGGAGAGAGCCCCCTCCCCACCTGGGGTTCCCAGGGGACAGTGGGCTTCCAGCTTGGCTGTGGGCCTTAGCAGTCAGAATATTTGGAAGAGAAAGTCTGTGAGAGAGAAGACAAATGTGAAGCTGTTGGATGTGTTCAGCCCTTCAGCACAGGGGTTGAAGAGTTCACAGTGACAGCTGAGATAAGGCCAGCCTGCTGGTGAGCCCCAAGCTGCCCCTGCCCCACCAGCCTCCTCCTCCTCCTGCAGTGAGCACCCAGCTGCCCCACCCCACTGTTAACCATGTCTGTGGATGTTAACCATGTCTAGATTCAGCACAACAGAATTATAATACCCTATGGCATGGAAATGGGTCAGAAGCAAACTCTGTGTCTTTCTGTATTAACACAGGTGCCACTCCTGGCTTGGAGGGTTTCACAGCCCTGAGATTTCGCTGCTTATGACTTGAAGCAACCAGCATCACCTCAGGCTATAGGCAGAAAAATTTCATCGAACCACATTGCCTCTCTGCTAGACAAACTGCAGAAACATAACTTGCCCCCAGAATGTCAGGGTTGTCTGGCCACCTTCCAAACAATCACTGCATTTCATGCTTGAATGCCTATCAGTGAATTTCCAGTACAAAATGTGAACAGAGACGACTAGAAATCAACGTCTGGTGTTTCCTTTGCACCTTCCCAGAGGGGAAGGCTGTTGGCATCATGTATTCAGTCCCTCAGCACCAGCAGACAGAGGTCAGTGACAAGACAGGTGAAAGAATAAGGCCTGAGGTCAGTAGATGCCCGGTACAGCCACTGAAGCTGCCTGATGGTAAACATCTTCAGTTACCATACAGAAGAACTTAAAAGCCAACCAACAATCTCCTAGCCAAGTGTTTAGGGTGGAAAAATATCAAAAATCAAGATGAGATGGACATGGCATGTCTTCTGCCTGGAATTTCTGGGAAGGTTTGTTGGTGGCATGCCTGGTCATGTAGTGCTGGTTGGACACAGGGCCAGGAGCATGCTGTTCACCCAGCAGCCTGGTCCCCATCCTTCCTGTGGCTGAAGGAGATGCAGGTGAAGCCTGGGTGGGGCAACTGCCAGCTGTTAGGAAAGATCACTTATGCCCATAGGTCACTTCCCCAGCAAGGTGTGCCTTGTTCCAGGGGTGTTAGAGCCTTCCCTGGTGGCATGGGACCTCGAGGGGGTTGAGAAAACCCTTGGAGCAAATAAGGTGAATGGCACCAAACTTTCTGGGGAATCCATTTTGGTGAATGTTGCCCACCCATAATTCAGAGCCACTCCTTGCAGCGAGGCAGTGCGGGCAGGCAGTGTTCATGTCAGGATGGTGCAGGTCCCTCTGCTGTGTACAGCTGAAGCCCCTAACATGGAGAAAGAGAGCCTCAGTTGCAGGGCTGAGCAGGCAGGGTCAGATCCTGCCACAGTTTTGACTCACAACTAGACACACTCTGTACTTTTCAAGTTGCAGAACTTAGGCTTTTTGCATTTCAGCTTTGCAAATGCTAGTCAGTGTTTTAGCCACTTTTCATCTGTTAAACTTCCTGGGTTTATCCATGCTCCATCCAGAGTTCCACCCATTAAACTCTATTTTTACTGCCTTTCCTCACTTGTAAGTGGAGGAGGTCACCTTCGGAGAGGCTGGTTCGGAGAACAGTGGCAGTAGCCATAGAGTGCCCTATCCAGTGAAGTCTCAAATTAAAGATAGGATGGCTCTGAAAAGCATGATAAAGTCTTTGAAAATTAAGATAATACTCGTGCAGGCCCGAACCTGCTGCTAGTGTGAGATGCAGAAATGCTGCTGCTGAACAGCAGTTCCATGCCAGGACCCTGCAGCAGCTGCTATGGATGCAGATCCATCCTTCAGCTGATCCTACAGCATGGGTTCTGGACTCCTCCAGTTCTTGGACTCCTTCACCTCTGCATCACCAGGATTTCTTCAGCATGGTCATTAGCAGCTCACACATACCTGCCACACCTTGCAGCACACGCCTCTGCATTCCTCACCCTGCTCCAAGACATGCTTTGTTCATGGACTCAGCTCTCAGCTCCCACTCACCCTGTGATTCACATGGGATCAGGTTATATGAAGTGCTGGTAAGTTGTGGTCATGATGGGTTTAGCCCCAGCCCTGTCCTTGAAAGAACAGATCCTGTCACCTAACCAGTACTTTTGGGAGGTATCTTACAATTTGTATAAAGAAAACATGTACTGGAAATACCTTATCTGTAGTGAGAATCTCTGGACCTCAGTACACATAGAAATCCAGCCATGTCCATTGTTTGACAAGTTTTGTCTGTTCTGTAACCTGTGAGCAGAGTTCATAAGCTTTCTCCCAGCCTGTGCTCAGCTTTTAAAGCTTTTCCTGCCTTCTATCACATTTGCCAAGTCTCCAGTGCCCGAGTGCTGCCAGTATTTACAGCTCTGGAGCTGTTGGGGCAGACAGCTCTGTGTGCAGGGATGCAGTACCTGGGGGGAGCTCTGATGGGACAAGCTCAGGGCCCCAGCACCTCGCCCTGGAGGGTGCCTGCGCTCTGAAGCCGGCACAGGCCAGATGGAAAATGGTCCCATCTCTCCCTTTCTCATTGATGTTCTTACACAGCACGGCAAATCAAAACCTCAGACCAGCACAACTCCTATTGTTGCTTGTTCTGCAGTCTAGGGGAAAAAAAGGAGTCCCAGCTCCTATTTTCCACGTGAGTGGGAACCAGTAGTGGTCGGCAGACCAGTGGCTGGTTTCTAGACTTGGCCAAGAGAAGGATCTGAGTCCTTGCTTAATATTAAAAACCTTGGCTTAGGCTGATTTCATTTTCCATTTTTTTATTCTATTTCAAATTTTATGTCTTTATTTTCAGTTTAATCCTTTCTTTTAAGGTTTACACAGCATCATCTGCTTCTCCAATAGCTCTGTCCTTTAGCTAGACTTATGAGCTGCACTTTGAAAGTGGACACTGTGATCATCACAAAAATCCCTCCTTCTGGTATTTTTGCTAGCATCAGTCCCCAGAACATGGGCCTTAATGAGGGGAACATATTCCCTACTGATGTGCCAGACAAAAGTTCATGGCTTTGTCTTGCTGAAAATGAGTCTTGATTATTCATGCAGTTCCTAATTAGTCATTCCACACCCTTGAATTATTTCTGACAGATGTGAAATGCCTTGTGCTGAATTCCTACTCCAAGGAACCTTCTGCATTACTGGTTTATCAGTGTATGCAAGCAGACTCATGATTTACAGTGCTTCATCATCATGGCATGTGTAACACTGAACACGATGACTAGGGAAACCAGACCCACCTGGTTTTGGTCATAGGTTCAGAGCCTCCAAAATCTGCCAGCAGCTGCACAAGGGGTGCTCACACAGGGCTGGTGTGTGCACAGGGAAAGCCAGTTTACAATGAGGATCTCAAGAACGGATTGTCTGAGGGCATATAAATTCACTCTCGGGGTGATATGGACACAAGTGCTAACCTGAAGGCCCATTTCTGTCGCTTTTCACTTTCTTGCTTTGTCTTTGCTGCCAGGAGTGCTTTTCCCACTGGCTATGTGCTCAGCTGAGGTGCAAGTCAGGCGTGGTTCCTGAGCAAGCCCTGGAGATCAGAGCTGCCCAGCAGGGAGGGAATGCCCAGCTTGGTGCCCTTACCTGCTGCTGGCAGTGCTCTCTGCTGTGTTTCCCTGCGAGGGAGTTACTGCACATCTCTCCATGCACCATGAGAGGCACACAGAAACTCTCATCCACAGCCTGCAGAACACAGGGCAGGGCTGTTTCCCAAAGGCTCTAAGGCTTCTCCTAAAATCAGGAGTCCCCAGGCTGGCCAGAGTACATTTATTTTCTCCTACAAAGAAAAGGTCTTTCAGGGAACCTTCTCTGAACAAGAGCTTCCTCCACAGCAGGAGGGCAGCTGCGGAGAGGGTGCTGTGGGGTACAGACAGCTCAGAGCTGCTCTCAGCTGCACCCACTGTGCAGCACGGACAGGAGCACAGCTCACCTGCAGCCTCTGGGACAGCCTCACAGCACAGCAGGGCTCAGCCTGCTCAGAGAGTCGCTGCCCTGCACGTGCCATGCATGTACCTCTCTGGGAACAGAGAGGTTCCTCACCAAAGGGAGATCTGAGCTCCCTTGGACAGCCCCAGCAGCCGTCCCTGCTGCACACCTGCACTGGAAGGGCTGACCTGCTCTCACCGCTGCATTTCAGCAGCATTCCTGAGCAGGTGGCCAGGCCTGGCTCCATATTAGGTTAAAGACATTACCTCTGAAATGGGAGATTTTAGGCTGGGATTCCACATTTTTCTCCTGCAGAAGTCTCTGTCACTGCAAAACAAAATAATAGCACCCAAAGCCATGTTAAGTCATTGTAGTGATTCCAAAATCCGTGATTCCTCTGGCTAATTAAAAAAGCTCCAAGCTCACTCCAGGTCTTACAACTGTGAATTTTGTATTTGCAGTGGTGAAACTCCCCTCTACTTTTTATCCGCAGATGATCATGATGGTGTGTTATTGTTCCATAATGAATCATTTTTGTGTCATGTTTGACTTGGTTTGGGGATTTAAACTGCATGTCTCACTGAAGGGAATCTGTAATTGAGATACAAATCTGAGCACCTGCGAAAGACTTCAAGTTTTGTGTACATGCCTAAGTATAAATTTTTAAATGTATGTTTTACTACTTTAAAGGCATCTACACAGGATGTCCGTGTAGGTTGATCTGTCATCACTCTGTCTTGTCAGCAGACCCACTGGATTCTGACAGCTGAACAGAGGCCATTAATTAAAACTGCCAGGTTTTGTCAGGCCCTTGACATGCTCCCTAGATAATTCAGTCTTATGCATTTCAAATGTTTGCAGCAGGAACAAGACCAAATATTTCAATTTCCCTGCTCCATTCTATGCCTCTCTTTCCAAGAAAGAGGAATTATTCCTGCAGCAATAACCCTTTGCATTTTGAAGTGAGGGTGTTGGTGTAACTTGGTTCTGCATTGAGAAGTGCCAGGGTTTGTGATGACTCTTCAGAGGGAAGCTGTGCAAAGGTTCTGGCAGTGACTCCCCACCCTCAGGAAGGTTACAGGGGATAATACCACAAGTTTTTCAGGAATAAAGAGCTTTTTCGTACTGTTCTAAGAAGGTTCTTTGCTAGAATAAGCAAACAAGGATTGGACCCGACTTCACGTCCCTCTGCTCCCGCAGCTATCCTCACTGGAGCTGGCAACTGCTCCTGGGGAGATATGGCTCTCAGCCAGTCATCCTTAAAGGAGAAGTGTTAGTCTTGCATGTAACTATGACCTATTTTCAAATTTTTGCTATATATACAAATTTACTCTTTTTAACACATCCATGGACCCTTTGGAGTGCATATGATGGAGAGCCAGTGGTCAGCCCTTACAGTCATGTTTAGAAAACACCACCTTTTTTTGGTTTACATGTTTATAATTGTCTCTGGCTATATTATCATTTGTGAATTTCCACAGTAGCTTTCAAAGTAATGTTGGTTTGTCTGGATAGTAACACTGCTAAAAAGCACTTTAAATGTCAAGTACAAGAACAGTTGTTTGCTTCTTGTTGCTACTACAACCTACCAGAGATGTAAATCATGACCCATATTGCTACAGCTTCTGAAATCAAAGTAAAGCCAAATAATGTACAGCCCAGCACAGACATATTCCCTAATGACACACAAGTTTGGTGCTCCAGCCCCCCATTTTATAGGAGAAAAGGAGCATATATGATAAGAGGTCAGTGCCAACTTCTCACTTCCTCAGCAGTGACTGTGGTTTTGTATGGGACAATCTGCTCCTTCCATGCATTTCTCAGAGGTGGATCCTGTTCAGAAACCCCTTCTCTGCCCCCGTGGAACAGAGGGCTGTGGCACCTTCACATGGAACCATGCTCAACTGGAATGCCACAGATTTGCCTCTGGGGCCAACCTGAGCTGCAACAGAGCATGGAGAAGACAGGTTTCAGGTAAGACAGCAGGTGTACTTTGCACGTTTGTGAGGGTTGCTGACAGCAGACTTCCATGTGGAAGTCACACCAGTAATGAATGTTCCAACGGGAATTAGGGAGGCCCCTTCCTGCAGGGAGGCAGCTATGGAGGCAGGTATCTGGTGTCTCGATGTTCCAGAGGATTTCCCCACAGCTCACCTGGGCTCAGGTGGTGGGCTGAGAGACTCCAATGCCCATCGCACTGTAGCCTCTGGGGCATTGTCTGCACAAACTAACACAGTAGTCAGGTCCCTTCTCATGGGCCTGCCCAGGGAATGAGGGACTCTGGGCCTCCTTGGGCCATCTCTCCCCTCAGTCAGCCTGCCTGAGGAGTTTGCTTTTGTGCTTCATGGAATGGTGGCATCTCACAGGAGCAGTGGTTGTCAGCTTGTGCACAGCACGGAGCAGGGTGAGGAATAAGCATAATGCTGAATTACAAGGTGCTGTGAGTAAGAGCATCTGCCAACGTCAGCAGATACATGAGGTCAGCAAGTTTGCATTCCTTCAGGTCAGAGAACAGAACAAGTGTGATCTTATCCCACGCCAGTTCCCCCACACTGCACTCACTGCCAGGCTGACGACAGCGGCCCTGCTCTGCAGAAGGGACAGAGAGCAAACTGAGGGAACAAACAGGCACGGGCAGCCGCCAGGTGAGAATGCAGAGGAGAGCAAGCACACTGGTTTTCCCACAGCATGAAACAGCCAGGCTCGCAGCATGTACTGCCAAACCCATAAATGTTCCCTTGGGAAACCGCACTGCATTTATGAGGGACTGCGAGATCTGGTGTCTGCTCACCTGGGGAACAGAAGAGGTATTCTGTTTAAAGTAATGGATCCAGTCTGGTGTCCAACCCTGCCACGCCATCAGGGAGAGGACAGCATAACAGAGGAATTGCATTTTCCTTCTCCTCACTTGTTATTCTGTGTGGTCATGTATTAATTCTTAAACTCAACTCTTTTAATTATTTTTACAACCCTTACTAAGGTCGCTCTGAATATTACTGTTATCCTTATAAATACACAACCCCCTTTCTCTAGAAATTTTAGCCATCCAGCTAACATGCCCTATGACTTTGAAATCAGTACAGAGAATTTATCAACAGAATTTAAAATTAAATTAAATTTAGGATGAAAACTATACCTTACACCCTCAAGGCTTATAAATTTAGTCTTTTCCAAGATATAAGTGTATGTCCCCAAAATGAATATAATTTTGAACATTTCTTATGTTGTCAGACAGAACCAGACAGTTTTAGAGGTATACATATGTGTGCAAAAAAAAGTTATGGTTACAAAGGCACACCCCGGATTACAAAAAACAAATGTCATATAATACAGAGATTTCCATAAGGGTGGGAATTATTCAGGATTGGCATGGGTCAAGCATAACTTTAAATGCTATTCCTTGGGCAATATCCAAAGGATCAGACTCCATATTGAACACTTTTACTCACTGTAAACTACACAGTATCTAGATAAGTGTTGAATATATAAATAGACTTCTATATTGATGCCGAACCCAAACACCTACAGGTGACTGCAGCTATTGGGTATCAAAGATAGAAGTCAATTTCTGAAGACCTACTTGGATAACACAATTATCCTTTTTGATGCATATAACTTGAATAGGGCTCTGGGAATTAGCAACATGAAAATAATGTCAGTGATGAATTTAAAATGTTTCCCAAACATGGAATTATAAGGAAGCCTTGGGAGAGGTCTTGCGGTGAGCTTGGATCTTTCCACAGTTTTTAATTCTGAGAATTAGATTTTTCATAATCTCCAGTGGTTACTTGGCAACTGCTGGGCTATGGGATGACCCATCTGGGCAGCACACAGCTCCTGCCACAGGGCAGGACCCCACAGCTGCACATGGGGCATCCTGACTCTGCCCATGCTGCTCCTATTTTATAACTGCAGATCTCAAACAATGAACAATGCTTGATAGTCATCGACCTGATTTCAAAAATGGAGTAACTGTGATGCAATGAGATGAAGAAACTCGATACCATTGAGTCAATTGATGTCCATGCAAGGATTAGACACATTTCCTCATTCTTGGTGCCATTTGTAACTTACCACAAAAGAACACTAAACCCACTTCTTATGGCCATTCTCCATGCTTCAACAGACCATGGCATCAAAGGACTAAGCAATAAATCTTCACTTCTCTCAGTTCGTTTTTTTTAAAGAATGACTGTTATGAGAGAAAAGAGGGCTTCAGCAGCTGCAGGAAAGAGCCCTCACAGTGCATTCTTTCACCATGTAGTTCCTCTCGCATTCTGCCTTTCTGTTCCCTCACTGCCCTCCTGAAGAACCGAGTCCAACCAAGCGTTAATGCCTGCAGTGACATTGCTATGGATCAGATTCTGATCACTTTCATTGTTAAACCCTTTTGTTAGTGTGAACCAGCATTCTGCCTAGTGAGATTGCTTATTATTGACCAGAACGTCACTGCTGTACAGTACCCAGCTTTGGATTTGCAGATCTTCAAATGCCTTAATTTACTGTGTGCTACTCCCTATAAACATGACTTTAAAAAAGAGGGATTGTCCTGAAGTCATGATCCTACCAGAAGCACCCTGTGAGAAAGCTTTTTCTTTTGCAGCTGAGTGGGCCAGTGCCAGTGACCCCTGCAGCAGAGCGTGCCCAGGTGGAACAAGGGCCAGCAGGCATTACCAGGCTGTGGGGTTCATTTTAATATTTCAGCAAGAGGAGTCTGAAAAGTGTTAAGTCTAATGATTTACAAAGTGAAATCAGGGTTACAGGGATCCTACCTGTGTGCAACTGTCTATGAGTCATAGGAGCAAGCAATCCACAGTCCATATTCCACAGGGAAAAGCCATATGGACTTGTCACTTGGGGTTCTTTGTACAGAATGCAGGTCCCTGTCAGGTTCCTGTTGCTGGCTCTATTTCACATCCCACAGCTTGTCTTTGGGAGCAAAATTCCAGACCTACCCAATTCTACCTAAACTGATTTTAGTTGTTGTGCCTTCAGTCACACTGCGGTGTCAAGCCCCTGCCAGAGTGAGTGTGGCTCTGGCTTGCAGCCCTCCCGGTGCTGTGCTGGAGAGCTGTGA
>NW_005054309.1:11837019-11845069 GCF_000277835.1 Geospiza fortis | reverse complement strand
TAAACAGAAAATGTGGGAGGGAACTGAAAGCATCTCTCTTCTCCTTGCACAACTTCAGCTCCAGCTTTCCAAGTTTCTGCTGTTCATCACCTCTTCTACATGCAGAACAGAACCTTGTTTCCCTTGTCTGAGAAACACCATGAAGTACAGGTTTGAAAATCCTTTAGTCATTTAACACTCAAAACCACTTTTCCACCCCATATCCTACGTGGTACCAATTCATCTGCAAAAACACAGATACAGAAACAACAGGGTAGTGCGATGTGCATCATACACTGCAAAATATGCTCAAGAGAGAGTACACAGGGCACTGCTCTGTTCACAGGACTAGGCAGGAGATCAAGAAATCTTAGATTTTAATTTGGGCACTGACTTGATCTGAAGTTTTGAGTAAAGGGGAATAATTTCCAATTTAGGTTTCAGTTTTACTATCTGAAAAAAACCTAGGAGGTATTATTTATAAAGCTTGGAAAACTTCCACAAAATTTGCCTAAAATCCACCTGTTAATTGCATTTCAACAGAAGCTGAGATGTGTCTGTGTACCCTTCACAGAAGCAGCACTCCAGAAACAGTTCATGGTACAGAAGAAATGGCATATTTCTTTTAACAATGGGGTGAAAAATGGTGTTTAAGGTCTGGTTCTGCGAAGTACACTGGAAGAAAGCAGGTATTTCCTTATGCATCGTGCCCTAGGAAAAGATATCTAAATGTGTCTGTGTTCTTAAAAAGAGAAATTTCAAATAAATTCTGTATTTACTGCCATACTAATATGAACAGCATGCCTGCATGCAGAAATTTAACTTTTAAAAAACCACCCCCTTTCTGCTGCTTGTGTGTACATTGGTATTACTCAACCTTAAGGTTCTTACAAAGCTCACTGTGAGCCTTCCCACATGCTAAATCTATCCTATGAGGTATTTACTTACCATTATGAAAGTCTTTTGCCACATGAATAAACACAGAAATATTTGCCCAGGTTAACTGTGATACTGGGCTACGTAGAATAAAACTACACTGTTCTGTAATTCAGCACCCTGCTTCCACAGAATTTTTTGTTCTCTGCTTGTTCTGACCTGTGTGCACTCCCAAAGCCCTGGCTGGCGTGAGCCCCTGTGCTGGGCAGGCTCACCTGAGTGCCACCTCTGCCTGAGCGAGGCACAGTGTCACCCCCGGGCCTTGGCTGCCGGAGCTGCTTGCCACAGTCCCCCTTAGCTGGGTGGAGAGAACAGGAACATGTCCACCACCCCAGCCTCCACCTCTGACAGGGATGTTTTCTCAGAGCCTACATCCTTTCCTTCAGCAAACCTCCACACAGCTCTCACCGTGTGCCCAGGTGGTTTTGCACTGGCTCAGCCACGCCAGCATTCCATCAGTGCTGACAGTGAGGGCTGCTGGGGACGGGCCACACGAGTCACAGCAAACAGCCCCACGGCAGAACGTGGGCTCTGTCAGACCCCTGTGCCCTCCCTGGCAGCACCGTGCAACCTCTGTCACCCACGGGGCAATGTCACCTCACTGCTGACCTGCCCTCAAACACAGGGCAATGTCACCTCACTGCTGACCCTGCCCTCAAACACGGGGCAATGTCACCTCACCCACAGGGCAATGTCACCTCACTGCTGACCTGCCCTCAAACACAGGGCAATGTCACCTCACCCGCCCGGACACACGGCCCAATGTCACCTCACTGCTGACCCTGCCCTTGGCATGGGCACCAGGTGGGACAGAAGAAATCAGCTCCAAGTTAGTTAGGTGGAGAAATGTCCTGAAACTTAAAAACCCAGGACATCTTTGATCTAGACAGTGCTCAATTCATAGTAAGATCTATAATCTTCTGAGTGTCTCACTGAGGGGGAAAGGTGAGGAACTAAGTGGCTTTTGTATGGCAGCATACCACAACCAAAAGACCAAGAAAATCACAAAAAAACTGTCCTCCCTCTTTCTTCAGCTGATCTTTTCTTTGTATGACTGCATCATTTAAAAATTGTTTCTGACTTAATATTGAATAAATGCCAAAACCTCCTATACTGGAAAGACCAAAGGTGAAATGCTGGGGGTTTATAGGATAAATCCCACATAAACACTGTGCCAGACGGTGCATTTATGCTCACCTTTTGATTGGGCTCTGGATAAAAGCCTGTTATGAGTTCTCCAACAGGAGACCATCTAACTGAGATGGTCTGAGATCCACAGCCACTGTTCTGGGAATAGCTGTAGCTAACAGAAATGGGCTTTTTACTGCATCAGAGACAAAAGGAACAGCAGCAGTGGCAGTAACAGCAGGGCAGTGATGCCAAGAAAGGGCAGACTCCCCCAGGTGCAGCCTACCTGGAGCTGGGGGAGCTTGATGTTGCGTGAGCAGTGCAGCCCTTGTGCCACAGGCAGCGCAGGCACAGACTCTGATCCTGACCCCACTGCCTGCCTGTGCTCCTGCTGGTCAGCTGCCCTGGCAGGCAGGACATGGGTGGGTGTGTCTGGGTGACCGCTGGGCACTGCACAGGTCAGTGCCACTGATTCAGGCACCACACCAGATTTCCCCTGAGATAAAGCCAAAGCCCAGTTGTGCTGTTCCTGTGTCCGGTTGGTATGTGCTGCATTTTGTGCAGATCCCTCCCCACCCTGACCTGGCAGCTGCCACGCCACACGTGCTGCAGAGCAACACCTGAACATCCACGAGTTCCCTTCAGGTGCTGTCAGGTTCATGCAAACAATAGCAAGTGGGACTGTGCTTGGAAAAACACCCAACAATCCCCCTCTCCTTGTTTTGGAGGGAGTCTCTGTGTCCTGACTAGTCCCCACAGAGACCACAGCTCCTCTTGGAGACAATTCCATGTCGAGAGCTTTTAATGACTTTCAGATGTCTTAACAGAATACAAGCCCCAGAAGAGAAAATTCCTAGTCTTAACTTGCAGAATTTATGAGCTAATTTTTATCCATATGGAATTATTTATAGTGAAATTGAGGAAAAAATCCTCCAAATGATGATGCTGAGTATATCACCTCTTTGCAATGCATTACTAAAGAGTTCCCACACCATTTAACACCTACAGGACAATTCCACTCATCAAAATTCTCATGGAGAATCTGTTAGAGCTTGCCATGAAACAGGTAATTACTTTGGGAATCCTAGTAGTCTATTTAATTATTGTGGTATTTTTCATTTAACCCAGTAGTTTGTATCACTTCCATCAGTTTACTCTGACAAATGTTAGAACATTCACTTCCCCAAATGTTCTGTTTTCCCTTTTTTCTCAGGCTCCAAAACCTCTGAAAATGGTTTGAATTTGCAAACCCGATATACACTGAGATCACTTCTTCAGCATTAATGAAGGACAAGTGTGCCTTTTAATCATGTTTATAATGGAAGTGCTCAATTATAAAATAATAATAGCAATACAAAATGCAGGTCCTCATAAACAACTATTATTTGTCTACCCCAAACACTTTTAGTTGTGCTTAGCAAGCTCTCCATTTCTGATGATTCTGTTTTAGTGGATTGCAGCAGAACTACTTATACAAGATTTAAAACAAAATTAACAGCAGAAAACTAGAGATTTACATGAAGAGAATTTAGGTTTATATTCACCACATCACTTTAGTGTCTGACAGCAGGAGTATTTCAGTAGATGCAGTCACAGACGTTGATAGTAGCTGTACAGTTGAATGAGAAAAGCAAGAATTAGCCACAGAAGTAGTATTTTTTTGGTATATATTTTGCATACAGATTCCATGTGGAGACAGAGAATCCATCAATCCACTATCTGCTACAAACCCCACATTTGTGCTTTTGTAGCAAAGTTAGAGCTAATCCAGACTGTAAGTTTTCTGAAGCATGTTTATGCAGAAAAGGCCAGGGAACCAGTTTTGGCTGACTGCTGTCTCATGTCTTGCATGATGTGGTAGCAATAGAGCTGTCAAAAATTGCTCAGAACTTAAATATGTACATGTTTCCCCACACCTTTATTTATCCAGCTCTGATGTCTGCTTTTGAATTCCTGCTTCGCAGGAATAGGGGAAAGAGGGCGTTGCACTTCTGGACGTGAAATGTGAGGGGTGCAGGTACACATTCCCCTTGGAACCTGAGCATCCCACAGAACCACGCAGATGGCTCCTTAGAACAGATACCACCGCTCCAAACAACCAGGGCTCCCTGGGAGGTCCATTTAAATAGGCCATCTGTGCATCATTATTATGGAGTTGCAATGGCTTTAATGTCTACTCTGTAGACAAGTATTACATAAGTCCTTTAGGAACTCAGTCCTGAAAATGGATTTATAACTACAGATCAAATTGTGCCACATAGTACTTATTTAAAATATCTGACAAGCTCTCTGAAGTTTGTCTATGTTCCCTTTTTTTGCTTAGACAACATATTAAAAACAAATGCCCTGCCATTATTCATGCTTTTAACACTGAGATGTAATTGATAAAGCTGGTGAAAAGTCTGAAGAATGGTTTATACACAAAGTAAAGTGATTACTTACTGTTCAAAGCTGAAGTTTTCAAGAAAATGAGCAACCTATATTCTAGGAAATCCAGCCATGAATTATTGAAAAGTCCATTAAAATAAAACCATGCCAAACAGAAATATTTCAGACATACCAAGTCTATCAAAGAGATGTGGATTTTCTCCAATATTGATATCACTCTTTACTTAATATGAGTTTGAAATAAATGAGAGTGTATGCTGCTGAATGCCACATGAGCTCTCTGAAACCGTTCACATTTCTCTCTTTACTAGGTTAAATGAAACCTGATCTGGATTCCACTTGATCATAAGACTGGAATGCTGAAAATGTTGTAATCTATTTATACATCAAATTGAAGAAACATTGCATGTCTTTAAATTTCACTGCATTCCAGTGTATTTAGCTAAACAGCAACAGTTTACAAACTGTTTCACGTTCAAACTGAGAAAAAGACAGACCAATGTAACTTATTTATCCTAAAGCCAGGATTGATTTCCTGGCTTTAAAACTGTGGCCCAAACCCAGGTCTGCTCTGTGCCTTCCCTAAAAGCCTTGTTCTTGCAGCAGTAATTCATCATTAGTGCCAAAACATGGTAGTTGCCTTATGATGACTTCCAAATCCACAGTTCTTTTTTAGCATCAAGAACAATCCCAAACTACAATCCCAAACTAGATTTGCAGCTCAGATTTTGTCCATACTTCCCTCTGCCTCTAAACCACAAATGGTTCAAAATACAGCAGACAGCAAGGATGAGAACAACTGTGGTAAATAAGAGCAGCCAAATACCACAGATTAAATCCATACAGGGGTTTATTCAGCCCAGGAGGTACTGGCAGTAACCCATCCACCAAGAGACCACCTCAGGCCCCCCAGTGGAACAGCAGTCTCCGCAGAATGCTGTCATTTCCCTCAGTTATTTACAGAATAATTTACAGAACATTTACAGAACAGTGGTGTTTGACCCATCATTCTGACTAGAGGAGCCGCTCCTATTCAAACACCACAACTGCGTGCAGCACAAGATCTACAGAAAAAGTAAAGGTGCCCATCATGAAGAAGAGCCTAATATGCTAAAGGCCTGTCTGTTGATCTGTACGAATGTACATCCTAGATTTTAACATCTCTCAGTAAAGAAAGACACACCTGCGACTGACATTTAATGGGTTTTGCCACTGACTTGAAAGGGGTCAGGATCAGGCTAAAAACTGCTGATGGTATTTCATATGGTCTATTCATTTCTACTTGCCCTTTCAATGTGTTTCAATGTGTGAAACGGTGTCCATTTTTCTCATTTGTCATTCCTATGGGGTTTTTTCATTAGTTGTTGGATTTAGTGCTTATTATTTCCCATGTAGAAGACTATGAACACTACAAAGACAAAAAGAGCAATTTTTTTAGAGTCAGGGGAGAGGAAAATTCTGTGCTCTTTGTCACATGAAACTTTAAGAGCCTGAAGCTAAATACTGCAGTACTATTTATGGTTCTCTGGATAGTTAGTGGCCTTTATAAATGCAAAAATCCCACTTAGACATTCAAATAACTGATTTGCCATTTTCTGTGCCCTTCTTCCCTCCAGCAGTCTGTAACCTGGTGTTTGTCTTCCAGGTCTTGTGTCTTACAGCTTGAAATTCAAAAGAACTTGAAATTCAAATTACAGTTGCATCTCAGTCGGGATTGAGACTATTTGGGGTAATTTAGAGGAGTCTTAAAAACAAGAATAATTTGAGTCAATGTCTTACTGTCTAGAACAACGAGTTTCATAAAAAGGAAAATGTACAGTTTACAGTAAGGAATTTCTATACTACTGTTTATTTTAAAATTTATAATGTTAATGCAGGATTTGATATGGGTCATCAGAAACAGAGTGCACTCTTAGAATACCCAGTTTTTAGTAACTCCTAAATTTCTCCTCAAATTTGAAAAGACCCTAGGGAAAAATAAACTGTTTGTCACTTGTTCGTTACTGTGCCAGTATGTTACTATTGCTAAGACAGTATCACATGGCCTGACTAAAATTTAGGACTCAGTACTCAACACACAAAAGAATGGTAAGTGGAGCCCTCAACAGTTCTCTATATCTGCAGATAAGGCAGATGATGGATGGGAGAGAAAAAAATGAAGAACAAAGAATGAAAAATAACTTGTACAAGGCCGTACTGCAGATCAATACCAACTGAGGGGTAAGACTGAAGCTAAAAACCAATCCCCTGAACGTTTCCTACTGACTTCCCCTCAAACGGTCTCAGCCTGGACTCCGACCCTTGAGTAGATGCCCTATTTGTTAGATCAATGGCATCCCCAGGCTAGATTTTCGTCTCCAACAGCAATCACCTAATGTTATTAAAGGCTAGATATCTGAACCCATGCACTCTAGATACTAATGAGCTGACTCTTTTTAATATTCCTACACATTTCTTTTGAAAAACATTGTAATTTTAAAGTTTATATCAGGGCTTTTCAAAAGCTTAAATGTACACATACACCTATTAATACACATTAATATTAATGTATAATAATATATATTATATATATTAACATACATCTTTATCCAGCCATGCATTCATTTCTGGGTGTGAGCACGTGTGGGGCTGTGTGCACTCCATAAGCATTCAGGGGTTTAGTGCATGCTAGCGACACAGATTTCAGCCACCATCAGTGGAAGCACCCCCTTTTGACCATTTAAAATTCTAGAAACAAACAGAACATGGTAGTGCCATTTTCACTGGATATCTACAACTATCACACTCCAGAATAGCTTCTTTTTTAGTCTTCTATCACTTGTGGGGGCATTTCTGCCCTCAGTCCAGAGGCTGTGCGAGAGATACTTCTTTCACATGAGTGATGCATGATCTTTAAATGGCAAAATATGTAAAATATGTAAAATCACCCGCAGTGAGAACAGGAGAACCACAAGGAAAGCCACTAAGGGTCTCACTGCCACTGACACCTGTATGGGGATCCTCCTAGTGAAGAGTGTAATGGTGAAGGTGACAGAGAGGGCGGGGGAGAATTACCCAAACCTCTGTGGGGTGACACAGCAGCACTGAGAAGGAGCCTGCGGCCCTTCCCTGCCTGCTCCATCTGGCCTGCCCAGGTCTGAACAACCAGGCACACGGACACTGGGAGGGTGCCACAGCGCCGGCGCTCGCACACGCAAACACAAGGCACGAGGGAATTCCTTTTAGCTAACTGTGGCCTATGTTGTTCTTGAAGGAAAAAAGGAATATGTACATGCTTGACACTTAACCAAAATACCAGTGTATTTGTGCCCAACACACTGGAATATTGTTCAGCACTAATTCAACGTCGCAAAAATATTATCAGTGTAACACTGGCAAGGCTGCTGTGTGGTTTACTGTGTGGATCTTGGCTAACCTGGCTGTGGGCTGTAGCAATTTTCATACTTGACTTTTCAGAAACCTTTCTGCTTTGTTAGTGAATCACTTCACCTTATTCTTTCTTGTTCCTTATCCTTTGACTATTTTACTTTTATTAATCTCCCTTTCTCTTTGCTAGATCACACTATCCCGTTCCTTGTCGCGCTCCTGACGGCGGCACCCGGCCGGTGTGGGAGCAGCG
>NW_005054309.1:11834670-11835707 GCF_000277835.1 Geospiza fortis | reverse complement strand
GGGGGCCCGGCCGGCACGCCGTGACAGCCCGCCCCAGCATCCCGCTCGCCTCGCCACGGCCGGCCGAAGCCCTTCCTGCGGAGGAAACATGTCCAAGATGCCGGCCAAGAAGAAGAGCTGCTTCCAGATCACCAGCGTGACCACGGCGCAGGTGGCCAGCAGCATCACCGAGGACACGGAGAGCCTGGATGACCCGGATGAGTCCCGCACCGAGGACGTGTCTTCTGAAATTTTTGATTTTTCCCCAGCCACCGACTACGGCCCCGAGGACGTCTGTGAGCGGAGCTCCTCCGAAGAGACTCTCAACAACGTGGGCGAGGCCGAAACTCCCAGCAGCGTCTCTCCCAATCTCCTTTTGGACGGGCAGCTGGCTGTGGCTGCTGCTGGGGTGGCTGCAGGCCCCAACGGGGGGGCTGTGCCTAAAAGTTCGGCTGTGCCCCTGCCAGCTGTTGCTCCTGGCACTGCTGTGGGGGGAGGCAGCAGTGCTCAGGCACCCACTGTCCCCGGGGCCATGTCTCAGACGGCAGCCGCTGCATGCAGCTCGCGCTTCAGGGTGATCAAGCTGGACCACGGTACTGGGGAGCCCTACAGGCGAGGCCGATGGACGTGTATGGAGTACTATGACCGGGACTCAGATGGTGGTGGTGTTCTGAGCAGGACTGGAGATTGCATTAGGCACAGCAGCACCTTCGAGCAGGCTGCTCAAGAGAGGGACAGTGGCCTCGGTGCCACAGGTGGCTCTGTTGTGATCTCGACTGTGCCGGCGTCAGCCCATGGCCCCGATTCTATAGCTGACAGCTCCCTGGCTGCTGTGTCACAGCTGCTTCAGACAGAGAAAATGAACCAGTCCTCTCTACAGCAACCTAATTTTGTCATTGGGCAACAGCAACAGCCCGTAGGTGGGGCCGTGCCTCAGAGTACTGCTCAGCCTGTGTTTTCTGGGGCTTCGGGAGCAAGTCAGCAAATGATAGTGCCGCAGCAACCACAGCCACAGGTAAATCCACAGGGTGTTTCACAGGCTGGGCCCCACGGGGAAA
>NW_005054309.1:11829538-11834657 GCF_000277835.1 Geospiza fortis | reverse complement strand
AACATACCAGTGACTCAGCCTCAACAATTTGCTTATTCTCAGTCCCAGATTCCACCAGTGCATCTACTGCCGACGCAGCCTCCTGGGCAGGCTGAATACATGCAGCACATGACAATTATGCAGTCTCAAGGAGCTATTCAGCAGGCTACTACAAGCTCTGCTCCAAGTACTGTGGCCTCCAGCCTTCCTGTGGGGCAGGTGACGGGCCAGAACCCCTCAGCTGTGGGAGCGCCAGTGATGGGGGTGTCAGCGCAGCCCAGCGAAGCAGTCGGACAGGGATCAGGGCTGCTGCAGAGTGGCCAGGCACCAGCGAGTCAGCCTGCCCTCCCGCAGCCAGGAGGTGTGGTGCAGCCAGGCCTTGGACATACGGGGGTTGTGCAACAGAAATCTGTGACTCAGCATCCAATGGGGGGAAGCAGTCAAGTGTCGGGAATGCCTGGTGCTCCCCATGCTGTGGTCCCTGGAGTTCAGAGCGTGCCTGCGGTTGTGCCCGGTACAAGTGTGCCTAGTGCGTCCACCACCGCCTCTGCTGCTATGCCAAACGTCCCTGTTACGCTGGTCCAGTCCCAGCTGACGAGCCACCCTTCTGCCAGCAGAAGCACTGGCGCGGTCCAGTCCCAGCACGTCGGACACTCGATGATGCAAGGTGCGCCCAATGCACCCGCCAGTCTGCCTCAGGCAAGCCTTGGACAGTTTCAGACCCAGGCCCAGTCCTTAGTAGGCCAGATTGATGATACTAGAAGAAAATCGGAACCCCTACCTCAGCCACCACTTTCTCTTATAGCTGAAAATAAACCTCTTGTGAAGCCTCCCATTCCAGACACTCTAGCAAATCCTCTTCAGTTACCTGCAAGTACTCCAATGAACAGTCTTGCCAGCTCTGTTTTTGGCATATCCATTCCTGTTGATGGTGATGAAGACAGGTATGAATTATTTTATAATGCCATAAAAAAGAACTGTGTTTTCAGGGGGAAAAAAAGTCAACTTTCAAGTTATTGCCCAGTGTTTTTTGTAAATTCTTATTTTCAGAAGGTCACGCTGAGGTTCACCTGGACTATATTTTTATTTTAAGACCGTAAACCATAGCAAAGTATTTAGGCCAGTAGTGAATTGTACTTGTTTTTTGCAGGATGTGAGTGTGATTACTTTTCTCACAAAATGGGGTACAAAATATCCTGGAAGCTGCTTAAAGCATGAATAATACCTCTTCCAAATCAGAAGACTGAAAGCTGTATTTCTGTAGCCAGTGGCTGAGGCTGTGAGAAGGGCTGTTCTCTCATTTTTCCTGAATGCATTATAAAGCACTTCAATGACAGCTGGATTAAAATGACACTGTATTGCAGTGTTAAATCTGTGTGGTGCTATCTCAGGGCTTTTAACACAGACTCTTGATTTTTACCCTGCTGTGGAGCTAATGCTTTATAGTGTCAGTTAGTAAGGAAAGTACGTGCACTTGTATGTGGATTTGTGTGCAAATCCGTATGCAGGGAAAGCTCTGCAGAGAATGGTCCTTTGTGCTGAGAAAACAGACACTACTTGGGCAAAGATGTGGACACGGTGGGAAGTACAACCTTACAGTGAGTTTTTTAAGATGGAAAGTAATTTGGGACTATGACTTGTAACAGCGGGGTGTGGTGTGAGCAGACTCCTGAGAGGGCCTGAGAGAGGGAGTGCATGTGTGGCTGCTGTTCCCATGGACACGTCTGACTGCTCTGAAGGCCAAACCACTTGATTGACTTCTTTGAGGGAAAGAAGAATCAAGCAGTGTTTGAGCACTGAATTTAAGTCCCAACATTTACTATCAGAATTGCTGCAGTTTGGAGGAAGTGAATACATGTGTGTTACTTGTTTTTAAAAACAGGCATTAGTCCATTATGAACAAATCTTGTGGTGAATTTCTCTGTAAGTCTTCTCTCATCTTGAGACAGCACCAGACATGAAGATAATATAGTCAGTGTTGCTTTGAGGATGTTTTAGTGAAGCAGCTGTGTCTGTGGAGTTGGAGTGCAGTGGATGGAGAGAGCACCTCAAAGTGGATGTTTGGAGAGTTGAGGCTGCAGGTTTAATGCAGGCCTGTGCTCGCTGGAGCATTGACTGACGCTATGTTTGAGAAAGTAACTGCTGTGCTTTTCTGCAAGGAAAAGCTGTGGTTTGGAAACCTGTGCTGGTTTTGAATAAAGTGGTAAAGGACTGACTAAAAGTTTAAAATTTATTCGCAGTTTGCCCACCTTAAGAGGACTGCTAATCTGGCTGACAAACTGCCTTGTGCAAATAAGGTTTGATTTCAAGCTGGTGGGTTCTTTTCATAGCTCAGTGTTTTTTGAGAAGACTATTTTTCTGGTGTTGAATCATTCTCTTGATTCAGGAATCAGAAAGAAAGGAATGCATTTTGCATTTGTTTTCCATAGCTTCTAATACTTAATATAAAATGTGACAATGAACATGATTATTTGTGACAACTTAATAACTTCTGTGTAAAGACAGAGAAAAACTTATCCTGCTTACTCAAGTTAGGGGCCTGTAACGTTGTGTGGCACTCCAGTGGGTCAGTTCTTGGTGCTCTTACCAGAACAGTGATTCTTAAAGTTAATTTTCTAGTTTAGTCCTTGCACTTGCCACCTTGCAGTGGTGCTTTACATGGTGTTCATGTCTAAAGAGACTCAGACGATTTGCCATGAGAACTATGAGTAAGAAATGGAAATGGGGTCTGAATGCAGTGTGCCCTTTTTGCTAGGCCATGCTGTGGTGTTCAGTAGAGAAACGAAAGTCTGGTTATCAGTGAAGGAGTGCCTCTGTGTCGTTTGTCAGCTTCTGCACTGGGTGATAAAACTGTGCCATGTGCTGGGTTGTCAGAAAGCCAGGAGCACATGTATGGTGTGAGAGTCTTTCCCAGCTGGGAAGGTGATTCTGGTAAGCCATGGAAGCTCACCTTAAGCAGACCTAGACCTCATACATAACATAGGAGATAGATACAGACAGTAGATGAAAGTTTATTCTTTGCTCCCCTCAAACAGTAGCCTGATTTGCACTGGCTTCACACAGAAAGGTGAGAATGAAAACCTAGCAGCTTGTTAAGGCTGTTTTACCTTTGGTTTTTATTTGCTTCACTCTCTGAGAAGGCTTTATTGTAAAACTGTCTCCTGCTTGTCTGCTGTTCTATTCTTGCTCCTGCTTTTTTCCTCTTCCCAGCCATTTAAATTGTGCTGCCACTCCCATGGGCTTTGCCCAGCTGCCTTATCTGCTGGAATCGGTGGTGAAATAGTTAATGAAGACCTTCAAGTGTCATTAATGGGTTGGGGGTTGACACTGATAAAGCTATTAAAGCACAGAGGGAGCTGATACATCATGAGTCATGGTTTGTGCTGGCAGGTCCAGGAAGTTAGCGCACAGCTCAGTTCAGAGAGGTTACTTGGTGGTCATAGACGCTATAAATCTGTGGAAAGCATTTTTCTCTTTGTCTTTCGTACTATTAATCTGTAACATTCCCAGAAAGGGGCCTCAGTGCAGAGGCAGGTATCCATGTTTCTTCTGGCACCTTCAGTTATACTTCAATATTTGCACATATTTGAAGCTTCACAGACTTGTGTAGATCATTCTCCTATAGTCATCTTCTAAAACAGTGACTCATCAAGGAGTAGTGTATAGCTCTGAATACCCTGGATTTACCTGGAAAGTTACCATTCTGAATATGAAGAGGAACTGTTTTAAAGGTAAAATAGTTAGGATGGAAATTCTTTGAAAGCAGCATGTTGGTAATACAGTAAACATGATGTAAAAAGTTGATCAGTTCATGTATTTCTGAAACTTATTTTTTTTTATTACTCCTATCTTATAGTCTGCTGTTGTAAATTGAACAGCATCTAAGGTTATTAGGGGTGGAGGTGATCTAGTATGATATATAAAGAGACCTATGTTTATAGATTGCTTTCTTCCAAGCCATTGCCCAAAGACTTTTAATTTCATGTTCCCATAGCCCAGTACACTTTGTCAGTAGTCTATAAAAACCTGTGGTTTCTTGCATTGACCTGATGAATAGTGAAGAATCAATTAATTGGAAAATCTTGTCTATGGGGGAAGAAAGGGTGGATAGGTGGCCCAAAAGAATGAAAAAGAAAAAAGCCTTCAGTGTGTCACACCTTCCTTGAAAAGCAAAATCAGTATTTCAGTTGATGTGTCCAAATCGCTAAGCTCTTAAAAAGAAAAAATTGTGTGAAAGTTACGAAATATTTACTGCATAACACATTTTCCTCTTTAAATGTGGCTGCGAATAAGCTGCAGCAGTATTAAAGGATGGAGGAACTGGTACTGGTACTGAGGCAGATGTGGGTATTGCTGTCTCAAACAGGGAAAATACTAATTGTGTAAAAACGTTATTAGAACTAGGTCTCAAAATTGCTCTGACTCTTCTTTTGTTGGACTTCAGCACTAGTACTAATTATTTTGAAGGGAGGGCAGTTAGAGCACCTGAGAGGATTTTGGTATCAGTGTCTGTCAGGTTCTCTGCTTGCCCTTATGCCCATGTATACACAAACTTGTAATTGACAAGCAGAATATTTCATCTGGCTTAATAACTTTATTTTGGCTCTTGGGGGAAAAGAAATATGTGGCTTCTGTTAAAAGAATGTTACTGAGAAAGCTTGTTCAAACCTCCTACATGTTTGGCAGACTTTTGGGGCAAAATATTACTAGGGCTGTTGGAAAAGGAGCAGAGTATAGATCATTTTCCAGAGATAACTGCCCGGCTTGAACTGTTCCGGCTGTATTCCAGGAACACTAATGAATGGCTGCAATTGTGAACTGTCAGCTATGGCAGCTGAGCTGTTGAGAACCTGATTGTGCAGGGCTCTCCGCAGCGTGGCTGCGAGCTCGGCTGAATCACGTACTCGTATGGAGCACTAACTGCTGCGAGAACTGTGCTGTTGAGACCATGTTCATCACATAAGGACAAAACTGGCCATGGGATCACTTAAGTATTACCCTACATGCATATTTTATTGTGCTCCTAAAGAAAAAAAGTAAGTTTTCTGCAAGTCCCTACCAGTACATGATACTTGAATTGCATTAGTTTGCAGTGTTATCCCTTTCTTCACCTTGCTTATAAACTTTATAGAGGTTCGAG
>NW_005054309.1:11813453-11829488 GCF_000277835.1 Geospiza fortis | reverse complement strand
GTGAGTGTGTGTGGAAGCAGGTGGGAATGAAGCCTGGACAGACACGTTCCAGAGCCTGGAGAGCCTTTGGTTTGATGGACAGTTCAAAAACTGAGCTGGGACTTCTGGAATGGCCTCTGCAGCTCATGGCAGCAAACGATGGTTAATGCAAAGGAACTCCAGTTTGTTGTGTTCACTGCTTGCTATACTTTCTATAACAAACATTACCAAAGGTAACTGCAGCACTGCATGGGTTTCTGCACAGTAGAAAGCCTGTCTGCTGTGCAGTCACTTTTAGAGTGGTGCAAGATAGCTAAACAAAACTGTGGTTACTTGTTTGACAGTACTGTTTCCCAGTTTAAACATTCAAATGCCTTTGTTAAGGTGGAGTCAATATATTCTTAAAATTAATGAGGTTCAAGTGTTTCAGATGAGAGAGTTATTAAAAGGAGGGAGTGGGGAAAGTAGTTAAAATAAATTCACAGTGGTACTCTTCAGGGTGTTTCAGAGACTGGTTGTAGTGACCAGCCCTGACAGGAGAGGTTCCCTGTACCTCAGACTCACAAGTGTTCTGCTCAGCTGCTGGGGGTTAGTTTTTTCCTCATCTCCTACAAAAGATGTTCCATAGCTGATTTCTGAGCACTGTCTGTATGACAGAAATAACAGCATATATTTTATGGAAGCTATTTAAACTTCTTGTTAAAAGCTGAATATTGAAGTATTTGGGTGTTTTGAAAAGGCAGGACTACCAAACTGCTCTCAGACACCAGAAGGGCTGAAAGTTCTCCAAGGCTGCATTTTTATGGGAGCTGCTGATAATTTTTATGACTTCAGGTGACACTATAGTAAAAAGGAGTTGCTCCCTGTTACTCTACTGGATATTTGAGTTATCAGCCTGTTGCGTGTTGAGGCTGTATATTAATTTTCCTGTTAAAAGCTGACAATTAGCAATTTCTCTTGCTCAGGAGAAGTGCAAACCTTGTTTGTTCTTCATGTGTCAGCAACGATTCCTTAAACTTTTGTGACACTCCTCCTGCTAAAGTAAATCTGGATGGTTCTGTTCAGTAAATCTAGATTGTCAGGCACACGTGTCTGCTTTTATTCCTATATTTGACAAAGTATAAAGATAGAAGTATTTATAGTAACTGCTAAAGCCACTGTCTTCTGAGAAGATTCTCCAGACATAAGAGGTCACTTGAAGTGCAGAGTAAGGTTGTACTTTCATTCCTCTTGAAAATTACTCCATCTTTAAACTTCACACTTCATAAATATGAATGTGTATTAAGTGCCAGGAAGTCTTTGCCTTATGGGATAGTCTATTTTCACTCAGGCAGGGCAGGTGAATTACTTGGCCACATGAAGGACAGCTATACGCTTCTCTTAATTTTCTTTGCCAATCAAGACAAAATGAGTCCAAGAGTGTGTATATCTGGTCTCCCTTTGAAGCTATAAAGGATGTGTTTGAATTGTGGCAGCCTCCTTGAGTGCTTTTGTCAGTGTAGAGAGAAGGTAGAAACATGAATTAGTGCCCTGGAGAGGTGTCAGCTGTCAGTCGCACTGACAGCTGGTGGGTTTGTCTGGTACGCATGAAAGGTTGCAAGCTGGCGTGGGGATCTGGGCACAGCCCTGCAGGTGCGGCCTCAGCAGTGCTGAGGGGAGGGAGGGATCCCCTCCCTCCGCCTGCTGGACTTTGCCCTGTGCAGCCCAGGATGGCATTCGCCCCCTCTGCAGGGAGGGCAGAGTCCTGGCCCGTTTGTCTGGGAGGGGATGAGTGTGGCACGTGTGTGAGCTTGCAGGGGAGGAGTGTAGATTGGATAGGAGATGAGATACTGCTTTCAGTGAAGTACCTGAAGCTTTTGCATCCATCTCAAGCAGATGTAATATCCAATAGAGGATAAGGTGGTCAAAAATGAGGGTTAAATATCCCTGCTTGCTTCTCCATCAAGTTACTTTGGCTATTTTTGTAGGGGTGGATGAGAGCTCCTGGGAATGTCTCCTATGTAGAGCACTCTTTGGTGGGTGCAAGGCCTGTAAATACCTTGACTAACCCTACAAATGCATTTTTAAAAATATTTTTTCTGTAAACCAAGTGGTGAACACTCACTGACAGCACAGACTGGCCTGAAACTTGAGTGGTAGAGACTTTGTAGATGTTGTGGGACGGCAGACAGATTTATAATATACTGTGGAAAAACAAAATGCCATACATGGCCTACAATCTAACATCTTTTTTTTAAAGCCAAATATATAATTTGAAACGTTTGCTCATACATGCATTCCTGACCATTATCACATGAGTAGGACAGGTGGGATTCATCTGAGTCTGCTTGAAGCTGTTTTATCCACTAATTTTTTCCCCCCCACAGATACTGAAATATTTTGTTGTCAAAAAAACAGGAGCCATTTGTATTTATAGATGACTGAAAGAGCTGAAAGTGTCACTGCAACTTAGTGGGGGGAAAAAAATCTCATTTTAGTGCAGTTTTATTTGAGAATGAGTATTCAAGCCCTGTTCCACTATGCAGGGACACTTTCATCAGAAATCACAGGCACCTTTCCCTTTATCACTTTGTTTGAGAAAATCAGGTTTTGTGGGCATCACAGGCAGCAGGAGCCTGATCATCTTCAATAACAGCTTCATACATACGAATACATGCCTTTTGTTTACCAGCCATGTTGTATAAAAGTCAGTAATTTTGAGGGGTTTTGCAGATTTTTGGCTCTAAAATGCAATACTAGCAAATGTGGATTTTTTTTTTATTTCAGAAGTGCTGAATTTATTATTTTGCTCCCTCCTTTATACCAGCATATCAGGGTCTGCTGGGTAGTAGCACTCAGAGCTTGCTCTCTTGAATGGATGGGATAATTTGCAGGAGAGTATGATGGCATAGTGATATTCTTTGGCAGGTATCAGTAGATGCTGAAGGGCTCCACTCCATGTGAAGTGGAGTTCAAAGTGTTTGTTGCAACCATGGGTGTTATTATCAATAAGACTTTGGTTTTTGTTTTTTGGGGTTTTTTTAACTTTTCTCAGTTCATTCAAACATGGATAATATTGGTGAGTTTTTCTATGGCTTTTCTTGAAAGCCACTTGACAGAGGCAAGAATCCCTGACGAGATCAGGCAGACTTTCTGCATTGCTGTTATCAGCTTGTAATCTATAAGTTTCTCTCTGAAAATGTGATCTGCTGTAGATTTTTTTTGCCTGGAAGCCAAGCTGTGCATCATGTGAACTACTTTGTTCTGTATCCTCCCTCCAAGAACTGAAGGTTGATTATATCCAGTGAGAAGACAAATCATTAGTACAAAAAAATCTTACACTTGTTACATATTTTGATTTAAGAACAGAAGCTCTCAGTCCTCACACAGTTTGTAAGATGAAGTAATTAAAGTTCAGCCTGACTGACGGACTTCACAGAAGAGCCGTGCTTCATTAGCAGGTGCTGTGTTAATTACCTTGTCTGTGGCAGTGCTGTCTGGGACAGGAGGAGCAGGAGAGCGTTGGGTGCCTGGCTGGGACAGGGCTGCACCCAGCCTGGCTTTGGGAAGTGGGAAGGCGTCATGCTGAGGATGGAAAGGGTCATCACTGGATCTGGAAATCATAAAGCTGTTATGATTACAGTTGTGTGCAGCACTCCTGAGCCTTGGGGACCAATCTGTGGGACCCAAGAGAACTGGACTCCAGGGTTTTGAGCTGCAGCTGTTGAAATCAGGAATAACAAGATACTTAGTAGAAGATTGTTGTATTCTTTCTCTGATTAGTATTAAATAGTCATACTGGAGTTCACTATTTGAACTCTTCAGCAAAGCTCCTTCAAAATTAGTGTATGGTTATGACCCAGTATAGGTAATAATGAAACTTTTTTTTTGCTATTTATTATAATCACATAATTACATAAAGTAAGTAATAACCTTGGTAGGATTTGGAAAATATTCCTGGTATTGTTTTTAAATACTCAAGTCCACCCAGAGCAGGGGAAGCTTGATGCCAGTGTTTCAACAGAGCAGGGAAGTGATCAGTGAGATGCCTCTGCCAGACTTCATACTCTGTATTTGAGGCAGTTGTCTGTATTTCCTTCTCCTTAGAGACTTCTGGTCACTGCAGGAAATTATTTGCCAAAATCTTCTTTTGAGAGCAAGGTGAAGAACTGTGGGCTACTGCTTTTGGTTTATCTGGTGAAGATCAGTTCCCTGCAGTGTGCTTTCGCTGTGCTGTTACAATATGTTTGTTTTGTAGTAGCGTGTGAAACCCCTTTAAATCCATTGTGGTGTTTGAGAGCCACTGTCCCAAAAACTGTCATGTGGGTTGGTCATTGAGTCAGCCTTTCCTCTTATCTGTAGCTACAATGCACCTAAAACTGAGTGTTAAACCTCTGAATTCTTGCTGGTCTTCTAGGGTGTGTATAGCAAGTATAATGGCTTTAAGGAGCTGCATGAACAGAATATGCAATTAAACACATTGCTTCAGAGCTTGAGATGTTATTTTCTTTAATTTTGCACTGACTCCCCCATATTTAGTCCCTGTTAGTTTTCTCCTGGAAAGCTTTGTGCTCCAGTTACTGTTCTGTAGATTGAGTCTTATGAAAGAAGGCTAATTCAGAGTTACAGCTGCTTTAAATAGAAGGTGCTAAAAATAAAGTGAAACATATTTTAAAAGGAGAAGGATAGAGAAGGAATTCTGTTACTAGTGTAAACATAATCTCAAAATGCCGTAAACTGTGCTGCAAGTTTCTTGATAAACTGTGATCAGGTGATCATCAAATCCCTCATCCAGATCTCAGATGAACCCTGCCAAGTCTGTAATTTTGAGAGCAGCTGTAATCAGTGTCCATTGCAGGTCATAGTCAGTACCCCAGTAAATAGCCTTTTGTTACCAACAAAAATGTCGCGTAAGGTGGCATTAAAAGTGCAGCTAATTTTATGACATGGTCACATCTCCTGTGGCTTTCTATATGAGACCTGTTAATTGTTCTCAGAGGGAATTATGGCTGAAGTGAGCTTCTGTAAAGGTCACCCATGTGTGCTTGCTTCTGTCTGGGTTGTGAATATGTGCTTCTGTTCTTCTTTGGTTTACCTTAGAGGTACTCAGCGTGGATTGTCTGACCTGTTGTTCTCATGTTCTTCAAAGACAGGTGGTTGGGCCTTTTGAATGTTTTGTGTCATTCCTATTCTCAGACCTAAAGAAAATAACTTAGGTTGTGAGAGAACTGTCTGAATTGATATTGATTTTTTATTGGGAAAAAAGTGCTATTTTACATGTATTCTTCTTGTTGTTGCCCTCAGTTTCTGAGGTTGGTCAATAGTTTGAAGACTGGGACTTGTTCATGAACAATGATGTTACTATTTCTTTCAAAGGAAGTAGCTGGTAAAAAGGCATCTGTGGTCAGGCTGATACCCAGTCCAAAGCCAGTATCATTACTTGAACCAAAAGGCATTTATCTGTGTACTTGATGATTTGCCAGCTTTCGCAGGCATGGTTTCTAGCTAACAGAGCCTTCAAGGATGAAGTTTGTATTTGGCATATTGTCCAGATGAATTGCAGTGGGAGGATACACTTCCAAGAGTGACATGAGACTTGGGATGAGGTCTAGACTTCCCTTTTAAAGGGACAGCTTGATGTCCTGGGCATTCAGAGAACTGAGTAAGTTCTCCTTCTTTAAATTTGGATCAAATTTTCTGTTGCGTGAAAACTGTTCTTAGAAACAAGAGTGTGGGAGTGAGTTGTGAATATTGGCATTCATGAGCTTTTAAAGGACATAAATGCAGTATGTGTTGTAGGACTTGTTTAGAAAGACATAGAGGCATTTTTGGCCACTTGAGATACACTTCAAATGTTTAAGCGTACTAAGCTGGAAATGAAATTCAGCCCGTGTACCCTTGGGGATACCTGGTCTCTCTCACCAGAGATGGAAGAAGGGAAGTTCTGGAGTACCTTCTGTGGAAGGTGCTTGCTATTTCTCTGGGTCAGCATCTGGGACATTTCTTTCCTGTGTGGCTCTCAGTTCCTCTGTATCAATCTGCAAGGACTGGGACCGAGTCCTGACCTCAGACCTGGTGTTCTGCCAGGGAAGAGACACAGGCAGTCTGCTTTTCTGGTCCAGGCTGTCCCTGCATTCACTTAGGGCAGTGTCAGGAGGACTTGTGGGGCTCCAACTGTGGCGGCAGCAGCAGCAGCAGACTAGGTTTTAGTGCTCCTGTAAGCTGTTTTCTCAGTTGTTTCTGCAAACAGAAAGGCATTTTAGTCGTCCTCTAACCTTTCATTGTTTCTTTTGGTTAAACTAGATGACTCAGCAGTCTGAAACTCAGTCATATTAGTTCAGATCTGCATGTGAGGCATCATTCATGATGCCTCTGTGGATTTACTTTTCCTGTTTAGGTACACACACCCCCATTAATTATTTTTAAAATATATAGCTGTGGAGTAGAAAAGATTCTCTTACTTGTCTGAAGTAATGCAAAAGCAATTTCAACAGTAAGGGTTACAAATGAGAATCTAATAAGGAAATTTTTTTCCATATCTTTTCAGATGCTTGCTTAAAAACAGTAAAGAAATACAGAGCATAGAGTGTATCAGTACAAAAATAGACTATATGGAATACATGCTGTGTGGTTATAAACCACTTTTTATACCTAACAGTAGCAACATGGCTTTATATGCTACAAGTAAATATATCTTGGAAGTTAAATGACTTTCTATTTACAGCCTCATTCCGAGGAAGGGACTGTACATGCTCCCGACAGCTGCGTTAGAGAGAAGAGCCTGGGCCTGGAGTGCTCTCCTGATCTGCAGATGCCAATTGTTTTCCACATGTGAAGTCCTATTACACAAATGTCCTTTAGCTATTGTGTTGCTCTTCCTGTAATTATTTGTTGTGTGCAGTGCTTCTTAGGAAAATGTGGATATTACCAACATAGGAGGATGGTGTTTATCAGTTTCAATCAAACAACTTCTGTAGCAGGTTTTAAGCTGAATTCCAGACTTGTGTGAATTTTCTTTTTTTGAAGGGTACAGTGCTGAAGGTGGGAGAAGGAGTGACAGACACTTTAAACTCAGACACTTCCATTCATTCCATTCATTGCTGATACACAAATACCACTATCCTTCAAAGATTTTTGGTATACACCTGCCATGAGAATCTAATTACTTCTGATAGGGTTTTGTTATGGTGCTGCCTGTGTGATGTTTTTGTTTTATTTTATGTGATTTTTATTATGCAGTAATTGTATTTCAGTTGAAATAATTAAGTAACTTGAAGACCGTTGTTTTTAGAAATATTCTTGCCATAAACTTAGAAAAGGGATTGATACCTGTGCTTCCAATGTGATATAAACATCTTGTTTTAAAACAGATTCTAAAAGGAATTTGAACTTATGCTTGCATTTCTGAAGATCTTTTGGCAAGGCTGTTGTATTTGTCTCTAGGGCTGGCGTAGCTCTGCCCATGTGAGGATGAGCAGTTGAAGGAGGGAGTTTGTAAGCTTCAGTATAACGCTGCTGCAGGCACTGGCAGCAGAGAAGCGTGTGCTTCATCCAGTATCCAGTTCACAGCAAATGTTCAGATGAGACTTCGGAGAAGTAGAATTTTCTAATTCCAGTGTCAGTGTAGTTGCCATGGTGGGGCTGAGGCAGGAGGGTCAGGCTGCCTCAGGGCTCTGGCACTGGAACGGGGCCACAGCGTGGGGTTTTCAGCAAGGGGGGGACTCTGCTCTGGGCTTGTGGCTGTGAGAGTGCTCTGGGGAGTGCAGGGCAGGGGCTCCATCACCCCTTGCCCTCTTGCACCTCGGGAAGGGCAAGGTGGCTGACAGGTTCTTACAAAGGTAGTTGATGTTCCATTTCGCATTTCTAGCTGGATCTGTTTCTCAGTGGTAACTTGATCTGTGGTAGTTTGAATGTGGTGTATTGAGCTCTGACTTCCAGGTCCCCTTGAAGGAATCGTCTGTTTTGAGTACAAAGCAGGGGGTTAAGTAGGAATGAAACACTGGGTACTGTGTGCAGAGGTAGTCTGGGATGTACCAAAGATGGGAAAGGTGTCTCTTGGGTTTAGGTATGTTTGGCATTAGGGTGGTGGTCAGCTAAACTATATACAGTGTTGCCAGCAGGACAGGAGATGTCTTATTGTTGGCCTTACAGACTCATCTTTGTAAAGGAGCGGCTTGCTATAGCCTGAAAATCCATCGGGCTGGAGAATTACTATTTTGCTTTGGATCCTTGTGTCCTTAATGCAAACCCATAGAAACAGTAGGGCCTTTCAAATATTAGTTTAACCTGTCTGGACAGCTAATTCACTTTGTAATGCAGGTTGAATTAAGAGAGTTGGTATTTTTATTACGTACCCATTTTCAATATGTCTGTCTGATTCTTGGATCTCATAGGAATCCGTCAACTGCATTCTACCAAGCGTTCCATTTCAACAAGTTACACGAGTCAAAGACCACCTGGGATAGGTATGGATGCTTGAGTATGGAATGCATACATGCTGAGGTATGCATGAACTGCTTTGCTCTGTGCAAGTTTCTCATTGTTGTTGTTTGCACACAACTGCTGCCTGTGTTCACAACTCCATATTGGGCTTCTGCAGTTTGAAGAGGTGAAAGTGGTCATGGAAGTGAAGTGTTTGTTCTGAAACATGGAACCAAACTCTAAGATATGACATGATTTTTGTTCCTTCTTCCTTCCATTATGCATGTATCATACATGATGTGTAAGCTCAGAGTTTAATGCTAGTCAGCTCCTAGGCGACCTTTGCCTAAATATTCAGTTTCCTTTTCCAAAAGAGGAAACTTTTTGGCATTGACTCCTGTATCAGAAAACACATTGTGAAAATATTACGTTTAAACACAGTATTGGCAAAGTTAAGATATATATATATATCTTTAAACCAGGAAAAAAAGCTTTCTGGCTTTCATTCTGCTCAAGTAAAGCTGGATGGGGAACATAGGTGAACTGTGACAAAGACAAAGTAAATCTCCAAGGTTAGCATTGAACTCATGGTGAGAAACTGCAGTGAAGTGCAACAAAGTCTTATCTGGCATGGATAGGACTTGAGAGTGGTGCATTACTAATTCATCAGTAGCTGCAAACTGTTTCTCTCCTGTGCTTTAATGATTTTGAGGGATTTTTTTTGTCAGCATTAAGTCGAAGTCCTAGTGATGATGTGATTTAATGCCTTGTGCTGCTCTGGCTTGTCAAATCTTCTGCTTAACAAGCTGTGTAGAATGTAAATTTTGTTTGGCTGTTGAAGTATTGATAACCATTTCGTCACTGTCCTGGCTGTATTTGACTTGAAAGGCTTCTCAACTTGCACAGCTCAACTGAATCCTTTAAAGTTTGCTTGGCAACAGTTTGTATACTGCACAATGATGAAGGTTATAAGTAATGCTAAGTGTTCTGCTTTTTTTAAAAAAATTATTTTGTATTGCTGGGGTGCTGCCATTAAGCTCAGTTTCAAAGCACATCTTCCTTTTTCAGCAGTAAGTTGGACGAATTTATGTTTTTGCTTCAAGCTCTGGATGATGCCACTTCCCTGTATTTATGGAACAGAGTTGGTATTTAGGTTTCAAGGACTTTATTTCACTGGAATGAACTTCAGGGCTTAGAATACACATTTGGTTTGTAGACCAAAAGGTCACTTTGTGGTCTAGCCTTCAGCTGTTTCTCTATTTTCATGCCTCAAAATAAGTCTTAAGATGAAGAAGCTAATTCAAAAAACCCTGAAATCAAATAATGAATTATTAAGATGGAGGCTTCACAAGTCTGATGTTTATGTACAATGCCTGAAGCAAATGCTGGAAATGTGGGATGTAAAACATTAAGTTCAGATAGAAGAATGTAAATGGTTACCTTTAAAATAACCTTGCATCTTTGCCAGTGAACTCTTTGTGGTAGAAACAAGTGTTTGTGAGAACATAGAATGCAATTCATCAGGATTGATACATGTTTTGAAGTTAAAATCCGTTCAAATTCCAAAGTCTTTGACAGGATTTTGCAGGTTTTGCATTTATACCCCAGGTTTTGGATTTTAAGGTCACATTAGGCAGCTTTCCTTCACTGGATGACTGAAACTGAGAAGCTGTCAGCTATAAACTTGCAGTAAAAGCTGGTGGAGGGAACGCCAGGGCCATCAGTGAGCAGTGCAGCTGGTGGTGGGACCCTTGCAGGATAGAGCTGGGCAGGACACAGCAGGGGCTCTAACGAGAACATGGTGTGGGGCTTCTTTTTGGCATCTCTGGTTTGGATAAGAAAAAACAAGAAACTTGTGTGACTTATCCCTTTGTTTGCCCATCACAAAATGTGGGGGTTGACACACTGCGGAGCACCAGGACCATGAGGCTGCTGGCAGTGAGCTCTTAATTACATTTTGCAGTTCTTTCAGAAGTACTTTGTGAACCTGAGGAGCTTGACTTAGGAGACTTCAGGGTAAACAGAAAATCCTTTCTGTGTAATTCTAGTATTTTTTCTAACAAATATGGATTATTCCCCTATGAGTAGCTGTCTCTGGGGACCTGCTGAAATCAGCATAGGTAGACACATGATACTGCAATAGAGAGCAAGAGATTGCTGAATTGCTCCAGTGAATAGAAGCTATTTTGTTTTTCACCAACACGCTGTGGCAGGAAGAGTGCTGGTGGCGCTCAGTAAGTGTTAGGGAGATGCTGTTGTTACTGACGCATTAGCAGGGATGTTTTCATGCACAGTGCTCACATAGGTGTTGCTGGAGGCACAAGTCTCATGTGTTGGTTTTTTCAGCTGATGTGATTTAAGAAGGGGAATAGTGGCTTCTTGGCATGTTCACATGAGTCTGGGTGGTTGCTCTTATGGACCTGGGTTGTCTTTGCACAGTAAAGGTGCACAGCTTTAGGTGAGTCTGCCTAAAGCACAGACATTATTGGGAATCTTGAATTTAAAGTAGTAGGATTTGTGTTTCCATTTCATTTATGTGTGGAGCATTAAGCCTTCACAATATAAATTAAAGTGTGTGTGGGAACTCCTGAGGCGGTGAGTTCGCTGCCTCAGGTTGTCACACATTCTCACATGGCTTTGACAAAGAACAATAATGGAAGTCTGCAATACTCACACAGATCCTTTCCAGGCTGGATAGGTGATTGGATTGCTTGGGATGCTATCATTATAAAATCTCTTTATGGGATGGAGGCTAATTAAATAGACCTTAACTCTTTCAAGAATAGAAAAGATTTCTCTGGGTAGACTGAATAGCTCAACCAGTGCTGACAGTAGCTCATAAATGAGTAAACAATGAGGGGAAGGAATAAATGACCACAGGGCTGGAGCTCCAGCCTGCCCAGTGTCGCAGCACTGCCCTGGGCACTTGCCAGCCCAGGCACATGGTAGGAGTGGCTGTTATCAAGTGTTCCAGGCACAGCAGTGAGGTGATAAGAGCAGTGTGGCAGCAGTGAGAGCAAAGAGTGGCCACTAGCAAGCAATGGGCTCTAAGAGACTCAGGCAAGCAAGCCCATGGCAAGCACAGGAGCTCCCAGGCAATAGCTGCACAGAAGGAACAGCAATCCATTCAGTCTAGAACATCCCAGTCAAACCTGTCCTTACCTCAAACCCTTCCAAGCCCGTGCTGGGTGCCAAAAAGGGCTGTTTTGGTTTAATCCTGCTGGCACTAAGCCCCATGCAGCCACTCGCTCAGCTCCCCCTGCTCCCTGAATGGGAAAAGTGAGAGAACTTGTCAGTTGAGATAAAGACAATTTAATAGGTAAAGCAAAAGCTGCTGAGATTTTTTTAAACCATCAAAATGAGGATTTCTCTGACAAAATGGGGTTTTGTCTACCTGGTGTTTAAGGTAGGAAAACACTGGGATTACTGTCCATCTCTGGGAATGGCAGACTGTGCTTGGGGCACCTTTGATTGCTGACTGTAAATCTGTCAGTTATTGCTGACTGTAAATCTTGCCATGTACCTTGTGGGCTTTAGTGTGAACTTGATGTACCAATATAGCATCTTTTTGGGTAGAGCCTCCATGGACATGACCTTAACTGGGAGGCCCAAGTCAAAATGAAGTGTGCCATGTTCAGTGTATCTGTTTGATACTTCGTGGGCTGCAGAAGCTTAGTATGGGATGGGGGTTTTGCTGTTAAAAACAAGTATTGCATGCCTAATGCTCCCCTTCATCTGCCCTGTGGTACTTGATGTGGATTTTTTTGCAGTTTTGACAATAGTTGTCAGACTTCTGTAGCTCTTGGAGCAATCAGCAATTGGTCTTTTTTTACAAGAGCTAAATGATGTCTTTCCTCTTCTGATTCCAGGATTTGCAAGTTGAGGCATTGGCTCTACAGTGGATGGTGCACTCACAGAATGTGTCAGACTCTATCTCCATTCAGTCATCCAAAAAGACTTGTTTAAGGGATATTTTGGGTTTCTTCCTGGCCTTTTCATAAGGACCGGATTGTATTTATAAATGTCATTCTGCAGCCATGGGATAAAAATATTTTTATGCAAACTGGAATTTGATGTCAAGAGTTTAGGATTTGAGAAAAATATACAAAATTTTAAGATTTGGCAGCGTGTTAGGAGTTTCCCATGAGAGCAGTTGTCACTGGAGGGCTCTGCTCATGAATGTCCCATAGGAGCTGCTTGGTGTTGGGAGCACTGTCAGATGAATAAAGAACAAAATCATGTGGGATTGTACTACCATAACATCTAATTCTCATCTGCTTTGAGAAAGATACATGAAGTATAGTCAGCTGGTTTTATTCTGATGACAAACTGGGGCACCCTGTGTCAGTGTGGAGCTTCTCCTGGGTGGGTGAGTAGGGGTCTGCATGGTGCCAGCCTCTGCCTGCTGAAGTTGGGACTTAGGTTGTGTACAGGGAGCAGGACTGGAAGCCAGACTCAGCATCTCAGTCCTGGCACAGCTGCTCTGGGGATGAGGGCAGCAAGAACATTATGAAGTAGTGTATAAAGCTGCTTAGAGCTTTCAGCACTGTTGGCGTCATGTCAAGTGTGGGGTGTGTGTGGTAAAGCAGTGGTTCCCCTGGCTCTTTCCAGTCACACTGCAGTGAGAGACAGCTCCTACACCCACCCAACAGGCAGAGGGGAGCTCAGAGCACAAGTACACACAGGAAAGGTGCCTCTGCAGTATGCCACGCAGGTACAGCTCTTTGGGAGGCTGAGGGAAGGCTGCCTGTCTTTCTCATGGGACTGCTTGAATGCCTTTACTTAGAGTCATGTAGTGGGGTTTGTTGTTTGAAATAATCACACTACAAAGTAGCTGAAACGGATAGAAGAACAAAGTTCCAATCTCAAATTTGACAAGATGGGTCTTGACAAAAGTTGTACGATTATGGTGCAGAGATGGGGAAGTAGATCCCACTGCCAAGTGTGCAGTTTGCTTTAATTGTCCTCCTCTTGTTGTTACCTCTTCAGTGCTGCCTCATCTGATCTGTAGAGTGGTGTCAATGAGGGACTGTGAGAGGACATGGAGTCTTGGGAATTTTGTGGTTCATGAGCACAGATACTTCTGACAGTGTCAGATGAGTCTGATATATGTTAACTCAGCATGGAAAGGCATACTTCCCTTGGCATGAGTTATAAATAGCTTTTATTCTGAGGAGGTTTACCATAGATAGGGTTTGGAAGAGGCTTAGAAGACAATAAGAGATTGGAACAATTTTCTTCTGAAGTGGGTATTCAGTGCTTTTGGTTTGGGTTTCAAGATTGGTTCAGTAGAAATAGAGGCTGTTACTCCACCAGTCTGCAAACCTGATGCCCTCCGCTTGTAAAAGCCCAGTTCTAGTGCTGATGGGTCTTTGGGAGGCCCTAAAATTAACTTCTCTGACCAGGATCACTTTTCAGGAGCTGAGCCGTGTTTCACATCTGTGACTAGTACTGCTGAGCACATTGCCATAGTCTTTGTAAAAAGGCTTGAGTGATTTTTTTTCTTAACACTTGGTTTTGGTGAGTTGCACACTTCCTGAGAGGCGAGTTGCTGCGCCCTGCTGATAGCCATGTCCGTGGCTGGGAGTGTTATCAGCAGCTCTCACTGCTGGGGCTGTCACAGCCCAGGAGCTACTGTCTGTGTCAGGCTGGGGCTGGGGGGGGAATGGGACCCTGAGACCCGGGGTGGGAGGCTGATGTGGAAGGTGGGGAGGTGGCTGCTGTGTGCCCTGGGGAGAGCCGCAGCTCCTCTCTGAACGGAGAAGCCAGAGTCTGGGGGGGAACAGGGCACCCCTGGCCTGCCGAAATCCTGGCTCCCGAGCTGCCAGTGAGGGACTGGCTTGTGTGCCTCTGGCGTGACTTGGAAACAGACCCGGGCTATTAAGGGCTGGATTTCTGTCACACAGGATGCAGAGATCCCGGTTTGGGATCCTGTTGGCACAGGAATTATCATCTTCACAGTGTACTGAGGTGTGCTGGTAGCTGTCCTGTGCCAGTGTGTCTGTGGAACAAACCTGGCCCTAGCTGTGACCCACGGCCGTGTTTGTCAGCTGTCAGACAGGATCCAGGCAGAATTCACTGGGAGCCAGGAAGTGGCTGCAGGCTCTGCTCCTGTCTCGCCCTCCTGGCAGTTGCTGCCACAGGCTGCAGGGGCAGTGCTGCACCAGGAGCTCCTTACCTGGAAGGTGGACTCAAGTGAGTCCAGAGAACAGGTATTAAAACAGGATGTTTTCTTCGTTGCTTTATCAAAACAGTTTGGAAGAAATAATGCAAGTGGTAAGAATCTGATGAATATCCCATAAATTTTTGTTTCCCTCAGTGAAGAAAGCTGGTAAATGAGGCCAGGAATCAAAGCAGTTGATTTAGTGTTTATTCTAATGCATTTTTATGGTTATGGGTGTCATAAGCCCAGTATGACAAGATATAAACAGAAGGAGCAGTGTTTCTTGTGAGTCACAACTGTACCGGGCAACTGGGTGGGGTGGGAGGTGGGAGGGACATGGGACGCCCCCCTGTGAGTGTATACTGGATTCTTGACTCTAAGCTTCAGCCTTCCAGTGACAGCATGATCCAGGAGTCCTGCGGGTGCACAGTTTTACCTGAGTGATACAATAACACTCACAAAGTTTTCTCATTGTATTTACAGTGCCTCTGGTGCAAGTGTTGTTGCCATTGACAACAAAATAGAACAGGCAATGGTAAGTAAAATATAAGTTATTTCTAATAGGATTAATGTGGTTCATCACTGAACATAAGTTTCCTGCTTTATTGTGTTTCTGTGAGGCTGTGATATCCCTCCAGGTGGGTCAGACTGAGAGCATCAATAAAGGATTTTCTGTATCATCTATGAATGACCACAAACCATTATTGCTTTTACTGTTGGCCTAGAAATGTTTTTCAGTTAATTTTCTTACAAATTGCTGTGAACAAGGTGATTGAACTTGAAGGAGTGCTGAAAATAGAGTGCATATTTCAGTCGGTTACTCTAGCCAAGTTCATTACTAGTTTTTCTGAAGGAGCAGGTATGCCATCCTTAACACACTGCTCAGCTTCAGTTAGAGCTGTTGGATTTTTGCTTGTGATGGTGTAAAAGCCTTCTTGTTGATTTGGTTGTCACACGCCTCAGTGGCTGGGCCTGTGTACCACAGACCCATGCCCCCAGGTCACAGCATCAGAGCAGGTGCTTTCCTTCTGAGGAGCTGGGGTGTCACTCTTCTCCTTGGCTTCCACAGAACTGAAGTGACTGGAGTGCTGGAGACAAAGCTTTTCATATCAGGCCCACTTCACATAAGGGCTGGGTTGTTTGTGCTCAAAGGCTGATTTATTCTTAAATTTTTGGTGATGAGTGCTTTTTTTCCCCAGGCTTACTGCAGTGAAAGCAGTAAGTTCTGGGGCTGGGGTGAAGGAAACTTGTTCTTTCCCGTGGTGTAACTGTCCACTTGTTCTTTGCAGGATCTAGTGAAAAGCCATTTGATGTATGCAGTGAGAGAAGAAGTGGAAGTTCTGAAGGAACAAATAAAAGAATTAGTTGAAAGAAACTCTTTACTTGAACGAGAAAATGCACTGTTAAAATCCCTTTCCAACAACGATCAGTTATCCCAGCTCTCAAGCCAACAGGCCGCCCCCAGCAGCACCTCGCAGGCGCAGCCGCCGCCC
>NW_005054309.1:11810259-11813339 GCF_000277835.1 Geospiza fortis | reverse complement strand
CGCGCAGGGCCCCTGCGGCCGGGCTCGTCCCCTGGCTTCGGGAGGGAGCTCTGCCGGAGCGCGGGTGGCTCTCCGAGGTTCCCATTGCTCCTGCGTTGCTTTGAGCCTTGCTGTCTGGTAAGGAGCAACAATTCCTCTTCAGAGCCACTGTTCTTTTCATATAAGTAACATTTGCCTATGTTAGTTTCATTTATTTGTTTTATTTATTACAGGGCTGCTATTTTCATAATGTACATGAACAATGTCACAGAACTTTTGAATTTTTTTTAATAAACGTCTGTATGGGTAAAATGATAGATGGGGTTGCGTTAATAGATACGATGTCTAGGCAATAATTGAACAAAGAATCCTGGCATATTTCTAACACTAATGGCAATTGACCTTTGGTATTTATTTACGGTAGTAAAGATCCAGCTTGAATGTAAATTTTGTATAGAGTGTAAGTATGAAGACCATAGTGCATCTGTACAGGTAGTCACCAGTCCTTGTGATATAATAAATAAGTGATGGGCTATTTTGATGAAGAAAACTTTGCTCATTTCTGTTTCTACTTTTTAATAGAGAGAAGGGGGCCATGATTCCTCTGCTTTTTGACATTTCGTTTTTGGTTTGGTTTTTTGGGTGGGAATAAAAAGCTGTGAAATTGTTCAACCTACTTTGTAACCAAAGAAGCAAAGCTGTATAATTGAGTTGGTTGTTGGTTTTTTTGTTTTGTTGTTTTGGTTTTTTTTATTTTATAATGCACATTCTTTATGTATTTTTTATTTAGTGTTTTCTCATTCACAACTTTCTTTGCTGTCTCGCATGATCTGCATGACCTGTAATCTTTGAACCACTTCCGTACCTCATGTTTTTATCCAGCACTCTTAGTGTAATATGTACTAGTCTGTGAACAATGTCAATAAAGAGAAAGAACAGCTGGTGTTGGTGGAGCTAAGCTAGTGTGCTAGGCACTAGTTGTTAAAACAAATAAATGAAGTGAGCCATCTTTTGTTCATTTAAAATGGTGTTTTGAATTTCGTATGCAGAAAACGTTTTGTTACATTGCAGATTTAATGTATTTAATAAATGCAACATGCAGATTAAATGCAGTGTATACTGAGTATTTAAATTAAAAATGTACATTTCATAAATACAGTTTCAAAAAAGACCATCATTTGTGTAAACTAATGCAGTGTGTCAAATTGATGTACAAATATATATATATATATATTTTAACACATTTTCTGAAATTAAACCAGTTTTGTTGAATTTTTTGGCTGTAGATGTTGTTGCAGTGTAATTAAAATCAGTAGCTCTTTTCTGAACAAAATGGAGAAATGTAGTGTCAGTGAGGCAGTAACAGACCAATGCCAGGGTTACCACTTTTCATGCAACAGTCTGGTTTCTTCTCTTCTAGGAGAAGCATCTTCTGATGCTGTCAGTGGCTGCCTTAGGGGTTTGGGTTTGCACTGATAGCTCTGAATAAACCTTTGTGCCTGCTCAGTCACTACTGTGAATGTCTGCTTCAGTACCGGAGCCCTGAGCAGCTCTAACTCTGCTCAGGTTTATGTCTAAGTTAAAACAGCGGAAACACTGAAAACTGCAAGTTTTGGTGTCTTCAGCTCTCAGAGAAGTGTCCATGTCCTGGAAACAGAGAAGCATCTCCTCCTGGTAAGCATCAGTTCAGCACAGTTCACACAAACCCTGTCTTGTGTGCTTATTGAAAAGTCCTTGCTAAAGTAACACCAAAATGATCTTTCCATTAGCTGTGGATTGGTGTTTTCTGCCTGCTGCACCCCTGTGCGGTGAGCACTGCTGGGAGACTTGAGTGCCACAGATTAGAAAGCAAAACATTCCAGTAGCTATGTGTGTTTCCTCTGCAGTGTGATCAGTGGTTCACTCCAGCTGTACAATGAGGATGATGCTGGTAAAGTAAGAAAAAAGGGACAAATTGGGGATTTCTGGGAACGAGTCCCTCAGGTGAGTAGTTGATTAAAACTTCTTGGAGGATACTCCGTAGCTGTCAGTTCACTTTTGAGTGAAACAGAACAGAGACACCTTTCTGGAGCTGCCTCCGGTGGCGATTGTTTTCCTGCTGGGAGCAGAGGGAGCAGCTCTGCTCCCCTGGGAATGCCTGTTCCTCTGTGTGAGAGCTGTGGGGCAGTGATGGGCACATCCTTCGCACCGGGGAGCTGCAGAGGCGCTTTCTCCAAAAGCAAGAAGCATTTAGTAAATCTGAAAAAGGGGATGAGACAAAGATTGAACTGATGCTGTTAGAAAGCCTTTGCTTTGCTCTGCTCCTGTCAGCATACTTTGGGGGGTTTGTGTTTAGTTTTCACGTAGAGATAAGCTGTATTCAGCTCTGGACAGCGGCTCGGCTTGTGAGAGCCCTGTGGACTGTAGGAAAGGGTCTGGGAATGCTGCGGGCTCTTCTCGAGAGGCTGCCTGAGGAAAAGGAGCAGCAGTTCTCGCAGTGCCACTGCCGTGGTGTCAGTAGATGCGAGGCTGCCGATGGCAGGGAGCCTCGGTGGCACAGGGCTGCTGCCAGCCCGGCTCGGTGCCGCCCGTGCGCTGCTGTGACCGACCCGTCCTTGGCCCGGCTCCCGCCGGGGCCCGGCACGCTTGGGCCGGCCCGGGGGCGAGCTGGCTGCGGGAGCCGGCTCTCCGCACCAGATGCGGGTGCTCTAACACGTGTCTTCGACATTGTTCCACAGCTTTGCTCTAAAGGATTCAGCTGCTGCGTTCACGGCAGCGTGTGCTCTGGCACGGGTGGGGAGCGGGCTGCAGTCGCGGCGTCACAGAACGCTCTGAATGCACTGAAGCTGGGCAGAGGGGGCTCCGAGTTAGGCCCGGCGTCTCAGACCGGACGTGACAGAAGATGTGGGGAAAAGCTACGGAAACAGCGGAGGATGCGGAGGAAATGCTTACTGAGGAGAGCTTCAGGGCCGCGGCCCTGGCTCAGACGGGAGCGTGTGCAGGAGGAGGCTGGCACAGCAGTGAGGCGGCTCTGGGGCAGATGCCGGGTGAGGTGAGCACAGAGCGGCACAGACCCTTCCCGGGCTGCGGGACGGACCCGAGCCTTCCCCGGCTGCGGGACA
>NW_005054309.1:11807563-11809726 GCF_000277835.1 Geospiza fortis | reverse complement strand
AGGACAGCAGGGAGCTCCCGCCTTGGGAAGCAAACCGTGTGCCCCTCCTGATGCGCTGCTGAAGCGCAGTCCTGCAGCCAGCCTTGAGAAGGCTTCACAGAAGAAAAAAAAATAAAAATCGAGAGACAAGTGTGTTGCAGGTGGTTAGTGACGTCACCGGAGCAAGCTCAGCTCCGCGGAAGAGCCCGAGCAGCCGCGGCTGTGGCACGGGTCACAGCCAGCGCCTCAGAACGCCTCAGCTCTCGGGCCTGGAAACGACAAACTGCACCTCACGAGGGGAAATAAACGGGTATTGCTCTCATGGGTTTCGGAAAGAAACAAGTGTGGTGTTCTGCAGCATTTGTTCTTGGATGTGTGGAGCCAGAGCACTGCTGGGGCCAGAAGGGCCCTCCAGAGATGCCCCCAGCCCCAGCTCTGGCACTGCCGCTGCCCACGGCCCTCACAATGCACACCTCTGTGCCCAGCTCGCACCAAAGCAAGGCTCACTGAACTTCAAAGAACCAGCTCGTACAAGCCACCCTGAACGCTCCCACGGCCCGGGAGCAGCTGCTGTGCTGGCACAGCCAGGCCCCTGGGGCCACTGCGCCATTCCCGGGAGCAGAGAGGCAGGAGGGGACAGGAGGGCGCCTGCTGAGCCCCGCGGGGGATGGCCGGGCCCCAGGGGGAAGGGGAGCGGCAGCTGGGTGTAGCCAGAGCCTCGGCAGCCCCAGCTCAGGCCCCGTGGGCCAGCCTGGCCCAGCCCCAGCTGCCCCATGGCACAGAGGCTCCTCTCAGGGAAAAGCCAATCAATCCCTGCTTGGTGTGAATGGTTTCAACAGCCAGCAGAGAGCCCTGCCTTGCCCACATCAGAGTGAACACAGCTTGCGTTTGAAAAGAACTTTATTTAAAATCAGCGATGATACAGACTGCCCCCGCTGTCACAGCACAAGGTGTCCCAGCACAAGGTCCCCGTGCCCTGGCCAGCCCTGGCTCACAGCAGTCCCAGTGATTCCATATGGAAATACAACGCGTACAGATCTGCTCCTTCACGGCTAACAGGCAATTCAGTAACCTCAACTCATTTTGTTTTCTATGATTCCTAGTGTAACCAGACTTAAAATTTGTCTTCTAAGAAATCTGGAGAAATCTTCGTTTAGCAACAGCAGAGCAATTCCCACCACCTTTGTCACCACGCAGACAGCAGAGCCAGCAGGAGTCAGGGCCATCAGCAGGGAAATATGATCAATAGCAGCATTTTCCACGTGATCTCAAGTTACAGTCGTCTACAGAAGAAGGAACTGTGATCACCAGTAGGGAAGCAGTCAAGTACTGAATCCATTGTTAAAAGAAATCGAGTTGAAGGCAGGTTTTACCTTAAATAGGATTAAATATATATTGCAAGACACACCACACTCTGCAGGGGCTGCACATACAGAAGCAGAACTGTGGGCAGGGAGGCAGCGTGTGTCCCCCCCGCACCCAATATTCCCACACAACATTGTCAAATTTAAAACTATCACCACTTGTTGAAAGTTGTCCAAGAAGTATTTACAGCACAGGCAGGGCCGGGAGAGGCTTGGGGAGCCGCAGGTCTGGCCAGGGTGCTCCCGCAGTCCACGGAGCTCCAGCACTGGGTCCTGCCAGAGCAGCTGCTGCCCGGCCGTGCCAGCTCCTCGCACCCCTCTACCCCTACACAGACAAGCGTTTGGCGTGGATTAGGACAAAGCTACAGGCGGTGCCGTGGCGTGGGGACGGCGAGCACTGCCCATGCTGCAGTGGGCCCGCCCGGCGCACACGGGAGGATGCACGGCGGGGTCGGAGCAAAAGAGGCTCCTCGGAACATGCTGCACAGTCGGGCTCCAGCCTCTACGGGAATCCTGGCTTCCAGCGTCAAATAAAGCCATTTCCAGCTATACAGCGAGGGTGGCACTGATCTGGGACCGGTGTTTAAACAGATGCCAGTTCCTACGGACCTACGTCGCGTATAGCTCCACGTATTACAGAGACCAGGCCGGATCTTCAGCGAATAAGTAGGTCCACGATTGTAGATCAACAACAGACTTTTATTGCTTTATACATGTGGTGCTGTTCAAGGCACTGTGGCACGGGCTAGAAAACTCGGAATGACTCGTGAAGGGACCTGGAATGCGACACGGCCGGAGCCGCGCGCCGCTCCTCGGCAGC
>NW_005054309.1:11800032-11806526 GCF_000277835.1 Geospiza fortis | reverse complement strand
GCCGGAGCCCGCTGCCGTGTCCGCTGCGTCCGCGGGCTTTGGCTGCTGCTTCTCGGAAGTCGTGTTCCCTTTCCGTGTCTCACTGTTTAAACTGCCCCAACATACGGGATGCGTATTGTTCTTTTCTGTATTTGTAAGCTTTAAACGCGAGCCCGTTTCCCCGCACTCAGGCCCGTGGGGGCGGCAGTTGCTCGGGTGGATTTTTGGCTGCTCGCTGCGGTCTGTTGTGAGTTTGGATGCTAACGGGGAGCGTGACCGGGGGGCTGGAGAACACGGTGCAGCAGGGCTGCGCTGATCCTGGGTCACAGCTCAGGTGTGTTAGGGGCTCCCTTAGGGTCTCTGGGGGCTGTGGTGTGCATGAACCCTGTACAGTTGTACTGAGGCATGAGAAGTGCTGCTCTCCTGTGAGGCTGTGGCTGCCCACCCTGGGGCACATCCTGCACAGGGGTGGCAGCTCCAGGGCCGTGTCCCTGCTGTGCTTTGGAATTTCCTTAGAGCAGCTATGGGAAGCGCCGTGCATATCTCAGGGTTCACAAGTTAGAAAATCACCTGCTTTGTCAATTTCCTGCACTTGAAATGAGTTGTTTGTTTCCCCTTGCAGTGAGAGGCTCCGAGGGGCTGTACATGGTGAATGGGCCCCCCAGCTTCACTGAGAGCGTGGCATTCCAAAGGTACTGCTGGCACTAGCACTAAAGAAATTGCTTTCTGAGAAGCTAGGGTAGACTGTGGGATTGAAAAATGTGTGAATATAAGTGAGTTCAGAACACTGATGGCTTGGAAGGCTTTGCCCTTGCCTGAGCTCTCGCTGCCAGGTGACAGTCCCTGGGCAGGGGTAGCAGGGGCTGCACTGTGACACAGGGCTCCTCAGGAGCACCGCAGGAAAGCTCTTGTGTTGGTTTTTGTTAAGGAGACCTTAACTATGGCACTGTTGGGTACTTATGTACATTTCTCATTTCTTTAGGGATTCTGGAAAAAATTGCAAAGCTGTTGCTTTTAGCAAGGACGGCTCCCTCTTTGGCTGGTGCAATGGAGAAAAGTGGGTGTATTTTATTATCTTAATGTTGAGCTTCCATTAAATAAATGTAATCAGTTATGCCTCATTTACTCTTGTCTGTGTAAAGGTGATTGCTGTTAATGCAAGTGTTTGCATGTACACTTTAAATGGACTTCATCAGATGAAATATTTTGTGTTCTTGGTGCACCCATGATGCACCCATTCCCATGCAGTCTGGGTATACTTTCTTTGTTTGGTTGTTTTTTTATTCATGGCTCCCAGTACCTGGTCTCTGGGATTAATCTATTAGTAGAGTCTACAGAAAATGATGAGTCTATTCACCTTGTGAACCTTACAATACAAGGTTCCTTTTTTTATAGATCAGGTGCATTATAGAGTTTACTCTCATATTTAGAGCTTATGTGCTGCATACCAAAATACATGTTATGTTTTGACCAGTGGTTTCTGTCAGGCTTGGGTGTCTGGTTTTAGAATGTGCTCTTGGAAAAATTCAGTAAAAACAAGGGGGGTGGGGGAAGCTCTGCCGATTTTGTTCCATTGGCCAAATTTGGAGCAGATCTAGAAGAGTCAAATACTTGAACAATTCTCTCAGCATTAATTAACTATTGTAAGCATGTTTTATTGAAATAGTGTCGTTTGGTTCCAGAGTCAATGTTGTTAATGTCACCAGAGCTGAGTTACTGCATTCCTTTGATCTCCCAAAGACAGTTTGCCTTGAATTCTCGCCAAAGAATAATGTTCTGGCAACGTGGCAGGCCTATGCAAGTGAGTATTGTACCAGCTGGGGAAGCTTTGTGCCAGCTGGGAGACTTTGAGCCCATGTCTGTGGCCTCTAGCGTGTGTGCTGGCCAAATGAGCAGTGCGGGAAGTTGTGTGGGCAGTCAGGAGCACAGTGGAGAGGGAGGGATGCCTTGTCAGAGCAGCTGGTGTTGGCCATGCTCACGCACGCTCTGTCAGAGTGCTCGTGCTCACAGTCACTCTGTCACTCAGGCACGTGTTTCCTAAGCTTTGGGAAATGGTCCTGGTGCAGTGTGCCCTGCAGGCAGCTCGTGTGCTTGGGTAGGCTAGGGAGATGGTGTGCTGTCCTGGAGAGTTTTGTGCTGCCTGGGGGCCCATGGCTGGAGGGTTCTCCATGTCCAGAGCTTTATTCCCCGCTCTGCCTCCCTGGGGGGTTTGAGATCCTGGGTCTGAGAGCTGCGGTCCTGCCTGAGGCACAGACAGTGTAAATGCTGCCTTGGGAGGGAAGAGCTGGGCAAGGCTGGGCCTTGGGAGCTGGCCAGGCTGTGGGCAGACTGGGAGCTGGGACAGGCAGTAGGATAAGGCAACCACACAAGCTGTGAGCTGCTCTGGGGCTGCTGTAAATCACTGACAGCAGCAGGCAGGCTATGCTAGCCTGGGTAAGGAGGAGAGTACAGACAGCTTAAAAGCAGCAGAACCGTTTTGCATGGCTTGCAGAGAGAGCAGCCGTGACTGCAGTGGAAGGGACAAAATCATCTCATTCCTGTGAGAGCAAAACACTGGACTGGAGAACATGCCTCCATTGTTTGCCCTGAGGATGGTTTTGGGTTTGGATTAAAAAGCTGTGCAGGTGTTGGTTGCAGCCTTGCAGTAGGGAGTAGAAACCCTGCACTCCAAATGTGAGTTCTTTCTGCAAACAGATGAGGTATTAATAGGTACAGCAGTCAGCATTCATGGGTTTGGTCCCTCAGGGGCAGAAGTTGCATGCTTGCGAGAAGTTCACGCAGAACCATGAGGTGGGATGTTGGGGTGAAGCAGATTTAAGCCTCAGATACCACTCTGTTTTTTTGCAGCTGCTAAGGATGGCACAGCAGGGGTGCCCAACCTGCAGCTTCATGATCTGAGAACTGGAAAATGCTTAAAGTCTTTTGTGCAGAAGAAGATGCAGAACTGGTAAATAAGCTTTCCAGATGCTAATTGTTTACAAAGAAATGTGGTTTTCAAAATCTGATCCAGGTAAATGGAGCTGTTAGTGTGGTGTTGGCTTTCAAAGCAGTGCCTGCTGCTAACTGAAAGCCAGAGTCTATGCCTGTGGGTGTCTGTGTGTAGTTTACTGTAAATTCACTCTCACTTTGCACCACAGAGGAAAGCTGAGCAGACAATAACTAAGTCCACTTGTATATTTTTGCTATGCAGATGTCATTTAGCCACATTAAATGTATCATGTTTGAACATACTGGGTTCACAGTAGAGGGAAAAAACAATCCTGGAGTGCTAATGATGACCATCATTTTGTGTTTTTGACTTTTCCCTTAATGTGCAGGTGTCCTTGCTGGGCAGAGGATGAAAGCATTTGTGCCAGAAATGTGAACAATGAAGTGCACTTCTTTGAAAACAACAACTTCAGTATGCGAGTATTTCTCTACATTTCATTCCTTCTATAAATGCTGCTTCTTTTGAGGGGTGGTTTTTGTTTTCAGGTTTTTCTTTGTTTCTTCATTTGCTTGCCTTTTATTTCAAATACTGCCTACATTCTATTTCCGTTTGGAATTCAGAATCATTATTTCACTTTCTTATTTATCTTTTCACTGACTGACATGATATGAAAGGCATCTGATTCTCAGTAAAGAAGGCCTTATTCTATATTGCTACTCATTTAATGAGATCCAGGAAATTGTTTTGTAGAAAATGTGATCTGCCATTACTTCCTTGGGTTGTGCATATTCTGTCAATAGATTGCTAAAAATGGCTCATTAAAAAATTGGTGGCAAAAATGAAATAGTGAAACCTGAAGATTTTTACCACAGAGATTTACTGTTGGTGGTAGAATATCTGGAGTCGATAGGTGTTTAAAAGGGAAAGGGGAAGAAAAAAAGCAGAAAGATAAAAACTAATTAGAACAAAAATGTAAAGGAGTGAAAAGAAAACTGAGGGGAGAACAGCAGCCTGTGGTTTTAGTTTTGTATTTAGTTTTGCATTCTTTGTTTTGTTTTAAATATAAAGTTGATAGAAGAATTAGAGCTGCAAGAGGTTCAGTTTCCTGAGAATTAGCCCTGGTGATGTTAATCAAGCTGTGGGAAGCATGGAATGTCAGCCTCAGCAGGATGTCTGCTGGCAGTGCACATTCCTGGCTGCAGTGGAGCTGTAGGGTGATGCTGTTGCCATCAGCTGTTTGTGGGAAGGGGCAGTGCTGAGCCCTGAGCAGGCCTGTTGGGAATAGTTATCCCGTGCAGGCGTGAGGGGAGAGCCCCTGCTTCTGTGCGATGGCACCTGAATGTGACTGAAGCCAGCACAGATAAGGTGAAGAATATCTGCTTCCCTAACACACCGCTCCTCACAAGACCTACCACCACAACCAATCCCATCCCAAGACCATAACCAACAATCCCAGAACTACCCCAAGCCTCCGGATAAGGCTCCGCCGCCAATGAAAGTGAATAAACAAACACCACCAGCATCCCCTAACAAGCACCAAGGAAACAAAAGAAACCCCTAAACTCACTAGCCAACCACACCCCACAACCGCCGCTACAACTAGCCCCGATACCCCGTAATAAGGGGAGGGGTTAGAGGCAACCGCCAACCCCCTTGAAACAAAGCACAACCCTAGAAACAAAACAAATTCTATCATGCTTCCCACTCGGCCTCTCTCTGAGATCTACGGCCTGAAAAACCGTCGTTACAAAATTTAACTATAAGAACGCCTAACTCCACCCCCACCTTCCCCCCCCAGCACATTCTCTTCTTGCTTTCAGGATATGTATAACAATGCATCACACTCTCTGCCCCATCAGACAGCCCATGAAATGCAGGATAGCCAACGTCATACGTCATACGTCAAACACAGGCTGCATTCACCTTGGGTTCAGAGGCTTCCTTTGCTTTTTGAACTTCCAAATACTAAGTACTGAGTTTCAGGCATAGGCTTGATTAAAGTTGGTTTTGTAGGTGAAATGGGAAAATAATAGTTGTTTGCTTAGAAAAAGAGATCCTTTGTGATTGTCTTTACTGGTCTGTGTTATCCAGGATACAGCCCCATCGAAGGATGTGGTTAGGACATCCAGGCAACATGGTTTGTCATTAACATCAGACATCTGTGACCTTTTTCTTGGCAGATACCATTGCAAACAAGCTGCATTTGCAGAAGGTCAGTGATTTCGTGTTGTCCCCAGGAGCACAGCCAACCAAGGTACTTCTGATCCAGCTTCCAATCTTTTTTTTTTTGTTTTCTTAAAAAAAAAACCCACTGTGATTTTAGTACAGTGTAACTATTTTTGTAACCATACCCTGTGCTACCAAGGCTTTAACCTGCAGTGAAATCTTGTGGCTGTTTCAGGTTGCTGTTTATGTCCCAGGCAGCAAAGGTGCTCCGTCCTTTGTCAGGCTCTACCAGTACCCCAACTTCGGGGGCCCGCAGTCAGCACTAGCCAACAAAAGCTTCTTTAAAGCTGACAAGGTGACAATGCTATGGAACAAAAAAGGTATAGCAGCTATGTACTGAGACTTTTATATTGGGCTCATTTTGGATTGACTTTGTTTGCTGTGTGGGGTTTGTGTTTAATTTGCATATGTTGATAAATCCTGACGGCAGCCATTAATGCTCTGCTGAGGTGCATTTCTGCACGCCCTGGAGTTCTCAGAACTTACCCTGTGACTTTCATCATTTTTTGTGTTGTGCTTGAAAATATTCTATACATGCTGGTAAATTTTTCAGTTGAATGACAAATTCCTATATAATTCTGCATTCTGTGTCGATAATGTAATTGGATTGTAAACATAGCAACAGTTCATGTGATGATATGATCTTAACGTGTAGAATTATCTGTATGCATACATATGATAACTGGGGTGAGCTGAGAGGCCTCTGTGCTTTGTTGTTTGTTAGCAGTGAGCTGTTTCAGAATGATTTTGTACAAATCATTTGACTTGAACCCACATAGTTTGGAATACAAATGAAGGTGTTTCGCACATGTAGAAACCATGCTTGGGGACTGTGAGAGACAGCAAAGACTGTTGCTCAAGACATTTTGGGGTGCATGTGTCTATGGGAAGGGGCAGGCTGGGCCTTGCTCTGATGAGACAGTGCCTGTGCAGTTTTGGATAGCAGATGTGCATACAGAAGACATTGAAGAACTGTTTCAGTCAAGGATTGATCAGGATGTTTGGTTTCTGCCGTAGTTTAATTTTTTTTTAATAGCTGCAAAGGATGTTCACTTGCTTGTGATCTAACAGTAAATGAATAGACCGAGCTGATGTTTTCCACCTGAGAAAGGAATGTATTCAGTGTTTTTGTATTAGCATTTAGGAAAAACTCAATTCAAAAGAGAACGATACCAGCCCTACCACACAAGTAACCAGCAGGAACTCACAGCGGAGCTGGTTTTGCTGTCAGGTGTTTAGTGCAGTGGCTGCTGTGGTTTTCAGAAGCTGTGCTGCAGTAACTGTGTGTGTTCACAGCCACGGCCGTGCTGGTGGTTGCCAGCACCGAGGTGGACAAGAGTGGTGCCTCGTACTACGGCGA
>NW_005054309.1:11793411-11799968 GCF_000277835.1 Geospiza fortis | reverse complement strand
CCCTGCCCTGCCCTGCCCTGCAGCTCCTGCCTCTGCCGGGCTCCTTAGTCTCATGAACTTACCCTTAGAACAAAATCCTCTAAACAAAAAATCCTTCACCTTTTTATCTTTTGTTGTTGTTTGTTTTTTACCTCTGCAGGAGGATGTTGCTTTTTTCTGGGTTGGTGTGGGGTTTTTTTCAGTAGCTGGATTTTATTTCGTTTGGTAGACTTACCATCTTAATGTCAGTGGCTTTCAGTTAATGCATACATATAGGTTCCAGTTAATACATACTGATAGTTTGACTGGGAAGGTGTTCAGGTGCACAGGGCGGGAACTATACTTGTTTTCTGAGAAAACACCTGGACAGTGGAGCCAGGTTGATGTCTGAGAATCCATAATGGGCAGGAATGTGTGTCACCAAACAGAATAGTCCTACCTGCACTTAAACACATGCAAGATACTGCCCTCAATGAGCCAGGGCAGAGTGACAGCAATGTTTTGAAGTCTGTTGGAAAATAAAACTCCTTTATTTTGTATTGTAATACTGAAAATGTTTTAAAATCTAAAAATGACATATTGGAGGGCAGAAGATGAATGTGCTTAATTCCAGTGTCTAGCTTTAACTGGAAGTCCATGCCTTAACTTCCGCTGTGGGGGTCTTTTTTCCTTCTCTCAAGCTCTTGCTCTTGTGTGCAAACATCTGGCCTGTTTGGGATTGTAGAGGCTGGTTTGTAGGGAGTGCTTGGGAACACTGGGGGTGGGGTGATGTGGACTACCTTTGCTGGAGGTACTGTGAATGTAACTTCCATAGCAATGCTGGCTGGGAACATTTTCAGTTTGCCTTCTGCTGCAAAACTTGTGGATGAGTACTGTGCCCTGTTTCCCCTTGATAGTAACTCCCCTGGGGAAGGAGATTTGGGGTCATGACTCAGTATATAGAATCTCTTTGGGAGTAGTTTAACCCAGCTTACAAGTAGAGCACTACTTGTTTAACTACACACCTACTAGAATGTTCTTTATTTCTACTGCCTATGTATTTAACAGGAAGTCTTTTCATTTAATTTAGCTATTCCTTTTCAAGGAAAAGTCCAAACTGATAAAAGCAAGTGGTGGGCACTTGGACTGAGAGTGCCTGCGGAGTTGGATCTTTTTTGAAGTGGAGTTTTGAAGCTTTTTTCGACTCTGGCATTTGCAGAGGGCTTTTCATTTTCAGCTAAGATGTGGTGCTGCTGCAGGCTCTGGCAGAGGCTCTGAAGCCTGCATGGAGCTGCCCTCATCTCTCCAGCTGTTGCTGTCACCAAGTGTCATTTTCTGTCACCTCTGTAGCTGAGCTGCATTGGGTTAATGTCACTGAAAAGGTTTCGAAGGGGAACACACAATGTGATTATACATCCTTGTTTCTAAAGATAATGAGACTTCAGAGTGACAAGAGACATGAACCATTTAACTCAGTTTGAACATCTTGGGTCAACTCTGGATTTAAGGACTCAGTAACGCATTTGGCATTTACCTGAACTATGGGTGAATATACCCAGATGATGAAAAGTTATAATGGCCTGTGGTTTGTGTTTACCTCTGGGTATTTTACCTGAGTTTTCATCACTAATTCATTATTCTTCAGTATATCCTAATGTTCCAATCCCCAGAATAACTTCTAACAGTAGCAAGTTTTGATCGTTACATGTAAGGCCATTTTTGTGTGCTCACCCACATTAAAGTCTGACTTATAAAATATTGTGCATGGGCACGGTCCAAAGATAAGTCACTATTGCTTACCTCTACAAAGCTGAACTACACAATATTTCTTAGATTAAAAGAAGAGAAGCTATTATCCAGCTGGTATAAAACTCCTGTTTTTGCAGGTTTCCAGTGGGACAATTTGAGAAGGTCCTGAGGTCATACTTGAGGAAAAAAAAAAATTGAATTTTTTTACATGTCCAGCTATGCTTACTGTTAAAGTGTTGGTGCTGGCCATACAGAGGTAATTTGGAATGACTGCAGTGGTTGTTGCAAACTGTAACTAAAGTTATCAGAAGATACAAGGTTGTTTTTCCCTCTGTTGTTAGCAGAATTAATTTTCACTGTCAATAATTAGAATACAGCATTTTAGCGAAGTATGAAGAGTCACTATGGATTTTGTTTTGGCTTGCTCTGAAAAAACAGACTCTCCCAACAGCTGCATGTTTTTCCTTTTGCTTTAGCCAAAAATGGCCCTATTTACGATGTTGCCTGGAGCCCCAATTCTGTCGAGTTCTGTGCTGTGTATGGCTTCATGCCTGCCAAAGCCACGGTTTTTAACCTGAAATGTGACCCCGTGTTTGATTTTGGCACCGGGCCTCGCAATGCTGCCTACTACAGCCCCCACGGACACATCCTGGTGCTGGCAGGGTTTGGAAACCTCAGGGGACAGATGGAAGTGTGGGACGTTAAGAACTACAAGCTGATTTCCAAGCCGGTGGCCTCGGATTCCACGTACTTCGCGTGGTGTCCCGACGGGGAGCACATTGTGACAGCCACGTGCGCTCCCCGGCTGCGCGTCGGCAACGGCTACAAGATCTGGCACTACACGGGCTCTGTGCTGCACTCCCACGAGGTGCCGGCCGACCAGGAGATGTGGCAGGTGTTCTGGCAGCCCTTCCTGGACGGGGTGTTCCCGGAGAGAGCGGTGAGGTACCAGGCGGTCCCCAGTGAGCTGCCCCGCGCCGAGCCCAGCCCCGCGCAGGCGTACCGCCCGCCCGCCCTGCGCAACAGACCCGCCACGAGCTCCAAGCTGGTGAGTGCCACTGTGCCGGGGGCACTGCCCGCCTGGCTCTCGTCTCCTTGCAGCTTGGCCTCACGGAGCTGTGTGCTTTTGAGGAGGAACATGAGAACAGTAACCAGGTTGACAGCACTATGGGGGTTTGGAGGGGTTTTGGTGACCTTCTTTGACACTCTGCTCACAGTTTGCAAGAATATATGCTAGAAAGCTCTCATCTCTTTGGCCCAAATACTGTCCTTTCACAAAGCATTTGCAAACTCCTGTAATACTCTTTGCAACATGCACTGAAACACTAAACTCCAAGTGTGGCTTGTGGTGAAATTGAGTGCTCTGGTTAGGACAGAAGCCTCACATCTGGGTGACTTGACTTGCCATGAGCAGCCTCCCAACAGCCATTCTTTCTTGGGTTTTTTGTTTTGTTCTTTTTTTTTTAATAAGGTAAACGTACTTACTAGAAAGAGATTGGATCGTTAGCAAGTCAGCTGCAGCTTAAACACATTTCAGTACAGTGGTCTGCTTGTATAATTAGTTTCTTTCTGCAAGTTTCCAGAGTAGGCTGAGTAGCAGCTAATTCCACTTAACAGCTGCACCCTTGGTGTTTGGGTCCTGGAGAGCTTTGATTTTGAGCCTGGTGCTTTTGCAGGAGACTCAGCCTGAGAGCTCTCTGTTAGCCATGCTGAGGGCTGCTCTCACAAACCATCCCTGAGCAGAGGGAGTAGGGAAAAGATACAGTCAGTAAAATAACTCTGCTTACTTATATGGGCAAAAAGTTTTGTCATGTGCATTAAAAAAATACAGTCACAGTTGAGAGTTGTCTTAAAAACAGCGAACAGCCCCCTTTCTCAGCCCCCACTGCCTCCCAAGAACCCCCCATCTCCCCTCCCAGCACTCAGCCCTCCTCTCTGGTCATCAGGAGTTTGAGTTACAAAGCTGTCAGCAACAGCAAAATGCCAGGCTTCAGTCATTTTGTGCTAGCTTATTATTCTTGGATTTTATTTCCTTCCTGAGATAGAAAACCTTGATTTTGTTTTCTTACTGGAAATCTATGAAATCATTGGGGCACACAGGGTAGTCCCATGCAAACTTGAGTGGATGAGTTTGAAAACCTTTTCACCCTTCTTTGGCTGTTCCAAGGAGTGCATACATTTTCCCCCACTCCCTTTCTTTCTTTTTTCTTATTTCTTTCTGGTTCATCTTTGCATATGATGTTGTCTTAGGTAGATTTTAGGGTTTCTCTGCCAACATGGAATATGGGGTTTTAACCATTTTGCATATCCTGCAGCATGAAGATGAGCCACCCCAGAACATGAAACCCCAGCTGGGAGGCAGTGATAAGCCAGTGTCTAAAATAGCTCTCAAAAATCAGAGGAAGCATGAAGCAAAGAAAGCTGCTAAACAGGTACTGCAAAAGTCATCGTTACAAGGATCACATTAATTAGTTAATTAGCTGCCCCAAAGGGCAGTGGTCAGTCTCAGAGCAGTGGCTTGTGCAGCAATGTGGGAAGGGCAGCAGAGTTTAACCAGAGAAGAGCAGCTACAGAAGGGTGATTCAATAGTAACAGCTTTGCTGAGTCGCTGCGAATGTTAGCTAAAATCAGTGTGGAGACAAGGTGATTCTGGTTTCTCACATCCTGCAGAATATGGTTTGGTTTTAGGTAGGAGGGAGGAACAGGTGGGTGATTTGTGTTCCTGCAGGTCAAGGCTGAGGTGTGTTTTTACAGCAGACCAGAGACAGCCTGTCTGTCACTTCTGGACTTACTACTCATTGACTAGGTAGATAAAAGTCAGCTTTTGGTATTAGCCTTCCAATTACTACAAACCTCTGCAGCAATAATTTCTTTAAATGCTATTTTAAAAAACTTCTAGCACTGCTTTTGAGCCCTTTTTTTTTGCTTCACAGTCAATGACCCAGTCTGCTTTGTAAAATATTTGTGTATGTATTTGTCATATCACCCTTAAACTGGTGTTTCCCTGTGCTGTGTGGGGTTGGGATCTTGAGGAAGTAGAAATTAAACAAGAAACAGCATGTGAGCTGTTCCACATAAGCCTTTGTCCATGGAAGGCAGATCAATGGATAATGCAGTACCTCAGAGCAAGTCATCCTGGATTTTGGAATACACCCAGCAAACTGGGGAAAGAAGGAATATTAAATGGATCCTCTGAAGTGATTAAAGACATTTTTCATTCTCTTTGTAATCAAAGGTATTTTCTATATTGTGTTTATGTGTCTACAGGAGGCCAAAGCTGATGCACACCAAGGCCCTGCCCAGGTCAGAACCCCACAGAATATCCTGCAGAACACTGTGCCAGCCATGACCACGGGAGATCCTGAAGTGGATAAGAAGATAAAGAATTTGAAAAAGGTGTGAAGAGATTCTTAGATTTCTAACAGACAGTATTCCTCCAAGGGCTGGTCTGTCAGACCTAGTGCAAGTGTAAGGTGAGCTGAGTCCAGCAGGATGCAGGAACCTTCACGGAATTGCCCCAGATTTGTACCCACCTCCCTTTGCCCTCCTACCTGTGCAGCCATCATGTGCCAGGGTTCCTGTAGGTCCCATCAGAGGTGGCAGTACAGGGAGTTTCTGAAACTGACCCTCAGGAATGCTGTGGAGGTGCAGCCAGTCCCAGCTGAGGGTCGGGGTGCCCTGGCAGGTGTTGGTGCCCAGACAGGAGCTCTGTGCATTCCGTGGGTGTTGGGACCTGCATCTGCCAAGGGAACAGTGCCCTTGTGGCATGAGAGCAAAGTTTACTGCCAGTCTTGAGAATTCTTGCATTAAACAATTGCAGAACAGAAATTGTTAAGTTCTGGCTAGAGAATCTTTCCCATTTATCTTGCTGCCTCTTGCTGCTCATAGTCTCTGGATTAACTTTCCAGGCTTTTTGAGGAGAATGTGTGGTGAAGAGGGATGGTGATGGAGTAATTTCCAGTTTTGGATCTAGCCCTTCAGTGAGACAGTGCCTGGTGTTTGTTTCTGAGACGAAGTACTGCTGTTCCCAAGTTCTGTTCTTGAAAGAAATGTCTGTTATGGGTGGGAAATTCTGGGTGAAGCATCTGGAGATGCTCATGGGATTGTGCTTTCCATGGAGATCTGCCTCCAGACACATCAGACACATCAGCAACTTCTAAGACTTATTTTCTGTTCTTGTTTCACCAATATTTTTGTTTGGTTGGTTGTTTTTTTCAGAAACTAAAGGCAATTGAGCAGCTGAAAGAACAGGCAGCTGCTGGCAAACAGCTGGAGAAGAATCAGGTACGATTGAGATCTGTACAGTTTATTCCAGGTTCATTTTATAATAAGCTACATCTATGACATTTTCTGCTCTAGGTGGAGAAGATTCAGAAAGAAGCTGCTCTCCTTAAGGAACTGGAAGACCTAGAACTGGGTGTTTAAATCCTTCCTCAAGCTCCAGTGTGGTGCTAACACAAAGTTCATGCAAAATGTAGTTTTGTTAAACATTTCAGCAAATGACCAAGGGTTCGACAGTCCACAGATTTGCTGCTCATTTGCCTTTAAAAAAGAGTTTTCCTAAAGATTTGTGCGCATGAAGCCGTAAGGAAGCAATGAGTATCCATCAGCCAGTTCTGCTGCTGTTCCAATGAGAAATGCGCTCCTTTTCTGCGAACATACTGCCTAGACCAGATTGTTTTTCCTCATTTGGGTGGGGAAAGGGAAGGCGATAAAGACATTTGATAGCTTTATTATATTTAAGAAGAGATGCGATCTTTATGCGACGATGGGCTGTAGATACAAATAAAGAGCATTTGTAACAGCGAGCTGTCGGAGCGCTGTGTGGCCGCCAGGGGGCGCGCGGGGGC
>NW_005054309.1:11791742-11793290 GCF_000277835.1 Geospiza fortis | reverse complement strand
GGCCTCGCTCGCTCGTGTCCGTGGAGGGGCCTCCCGCAGGGCCAAGGGCCGCCTCGCCCCAGGCGACCTGTCGGGACGCCCGGCCTTGTTGGAGCGTGGGAGGCGGCCCCGGGCCGCGGGCGGCGGCTCTTTCAGTGGGTCCCGCTCTACGGCCGCTCGGCATAATACCGCGCTTTTCGGGCCCTTTAATGCCGTGTATGGCGTTGTGCTGGTGCGGGACTAGCGTTTGGGAGGAACCGATGTCTTAGTAATGGCTGTAGTTATGTGTTTTGGTGCAGTGCCTGTATTGCAGTCGGTGCGTTCGGGCACCTTTGCACCATTGTGGCGGTGTTGCCGATGGTGTCAGCAGCTCCGAGCAGGGTTCGGGCAGCCCCGGAGCAGCACGGAGCCTCTTGGCGGCGAGAAAACTCCAGAAGCCCGGAGCGCTCGCCACTACGGTGCCTGGCCGTCGGGGTGCGCAGGGCCAGGTGGAGGCCGGAGCAGAGCCTGGGCGGGCCCTGCGGGTCCTTGAGGCACCGCTGAGCGCCTGCGGAAAGTGCTGCGTTCGGGGTCTTAGGCGGTTTACTGCAGTTTTATCGAGGCGGCTGCTGAAAGGCGAGGCAGAGGACAGCTAGGAATATTTAACTCCTGCAGTTCCCACGTCGTGCTGACGCATAGAGATGGCTGGGAGCGACATTGCCTGTCTGGACAGTTCCAGAGAGGGATTCAGACGGCTCTGTGTGAAGATTTTTTTTTCGGCACAGAGCAAGGGATTGCTTACATTGACTTCCTAAATTAATCGTAACTTAACAGATTTTTGCAGGGCAAGCGAGTGATTTGATGCTTAAGTGGGTATTTCCAGAGCTCTGTGTCTGTGCTGGGATGTGGAGCAAATCAGTGTCACACCCAGGGCTTACCTGTTGGGATTTGTGATGTGTAATTTCACTGCAGATGAGGTTTTCTCTGTGCCATAAAAAATGTGAGTTCTATTTTAGCTTGATGGGGTTCTGAGGAGGGTGAGTGCTACTGAGCAGCACAACCCTGGAGCTGTGGTGACCATGCTGTCTGTGTTCAGTGTCTCCTGAGGCTACAGGCGGGTGTTTGAGGAGTACATGCGGGTCATCAGCCAGCGGTACCCAGACATCCGAATCGAAGGGGAGAACTACCTTCCTCAACCTATCTATAGGTGAGCGTGTGCCTCATGCTGTGCTCTCTGTCTGCTTTCCACTGCTAAACACATGCACTTACACTGAAATAATACCGAAAATGTAAACTTGAGGGGATTTTCTACTGCGATTGCATACAAGGACGCTTGTATGGTTTTCTTGTATGTGATCTTCTGCCCTCCTGGTAGCTGCCTTAGTTTTCCATACAAGTATCACTGTCTGTGTATCTGTATGATGAGGCCTGTCATAGCTAACCTAAAATAAATTACATAACTTGTTTTTGAAACAGTGAATTTTCCTAGCTTTTCTTAATGCTGTATCTGGACATAAATTCAATTTGTTGCTCAGGCTTATGTACTTAGTGACAAATGCCTGTAATGGGTTAAGGACACAGAGGTAGGGA
>NW_005054309.1:11781151-11791722 GCF_000277835.1 Geospiza fortis | reverse complement strand
GGAAAGTTCAGTATTAACATCTGAATCAGGGAGAGCTCACCTCAGGTTAGGGGCTGCTGGAATGGCCTTTGCTGCAGCTGTGGGGGGAAAGCCCAAAGAAATTCAGAAGAAGGCAAAACAGTGTTATTCCTGCTACTTAAAGCAGTGTGCCCACGCTGGAGAGTGATGCCATAGTTACTGGGTGGCTCCTGGAACGCTCGTTGGCCCGATTTCTGGCAGGGTTGTGGTGGTGGGAGGCTGTGGGGCGCAGTTGCCTCCGTGTGGGCTGGCTCTGGGGAGTTGCACATCACTGGGAAATGCTCCACAGGAAGTGGTGCCCGTCAGTCAGACATGTCTGTAATATGGAACAGCTTTAGAAACTGAATCTCTTATCCAGTTCAGGCATATATAAGTTAAAAGCAGAGTCCCATTTGAAGTCTGCTGAGGAGCAAAAGAATCTGTGGTTTACAGGAAGGTGGCATTCTGGGGTGCTGTGCAGAAGCAGGGCCTTATTTGAGGTGTTGTTATGTGTGTTGCTTTTTTGTTTTGTTGGTTTGATTTGGTTTGGGGTTCTTTTACAGCGAGATAAACCTTGGAAAGTTTTGTACTTCCCCTGAAACATTTGATTGTACTGTCTCCTAGTGATGTGAATTACAGTTGTGTATGGTGAAGTAGAAACTGAACCTTTCAGTCACTGGTGTGTGTTGTCTCCAACAGGCACATAGCATCCTTTCTGTCTGTCTTCAAACTAGTATTAATTGGCTTAATCATCGTTGGCAAGGACCCGTTTGCTTTCTTTGGCATGCAAGCTCCAAGCATCTGGCAGTGGGGCCAGGAAAACAAGGTAAAGGACATACTTCTTTTAATCTGAAAAAGCAGCTTCAGCGTTACTTCATGAGGGTGCAGTGTGAATCCCTCAGATCTGATTTACCTTTCATATGCTGCAGCCTTATGGTAGAATAATTCTTACCAGTTGTGCTTTATGCTTTTGACAAAGCCAGGTGTGCTTCTGTGATCTCTTTCCAAGCTGCTTCTACCGCAGAGGGGCAGCTGAAGTTAAAGTGCTGACAAAGATGATAAAAGAGTTCTTTATTTTTTAGGGCTCAAGAAGAGCATTTCAAGCCAATATTGCTGATGTTAAAATTACCATTTCCCTTCTCTGTTGTCTCATAATGGTTTTGCAGTTGATGCTTCCATCAGACTCCTGATAGATTAGGCAGCAATTAGAAGGGCGTTAGAAAAATGAAGTTGAAATGTTGTGGGTGTTTTTGGAGAGCAGACTGGCATGACATTGTGGGAGAATATTCCCATGAGTCAGTACTGATGATGCCAGTAGATTCAGGGTTTTGTACTCTGATTTAGAGTAACCTTGTTCCAGATTTATTCCACTAACTAAACTGATTTACAGACCTTCATGCTGAGCTGCCCAGTGCCCTGGGTCTTTCACTGGCCAATTTGCATGTCCAGAAGCTGTAATATTTCCATTTGAATTAAATGGGCCAACTGTGTGCCTGACTGGGCTGGCCGCAGTGTGTGGCTGCTGTCCCTGTGCCAGGTTCTGTGGTGTTGCAGTGACTTGTGTGAGTGTGCCTGTGAACAGGAAGAGGAAATTAGAGAGATGCTGGTGGTGAGGGAGGAGCTGCACTGCTGAAGTTGCTGTCCTTTCCTCCTTAGTCACCCATGCACAGAGAAAATTCCAGATGAAGAGCTTGGAGGTGTGCAGGAGGGTCGGTGGTTCCTATGCACGTGACTTGCCTTGCTTTGCTGTTTGTGGCTGGGCCCTTGGCTCTGTGATCTGGAGGCTGCTGTGACAGTGACAGGCTGTGTCTGGGGACAGTTGAGTTCCCATGTCACACTGCCAGCCCCCTGCAGCTGCCTGTGCTGGGTCCAGAGGTGTGCGGAGGGCTGTGAGTTGGCTGGGGTCGGAGCTGGTTTGGAGCTTTTCTGGGGAAGGCAAGGTGCAGTCTGTAAAAGGAGGAAGGGGAGGTGTCTGTAGATGGGAACATTCCTTGAGCAATCACAGAGGGAGTTCAGAGGCACCTGTGAACAGCAGCAGGTGTGCCTGACATGGCTGAGGTCTGTGTGGGTCTTTGTTCCCTTCCAGGTGTACGCCTGCATGATGGTCTTCTTCCTGAGCAACATGATCGAGAACCAGTGTATGTCCACTGGGGCTTTTGAAATCACTTTGAATGGTGAGCTGAGACTTTGCTTGAGGGCTGTCACATATACACATGTGAGGGCTGTGGGGTGTGCAGAATGAGGGATGGTGTCAGTAAATTTATGTCCCAAATGTGATATGTGGAAATTGCCATCCATTTGGATCTTCAGATGTTGCCTATCAGAATAAATCATGAAAATCATAGAAGTCTTATAAAGCAATTTATACAGATGTCAGATATTTTAGAACAGGTCTGTAAAAACTTTCTCAGAGGGATATTTGGTGCCTTGGAATAACTGTGTTATATTCTTTCTTTGTGTGTGATGGGCATTAAATAAGAAACCATCAGCTAGAGGCATGTACTTTCCTATTAGATGCTTTCCCTGTCTGTTCTGCAGCATGCTTTAGCTTTGGAATCCTAAAGAATCCATTACTATTACCAGATTATCAGTACTGATGGACAACAGTACTGATTTTTCAGGTAGAGGGGAATGTCAATGGATATTTTGCACCTCTCCATCAATATGATATACTTCTTAATGGAAGCATTGTTGATTCAGATGCTTTCCTCAGCATAGATCAGTACCAGCTCAGACAGTTTCCTGGAGCTTCTCAATTCCATGTTTACACCAGCTCTGCCTGTTTTCTGATGCTCCCAGTGTAACGGTGCTTCTCTCCTGTGTGTGTTCTGCACTAGATGTCCCAGTGTGGTCTAAGCTGGAGTCTGGCCACCTCCCTTCCATGCAGCAGCTTGTACAGATCCTTGATAACGAGATGAAGCTCAATGTGCACATGGAGTCAATGCCCCATCATCGATCATAGCCCCATCGATCAGCACTGAAACTTCTCGTAAGTCTCCTCCACTGTGTTTGCCTGTGTAAGACGAGCACACTGGAGACTGGATTTTAGGATTGTGTGTTCAGTTAAATGTTTTTCTGGAGAACCAGCTCTCATGATGTTAAACTGCCATGTGGTGTCAGAGAGGCTGTTAGGGTGGGAGGTTTTGGGATGTGGCTCATTCTGCCTGTCTCAGAGCAGGAAGCTGGCATTCCATGAGGCAGGAGAATGTGTGTTACTACACGCAGAAGGCCTAATGTAAATGCATTACAATAGCCTCTGTCCTGGGGCTTAAGGTCTCCCTGGCTTTTAACCCAGTTGAATTCCAGAGCCTTGGGGAACAGGATGCTGTCTATTCCTTGCTTAACCCTGGAGAGCAGAACACTGTCATGCTCTGGTGTACTGCCCTGTTCCTCTGCAAAAGCTCCACGGCTTTTGGTAGCATGGAGTTCACATCCTGTAGGTACTTTATGACCAAGCACTTCCACATCCCTGTGTCACCTGTGGCTTTCAGAACGCGTGGCTTACGATTCCCCATCTTGGCGCTGGCTCAGTGCTGCTGTGCTGCAGGGCTGTTGCTGACTGTAACCCAGGTGTCTCTCCACAGGCATTGGGTGGTGGTTCCCGGGCCACGTGGTGCAGACCATGAAGGCCTGCACTGAAGACAGCTGCTGTTGGTGCAGGCTGGATGCCTCTCTTGCAGCCACGTTGTGCCTCCTGGACAAACACTCAATGAGCCCTGTTTCAGTGCTGGCCAGTCCACACTGCACAGCCACGAGTGCAATAATACTGTATAGTTTTTTTAAGACTTCATTCGACCAGTTCATAGATCAGCAATGCAGGCATTACTAATGGTAACTTATTTTATATTCATGTTTCACACTATGGCAGATTGAGTTGATACCTAATTTTTCCTTGGAAAAAGAGAAGTTTGTTTAATCTGTTGTATTTTATATGAATTTATGTTCTTTTTGTAGTTTAAAATGAAGTTATAGGAGTGTCTGATATTGTCCTAAACTGTTGAGTAATTGATAGCTGTCTATCAAATCTCTTTAATGTGGTTAAAACAGGTTTGTATATTTTTCAAAATCTATGGCAGAGTCGAACAGCGCATTATATACTGAATTATATAAGCAAAATTATATGCGGAATTGTTACATCACTTGGTGACTTCAGTGAAAATTAAGATCAGCTGCTCTTTAATCATGTGGACCAGCTCCAGCAGTTCTTCCTTGGCCATTTGAGAGATGAGCTGGGCCTTCCTGCTGTCCTGAACAGAACCCAAGAACATTAATTGAAATAAAGAGTTCCCATTTCCTGTGTGAAGTACCTTGTTTGTCACCGATGGACATTCTTGGAACTGCAATTGAAAAACTGCATAAAAAGCCAACTTTCCAGAGTTACTGACCTTGTATTTGTCATGTGTAAGCCCCTAAGAACCTCCAGTGTGGGGAAGGAGACATGGGCCTTGGTCTTATCCTTCAGGCACCTACCACAGTTCAGGTGTGGCCTCCCTGGGGGAGGCTGGCCAGGTGAACCCCTAGTTTCAAAGGCAGCTCTGAGAGGCTGACTGCAGCACCATGAGCCTCTAAACACCCACTGACAGCTCTGTGTTTGCAGTGCTTGAACCAGAGCCCATCGCAGGCTGCCGCTGGTGCTCCCTGGAGCAAAGCATAGGTGATTGGTTTGGGCATTCTGAGGGCATTTGTCACTCTCTGCAGGGAACCACCTTGCCTTGTACCTGCAGCTGGCTGAGCTGCTGTGGGCATGGGCTTTCTTCTCAGGAGTGGCAGAGCAGTACCTGTGTGGGTGACCTGAGCAAACACCTGCCTGTAGCTGTCCCAAGCCCTGGCCCGGCTGTGCCCTTTGTGCCTTGTGCCTTCCCGAGGGCTGAGGTGACTACTCAGCTGGGGCTGGAGGCAGAAGGGAGCCTGCTCAGGAGCAGTGCACTGCTGTGGAGCATGGGATTGCCTGAGCAAAGCCCTCCCATGCCCCCATGACCAAGGTGCTGTCACTGCAGGCTGGTACCGCCTGCCCTCAGCAAGACCCGTCTGGGGCTGTGTGGATCAGCCCTGGACTGCCCTTTGCTCTACACCAGGGCAGGCAGGGCCAGAGAAGAAATCTTGCTGAGCACATGCAGGTGCCACAGTGTCAGGGACTGTCTCTGGCTCATTTTGCCTTACACCACACACACACCGGTCAGAGCTGCTGGGCATTTACTATCGCCTTGATGGAGTTGGCCAGCTCATCGCTTATGTCAGCAGTCATGCAGAGCTCCAGGATCTTCACAGCCTGGCTGATGAGGTACATGGGAGGCTGCATTTTGTTCCACTGCTCACTGGAGGGGAAGTTGAGGCATCCCCGCATCCTGTCGAAGAGCTGCAGGATCTTCACGCGGAAAGCAAGCAGCAGCAGCTCATCCTCACCCAGCCGGGCTGGAGGAGGCAGCTGGCTGTCGGTGCTGACCTGCAGAACAGAGGACACGAGTTGGCAGAGCCACCCGAGCTGGGCACAGGGCTTCCATCTCCAGCAGACAAACCTGCCCCTGGGACAGGAGCCTGCGGAGGAAAGGAGCTGCTGTGCACCTTGCCCACATGGATCATAGCTCTTCTCCCTGTGGCAGAGCCAGGGTGACCTTGGGGATGTTGCCAGGCATCTGCCTGGGAGTGGAGTCCCACACTGTGGCCCCTTGCAGAGAGCTGGGGCTGGCAAGTGTCCCGTCTCCATAGGAGTGGCAGGAATATGTACATTTCCACAGCTTTCTTTTTGGGGATGGAGCATGGGACAACATAGGGAGCATCCAGCACAGGATACACAGGATAAGCACAGAGGGGAGCTTCCCTGGCTGCCCCGCTCCCGCTGTGGGGAGTGGCTCAGCACAGGAACAATTACCTGCACTTTGGTTCCCATGTTGAGTTTTGCTTGTCGCCCCATGGCAAGGAAGGAGACGAAGATCTTGTCCTGGGCCAGGATCCTGACCCCCACGTAGTGGTTCAGTGAGATGAAAATGGGGCTCAGTGGGACCTGGGGTTCTGGTAACAAGTTCGGCCACATCCACCTTCTTACCCTGTTGCCTGCTTGGTCCAAATACTGCCCACCCTGCATACTCATATTTATCCTAAAGAAAGGGAAATGGAAGCTCTGAACCCTGTAAGCTCCTGTGGCAGAAGGTCTGTTATTAATCTGAGGGATGGGACAGAGGCAGAGCAGGGGCAGGGTCTGTTCCCCACCTCTCAAGGCACAGCTGGGTTGCCTTGCTGCTCTGGGGGCACCTGAAGCAGGGCCTATGAGCTGCTGAATTTGTCTATTTTTGGATACTATTAAAAATAGCCTTTATGGCCTTTGGAATGTCAATGCACAGAAGAGACAGCAAAGCTGCTGAACGCACCACTCATCTCCGGTAGGGTAATAGCATGTGCTCCTGCCATCAGACTGAAACAGTGCTCGGATTTTGGCTGTCCTTGGCTCGTCTTCCTGTACTATGCACATCAGCTGGTCTCTGGCTTGTGCAATGATGACGGCCAGGTTTCCAGATGGATAGCTGCCGCTAGGTAAGGTGTTTGTAACCCCCTGCTTTGCTTGGTTGATCTGTTATTACACACTAAATACTTCTGGGTGCTACTTCGGGGTGTAAAAACTGATATATTACCCAGAGCACTGTGTTAAAGGTGCGCTGCTTCCTTGGGCTGGGTCTTGGAAGCTAGTGCTCATTGGAGCTGGCTGTTCTTTGAAACCTCAGCCCAGGAGCTGTGTCAAGTTTCACTGCTGCTGCTCCTCAGAGTGAGTGGGATCGATTATCTGGGTTGTAATAAAGCGGACTGGGACACACTTAAAATTAGTAACAGCCCTGGACTAAGGCAGGCAAGTGAACCCTGTAAAGGATACAATAACTGCGATGTTCCGTCTGGGAGCATGGTAAGGAATTTCTTTCCATTTTTGTAGTACTTCTGCACCAATTTACCCTTCCCCACCTAAGATTGAAAGGATAAAACGGATGAGAGCAGTCTGGCACAGCTGCCCTGTGAAAGTGGGCACTGCCAGGCTCTGACAGTGCTGACATGTCCAAGGTGCTCCCGTCGCTGTCGGCCGCAGGTACCTGCCTTCTTCCCCAGAAGACTGAATTCGTAGCAGAGGACACTGCGGGACATGGGCTTCTTGTCATGCTTGGGCTCTTTCTTGGACTCAGGCTCCTCTTCGGGCTGGGACTCGGGCTCGTTCTCCAGCTCGGGCTCCTCCTCGGGCCAAAGCTCCAGCTCGGACTCCTCCTCGGGCTCTTCCTCAAGCTCCTCCTCGGGCCGGGGTTCCTGTTCAGGCTTCTCCTTGGGCCGGGATTCCGGTTCAGGCTTCTCCTTGGGCTGGGATTCCGGTTCAGGCTTCTCCTTGGGCTGGGATTCTGGTTCAGGCTTCTCCTTGGGCCAGGGCTCGGGCTTGGCTGCACTTGCAACAGATGCTGGTGTCCCGCCTTCAGGAGATGTGAGTTCCTGGGAAGGCTTGTAGGAAGCAGATCCAGCTTGCTGTAACCCTGCAGAGCATAGGGAGGGCTTCTGTGCAGCAGAGAGGGTTGGCAGTGCCCACTGCGGGGCTGCCCGACACCTCTGCTGTAACTGGGGGAGTGGGAGCTCCTGGCTGAAACACTCCCTCCTGACAGTCTGTCTCGGGCTATTTTCTAACAAGGGCAGTCCAAACTGCTCAGCTATTTCAGAGCACAGGATTATGATAAAAGATAGCATTTTTTTCAGTTACATATATACACACATTTGTGTAAAGAGCAACTTTTTGGGATAACACTTGGCTCCACGTGCTGGAACTGACCATTTGAGAGCCCAGTGCTGCAGAAGTCTCACTGCCCTGCCATCCTCTCTGAAAACATGCCCATATTGTAAATCTGGTTCACCTGTCAAAACTCCTCTATCCTCTGCTCAGTCATCTACAGCCTGGGCTAGGAATTGATGGAATATCCACCTGATCAGGCAAAATATGGGCAAGACTCATTTTGGCAGTTCCTATTTCCTAAGGGCTTGGCTTTGCCAACTTATCCTCTCAGGTCAGGTTCTGTGCATCTCAGCTGGAAAATCACAGGTACATACTGAAAATCATGACAAACTCTGTGCAAAGAGGATGTGCCTCCTCTTGTGCTCATGTGTGAGGGATGATTTGTATCTAATTTAATGAGATTGCATATGCATATCTGACAATGAATGAACATGTCGCTGTATAAAATCCTCCAGTTAGAAACCAGCAATTCCACTGAATGCACTGTTGAGACAAACAGAGAAATCCATAAGGAAATACCAGCTCACCTTTAGTGGCACTCAACCTTAAAGACTGCTCAACCAACTCTCTAGCCAGGTGTCTCTTCTGCTGCCTGGAAAATAGAAGTGTTGTTGACACCTCATGTATCATGTTTAGAAAGATGCAAGTAGTGGATACCCCTGCTTTAGGAACACAATTTCTGAATCTGTTTTTCTCTCTGCTCACAATTCCAAGTAATAAGAAGCAGAGTGTCACCAAAATACTCATACCTCAGCAGAAAGGAATTGTGCCCACACAGATTCTAGTGAACAGACTGCCACTGCAGTGGCATCAGCTCTGATGGAAGGAGAGCTGAATATTGTAATGGGGTTTGGATCAGTATTTTATGTGAAAGAGAAGGACATATGCCCACAAGATCAAGAAAACAGCTCATCTCCAAGAATATTTTCACTATTCTTGTGTAGCTTCCTATAAATCTGACAGTGGTTTGGTGTGTGCTCTGTACATAGTAGGAGGCACTTGCACCCTCAGACTGTGAAGGATTTTTGAGGAGACCAACAGTTTACTTCCAGGTGTACTGAAGGTGTACCTGAGGTTTCCTTTAGGGAAAAGGAAAACTAAACCAGTACACCTGTGGCTTAGACTTTCCCTGGAGGCTTAAACTCTTGCACAAGCTTTGGGTCTCCTGCTAAACAGCCTGAGAACTTGCAGAGTTCTTGTGTGTGACTCTGGAAACTGTAATCCAAACAGTTTATAGATCAAAACAGAAATACACCAGCTTTGTTTCAGTGCCAGAGGTAGAAGCTACACCCAAATACTGTCCCTTCCCACAGCTGTGGGTTTTTTTGGCTCTATCTGTCTCTAGATAGTTCATCTGTCAGGACTGGAATTAACATTTCACTCAGCACATGCCTTGCCACCTCCTTGTGCAGCCTGGCAATAGAGAAGCCAGGAGGGACCAGAGAGAATCAGGACTGGTGCCTAAAGCAAAGGTTTTTCTTCTTTCATCCCTCTCCCTGCGGTTTCTTAATGTTCCTTTTCCCCTCAAAGCTCCCTGTGGTTCATTACACAGACCTGACCCCCAGTTCTCCCAGTACCTCTGGCTGTCTTGCTCCTTTGACAGCAGCAGGTTGGCCTCAGAGCTGAGGGATTCCTGGGTGCTGACAGCTCTGGCAAGGCTGCTGGCATCCTCGAGCCTCTTCCTCTCCTTCATGATGAACTCATAGAGCTCCCGGCTGCGCTTGCAGCAGAATTTCTAGAGGGTGAGAGAGCAGAGCCGTGAGCGTGGCCGTTCCACAGCAAACCCCTGCTTGTCCTCCCTGCCAGCTTACGTCCTCCTGGTCCTCGGAGAGAGGCACATCCTGGGAGAAAGGGAACGGCCTCAGCAGGTTGCCACAGTACTCGCAGGTTGGCTCAGCATCCTCCTCTGCCTGCAGCGATGGTGGGGAGAACAGGGAGGGGCACCAGCCCCCAGATCCCCGGTTAGCACGGTGAAAATGCGACAGATGTGACAAAGCACCTAAGGGAACTCATGACAGATCCATGTCTGAGATACCTTGGAATGATTTAACTCAAAACATTAGGTTCAGGAAACCACCAAAGAGAATAGCAGATGTGTTATAAATAAATCAATAAATGCCCCCAAACAAAGGGAATGACTGGTATTTGTGAGTTCTGCTCCTTCCCAGGGAAGCTGGGAGCACAGAACACTGGAGCTGAGGATTTGAGCGCATTACAGAGAGAAAAACTCCAGTTGTGGGAGTTTCTGAGGAAGCACCAGCAGACTTGGTGATACAGAGCTGGTCACATCTGACCAGATGCAAACCAGACTGACAGCAGGGTGTGTTTTGAGGATGGGTACTGGATATCCTGAAAAAAAAATCCCTTGCTCCCCACCTCATGCCTTGAGTTAAGTCTTTCGTAACTTTGCTCTGCTACGGGGAACTCTGTGCCCTGCTTGTATTAGGTGGCTGTACCTATTTACATACATTTTTTGTCTGATTTAGACAAAATATTCTGCCGAATAGGGGAATAGGGGAATAGGGGGTAGGGGAGCTGCATAGCCTCTTGCTGCCCAGGCTGTTTCAACAGCCTCGCAGAAGAAAAACCTTGTCTTGAAGGGGCTCCTTTGCGGGCTCGGCAAAGGGCGTTGGTTCTCTGTTTTCCACATGGAACCGTGTGAATGAAGCAGCGGGGAGCGCCCACCCCAACTGACCTCGTGGTGTACGTTTGCCTCTGAGGACTCGGGTCGGTAGGCCAGGAGGGTGGGCAGGCCCGTGGGGGTGGGCTGCGGGCCGGCCGGGGGTGTCCCGCACTGCGGCTCTGCCGGGTGTTCTGCGCCCTC
>NW_005054309.1:11777459-11780941 GCF_000277835.1 Geospiza fortis | reverse complement strand
AGCACGGTGGCGGGGAGGTGGCAGGGGCAAGGACCCCTCCAGGAGAGCCAGCCCATGCCAGGGGATCCCAGCTGATCCAGCACGGCTCAGCACGCGGCGTAACCGCGGAGCAGCTGCCGTGCACTCGTGTGTTAGCACAGCTCCTCAGTGCAGGTTTTGCAAAATATTTATTGCAAAATAAAAGAAATATGGCAACAAAACTTAAATACCAAATGACAAGACACTGGCCATAAAGCTCTTGCTATATTATGAATCTTTTACAATAATCAATGTCCCAGGGCAGCTGCACGTGGACAACCCTGTGTCTCTGGCTCCATCCATTCGCAGTCTGTGGGACTTGTGCCTCCTGCTTGCACCTGTACCTGGCCTGATCCCCCTAAAGCAGACAGGAGCCAGCAATTCCATGTGAAATGTACCATGCCATACCCCAGCCCCTTCTCTCCTTTTTCCTACTGAAGCCACCACCACAGCTGACCCAGTGCCCTTCCCTTCCATAAGGTAGCAGAGAATGGAGAAACATTGCTGAAGTACCTACTGTTCCCCCCACAGCTTCTCCTGTGAGAGGTTCCTTGGATTTCCTTCCTTTCTCACCTACTAGGAAAGGACAGGCAGCCAGAGAGGATTGTGAGCAGCCAGGGATCAGGTTAGGAATGCTAAAGCCTGAAAGAATTAAATCTGGCCAGGGACATCAAGGGCAACAAGCAAAGCAACCTCTATAGGTACACCAGTGGTAAAAGGAAGACTCGGGAGAATGTGGACCCTCTAAGGAAGGAAATGGGAGCCCCAGTTCCCTGGGACGTGGAGAGGGCTGAGGTACTCAGCCATGTTTCTGACTCAGCCTTCGTGGCAAGCTGCTCCAGCCACTCTGCCCAAGTCGCAGGAGGCAAAGGCAGAGAGTGGGAGAAAAAGAACTGCCCGCAGCAGGTGAGGATTGGGGTAGAGGAGGTCGAAGGGATCTGAAGGTGCACAAGTCCATGGGACCTAATGAGATGCACCTACAGGTTCAGAGGGACTGGTGGAGGAAGTGGCTTGGCCACTATCATCCATCGTGTTTGAGAAGTTGAGGCAGTCCAGAGGAGTTCCCACTGACTTCGAAAGGGGAAACATAACCCTCTTTTATTAGAAAGAGGAATAAGGAAGATCCAGAGAACTACAGGTGGTCAGGTCTCACCTCAGTGCCTGGAAAGAGACTGGAGCAGATCCTCCTGGAAGCTATGCTAAGGCACATGGAAAATAAGGAGGTGATTGGTGATAGCCAACGTGGCTTCACTAAGGGCAAATCATGAGAACTTAGAGCTCCTTCCAGTGCCTAAAGGTGCTACAAGAGAGCTGGAGAGGGACTTTGGACAAGGGCCTGGAGTGACAGGACAAGGGGGACTGGCTTCCCACTGCCAGCAGATAGGGTGAGATGGGATATTGGGAAGGAATTGTTCCCTGTGAGGGTGGGCAGGCCCTGGCACAGGGTGCCCAGAGCAGCTGGGGCTGCCCCTGGATCCCTGGCAGTGCCCAAGGCCAGGTTGGACAGGGCTTGGAGCACCTGGGACAGTGGAAGGTGTCCCTGCCTATGACAGGAGGATTGGAACAGATGATAGTCTCTTCCAAACCAAACCCTCTTGTGATACTAAAACCTTTTCTTCAAGCTCACCAGCATCAGAAGGAGTCTGTACTGCTAATGAAAAGGCTTATAGGTGTGCTCCAAACTGGAGCCTCTTAAGCCATATATCCAATGGAAGCACTCTTTACATAAAATATAATTAAATTATAAAAGGTAACGGTGTGTAATCTTCCTAAGGCACCCAAGAATTTTAGAAGACCTTGTCCTGCTCACATTACTTACAGCACACTCTTGCTCCTCTTCTGCCCAAAGTTGCAACCGTTGGCTAGTCAGAAACCTTAGCATACAAGATGACACAGTTGAACAGCGTAAAAAACAGGAACCAAAACCAAACCCCAGTGAAGCACTACATCCAGCCAGCTCGAGTCTGCTAGCAATGCATCACGGGCAACACATAGAAATTGTCACGTTGATGCCGAGGTTTCCGTTGTCAGCAAAGAGGTGTGCAGTGGCTGTATCAAAAACGAGGCAGTTGCTGTTGCGGATGGCCACGTGCACGCCGTCGTGGATGGAGCAGGGAGACGCCTCCCAGGTCAGCCGGTGGCAGCTGCCGTGCAGCTCCAGTCTGTACTGAAAGTTCTCTGCCTGCTTACGGGTGCCAATGAGCAGCACGGTGGCAAAAAACTGCTGGTGACCTTCACACTTCTCCTGTTTCTTCAGCACCAGCATGAAGTGGTGACCAAAGCACGACTGCATCATCACCCAGTCCACTGCCCCTGGCAGGTTAATGTCTGTGGCAAGGAAAATGATGTCTTCTCCCTGAAGAGTGGTAATGCTTTTGTGGGCATGCATGAGGTGGGACATCACGGCTTCCAAGGATCCCTCCCAGTCACAGGAGGTACCAGGGCACGGGCAGGAGTAGGGACGGTACTCACAGATGGCTTCATGTTTTGGCTTTTCTGTGTGGTGGAGGGTCAGGGAGCAGCCTGTTGTGGCATACTGCAAAGAGACCAAACACAAGCCGTCAGGAAAGGCACCAGCACTAGTATGCACTGCTCCCACCCGTCAGCTGCAAACACACGTGATCAACAGAGCTCCCGTGCTCATTGCAAATTTTACATTACTTGTATGGAGCCCTGGATTCAAGCTGAGCTTTACTTAGTTTTTGTTTCCACTTAAAATGGATTCTTCTTGTCTTTTGTTGTTGTTTTTTCCTAACGCAAGCACTTAGATAAAATGGGCTGTATGGCTGAGTTGTACTTAGATCTGCTGTTGCAGTTAGATCTGATCCGTCCAGATCAGCTGGAGAGGTCCTGGCTTGGATAGTCCTTTTCTTTAAAAAGAACAGAGGATTCTAGTTTCAACAACTGGGGTGGTGGGTGGGTGTCCTCTGCAGGGGGATGTGGGGGGTGGTCTGGGGATATGGATGTGGGGGTGATGGCTGGGGGTTTTCGGCAGGGATGCAGGGATGGGGGTGATGGCTGGGGATTTTCGGCAGGGATACAGGGATGGGGGTGATGGCCGGGGATTCCGCCCGTCCCCCTGCCCAGCCCCTCATCCTTACCTTGCATGGGAAGAGGACAGCCGAGGCCACCTTCTCCATGGCCAGGTTCCTGATGTTGGGGGTGAGGGAGCCCCGGCAGGTGGGACAGAGGCTCAGCTGCTGCCGGCATTGCTTGCACACCAGGTGCCCGGCCTGGCACTGCAGGATAGGCGGCAGGACATAGTCGAAGCAGATGGGGCACTCGAAGAGCGAGGTCAGCTCCTGCTGCTGCTGCTGTTGCTGCTGCTGGGGGGGAGGAAGAGGAGGAGGAGGGGGAGGCGGCGGAGAAGCCCCTTCGGTCCCCGGCAGGACGGCGGCGGGGGACGGGGCGTGCTGCTGCTGCTTTCCGCAAGGCTTGCTAGGGCCGGGGCCGGCGGAGGACGG
>NW_005054309.1:11774060-11776642 GCF_000277835.1 Geospiza fortis | reverse complement strand
CGCGGCCCCGCAGTGCGATCGCAGACTCCGCATCTGCTGTAACAAGCGTCTCCTCATCCCGGCCCAGCAGAATCTCTGGCTGGGTGCTGCTGCTTCTTTTTGTTTTTTGTAAAATTCAATAAATCGGAACCAAGTTTCTGGATCACTTGCAGAAGGTTTATTGTTCTCAGTTGTTGTTAGCAACACAGTTAGGGTGTGACTTACAGGTCGTTTTGGAGCAATGACAATGAAAAAGGAAGTGGACGGTGGCTTCTGTCAGCTAGAAACAATGTGCCGTGCCCATGCTTGTCAGGTGAATGTAGGGTGCCAGGATTTGGCGAAGGCAGTAAAATCACTGAATCACAGAACCCCAGAGCAGTTTGGGTTCAAAAAGCCCTCTAAGACCCAGTAAATTCAATTATTAACCCAGCGCTGCCAAGGCCACCACTAAACATGTTCCCAGATCGGACATCTGCACAGCTTTTAAGTCCCTCCAGGGTTGGAGACTCCACCACTGCCATGGCAGCTTTGCCAGGGCTTGATTCTTTCCTTTTCCTGCCAGCTGTCGTGGGGAGCAGAACTTGCATCCTACCACCTGGAAAAGGCATGCAGTGGGACAGGGTTGCAAGTCACTGTCCCTGCAGTGCGCACTTTTGCAGTGGGTGTGATGCCTTATGGACAGGGTGTCCCTTCAATGCACCAAAGGCTGTTTGACTGGGGAGAGAGCTTTTTGTCCTCCAGACTGCAGTGACCAGTGCAGCTGGTAGTGTGTGGGAGATGGCAGTACCCTGCAGGGGCAGGGGCCCATCCTGCTCCCTCCTCAGAAGAAGGGGTCTGTCCCGTTCCAGCTGATGGTTGCACCTGCCCACTTAGTCCTGATTGCCATCTCCAGGGCTGGGTGCCTCCTCCCTCGGCTGCAGGGACCTTCTCTCTGAGCCTCTTCCCAGTGATGCGAATGAGTGTCTGAAGAGGAAGTGAAAAATAAATGTCTAAAAAAATCTTAAAAACCCAACCCCACTCAAAAAGGCTTCAGTGACAGCTAAAAGCAGCAGCCTCTGCAGCTGTATTGGTGTAGATGTGCTGCCGTCCTGCCCCAGGGAGCAGAGGGAGGGTGAGCAGGGCCTCCCGGGCTGGGGACTGCCCCTGCACCGTGGGGCCCCCGGGAAATTCCGGTGCTCTGAGTGCAGCTCTGGGCTCCTTGCACCGTGTGTTTGCATATTGCTTTTCTGGGCAGATGCTCAGATAGTATCTGTGGCCACACCAGGTATCATGACAGTTATCTCAAATCACTCTTCTTCCTTGCAGATTTACCCTTTAGTTTCAAGGTTCTGACTTTGCTTTAAATGCTGCAGTGAAAGGAGAGCAAGGAAGGAGGCACCCAATGAGGAAGGTAAGTGATGCACAGTAGCACAAGAAACAAGAACATGGCATCCCAAGCACAAAGCCTGGTTCACAGCCCAAGCATTGCTGCAGGAGCAGTTCATCCCTCCTGAGGGGAAACTTGGTGGGGAACATGAGGGCCATGGTGGCAGCTGGTGCTGGGCAGCAAAACAGACTTCAGCCGCAGTCAGCCAGGCAGGTGCCCTGCTGCATGCCAGCCTCGCTGCGCTGGTGTGCAGGTTTTGTCTGGGACAGAATTCATTGCCTTCCCTGCATCTGGTATGGAGCTGTGATTTGGCTTTGTGCTGAACACAGGCGTGATTATACAGAGGTGATTTTGTTACTCCTGGGCAGTGCCCCCATAGCCAAGGCCTTTTTGCTCCCACCTACTGCCACGCTGGTGAGGAAGTTGGGAGTGCATGGCGGGCTGGGAGAAGACACAGCCAGGACAGAGGAGCCAAAATGACAAAGGGATATTCCAGAGCCTGTGACATCATGCTCAGTATATGAACTGGGGGCAAGGAAGAGAAAGGCCTTTTGAGTATGGTGTTTGTCTTCCCGAGTCACTGCTGTGTGTGATGGGGCCCTGCAACACCTGCCTGCCTATGGAGGAAGTGAATTCATTCTTTATTTTCCTTGGCTTGTGCGTGTGTGGCTTTTGCTTTTCTTATTACCCTGTCTCTATCTGGACCCACAAGTTCTTTAGCTTCTACCCTTCCAATTCCCTCCCTGATGCTGTGGGTGGGGGAGTGAGTGAGCAGCCACATGGGGCTTGAGGGCTGGGTGGGGTAACACCCCGGCAGCTGGAGAGAATGTTATTATAAATTTTGAACTAGTCATGAAAGAGTCCAGCTTCCTGGTGTGTTTAAACTTGGTATTGAGTGTTTAGCGCAGGAACGAGTTGTCTGTGATGCCCATACCTCAGTCCCTGGTAAATCTGGGTCCGTACCTATCGTCAGGTGGGCATTTTGGGTCTGCTCCTGCTGCCCACTGTAGAAGTACAGGTGAAAAATTCTCTCGGCTTTCCAGTCGGAGAGCAGCCGGCTGTCGGTGCCGAAGAGCACACTGTGCCTGCCCGAGAGGCTGGACAGCCACACGGGCAGCCGGGGCGTCCGCAGCCCGGGGCTCACCTGGCCAGAGGGATGCTTGTCGGGAGCCTGGGCTGTGCCGGGGTCCCGCTACGTGCCCTGTGCTCACCTGGGCTGTGCCACGGTCCCGCTCTG
>NW_005054309.1:11770395-11773562 GCF_000277835.1 Geospiza fortis | reverse complement strand
GCCGAGCTGCCGCGGGCTCGCCCGTCCCTGCAGGAGCAGGCTGAGCACGGCCTGCGGGAAACAGCCCGCTCACACCGGGGCACGGGCAAATGCCCCTCGCTCCCAGCCCTGTCACGTCTGCCACAAGCAGGGCAATTCCAGGCTGCCAGTGGCATTTTAGAAATTATTACTATCATCATCATCATCGCCTGTTTTTTAAGTCCACAGTCATGATTAAAATTGCAAAATATTTTTAAATGAACTTAGGCTTCTTTTTTCTTTGGATTAATTACCAAATGATATTTTTTTCCTAAATCAGATGTGAGAATAATAAAACCAGAATGCTTGAGACATGTGGCTGATCCTACCTCCGTACAGGTGATGTTTCCAGAACTGATGTTCAACAGAGGAGATGCGTCACCCAAATCCTCTTGGACCCTGTGTGGCCAAGCAGAGATCATCAGGGCAGCCCTGGGCCTGTGCCAGAGGCAACACTGCACCTCCCTGCCTGGCCAGCAGAAATGGGAGGAAAGGAAAAGGCTTTTCAGGAGATGTAACTGAACTACAGGAACATGTTTAAAAAGCAAAATATACCTTTCAAGTGTCCTAGAGAAAAGTAAACTGTATAAAAATAGGATCACTCCATGGCTTCCTTCACCTTTGAACTGAAAAAAGAAATAAAGCATCACAGGGAAGGAATTATGGCCTGTAAATCATATTGAATTAAAACATTTCCTCTGCTTCAATACAGCCCTAGGTGAGTGTGTTGAGTTAGATGAGTAAAGTGTTATTCCAGGAAGATTTTGTAACAAATTTTGTTTAATAGGTTCAGGTAAAAAACGAAAGAAGAAACTTCCAGTTACTGGCTAAACAGGTTTTGTACATTTTTTCCCATATTTTTGATGAGGCTGCAAGGAATCACATCTTTGAATGATGTACAAAATACTGCCCTGTTTACCCAGTTTTTGTGGGCTGAAAGAGCTGGAATAATGGGTAAAGTCACAGGGGGTTTACATGGGAGCAGAATCCCTTCCCATAGGAAAGGCTGGAAAGGAACAAACTGTACCTTAACTGTGTGAATGTCCTGATGATGTTAACACTTCTGGGTCCAAAATGTTCAATTTGAATGGGAAATAAGATGTAATTTAGCAAGAAAATAACTTGGACAAAGCAGTTATCCCCACTTACACAGTTTATGTGATCAGAGATGAACTCCTGAGCAGCAGCTTTCTCTGAGAACTCGAACAGCTGGATCTGTTGGGCATGGGCACCATGAGGGAGGTGCAAAGGAGACATGAATTGTACCAAAAAGCTGAGCTTTTGAATCTTACTGTTCCATTAATCAAGTGAAAGAACAATGCAAAGGTTTGCTCTGCCCCTTGCCCAGCTGTGGGCTCTGGCACTGTGCAGGGAGTCAGGGCAGCAGCTTTGTGTTGACAGGACTCTCCTTTTTGCAGGAGAAGGAAGATGGGCTTTGGTGAAGGGGAGGTGGATGTATCACGGGTTGCAGCAAGACCTGGGTCTGGGGTGATCCCTGTTTGTAAGGCAACATGAGTGGGGGAGCAGGTGCAGGAGGTTCTGTGTTTTGGGCCAAAGGTATCTCTAAGGAAAATCCCGTTGGCAGAAGATGGTTCCATACTCACTCTCTCTGTGAAGCTGTTGGCTCTGTAGCCTTCACATGGCATCGTGGTGACAGGGGCAGTGACGAGGCACACGACAGCTCTGCCGCCTCCTCCTGCTGCCCACAGGGTCTCTGCCAGGGCCAGGGCCAGCGCCTGCCCCTGCTCCCTGCGCCCCAGCCGGCGCAGCCTGTGCCAGGGGGAAACCAGGGGCCGTGACTGTGACACCACAGAGGAGGGGGCACATACCACCGTCCCGAAATCAGAGGATTTGGTGGGAAGAAGCCTTGCCAGGGGTCAGCCAAGGCTTCTGTCCCAGTGCATATCCCCACCTGAACCTGGATCTGGTTTGCCTGAACCCAGAGGCTGGCACTGACCAAGCAATGCATGGAAATAATTTTCATGTGTCCCATGAGGCCCAGCAACTTACCTTTCCAGGTGAGTACATTCTGTCTCTCTTGTGAAGAGCAGGTATGAGATGATGTGTGCTTGTACAGCTGCCAGAATGGCTCTTGTTCCTCCCTAGGAACAGAAAAACAGCCCCTGCCATCTGAGGAGTCTCAAGGAGCACTTGTCACACCCAGCAGTCCCTGGCCAGGGGGATGACAAGAAGCCCTTATGGAGAAGAAGCTGCAGGATAGCTAGCCCTGGCCATGTGCAGGGGCAGCAGGGATCCTGTGGGTGGGTGCCCTTCCTCCCCTGCCCCAGGGAATAGCCCCCAGCTCCAGGGACCCTCTGCGCTGGGAAGCTCCAAGGTTTGTTTTTTGTCCCCTCTGGCCTTGCAGCAAAGGGACAGAGTGCTGGGGCAGCCCAGGGCTGATGTGAGGCTGCACACAGGAGTGCCTGTGCCCGCTCCCCACCGTGCTGACACCCACCAGGGCTGCGCTCCCTCCGTGAGCACCGAGCTCTGGAATGCAGGGAGTGGCACCCGTGGCTGTAGCCAGCGTTCCAGCCCCCGGACAAGGTGGGGGGATTTACAATTTGAGTGTGTATCTTGGCCTTCTGCTTTCTTGGGTGCAGCATTGTGATGGTAAATAAGGAAGAAGAAAACATCCATCTCAGAAAATGATAAATTATAGTCTAGGTGACTTCACTTGTTGGATTTCTAGGTGGAGCAGGAATAATCAGGTAAGTCTAATTCTCAGAAAAGATATGAGATTTTTGCAACCTGCTGCATCTTTCTTGAGCAGGTGTGTGGGGTACAGGTGTCAGGGTGCAGGTGTGCAGAGTACAGATGTGCAGAATGCAGGTGTGTGGGGTACAGGTGTGCGGAGTACAGGTGTGTGGGGTACAGGTGTGTAAGGTACAGGTGTGCAGGGTACGGGTGGGCAGGGTACAGGTGTGCGGGGTACAGGTGTGCAGGGTACAGGTGTGTAAGGTACAGGTGTGCAGGGTACGGGTGGGCAGGGTACAGGTGTGTGGAGTACAGGTGTGTAAGGTACAGGTGGGCAGGGTACGGGTGGGCAGGGTACAGGTGTGTGGGGTACAGGTGTGTAAGGTACAGGTGTGCGGGGTACAGGTGTGCAGGGTACGGGTGGGCAGGGTACAGGTGTGTGGGGTACAGGTGTG